>NW_009648790.1:72075-90792 GCF_000708025.1 Charadrius vociferus
TGGTACCTTGTCTTCTCTCCGCCATCCCATAACATTTCCAGTTCATCTTCAGGTAGTGGTTCGTCACATAAACCTACATTGTGGTCTTCCTGGGAGGGTGTTATCTTGTTGTTCCTGGCCATTGAGGCAATTAAAAGACGTAACCAAAGACAAATAATTATTTCTAATCAGGAATCTGTTTGGATATTTTTAACTAACATCTTTCCTTTGGTGTAGTTACAGACTTCTTTGAGTATGGTATGTTCCCTTACTTTATAGGCTGTATTTATTAAAACAGAGAGATGAATTAACAAATTGCTGCCTCATTAAAAAAGTCAGGCACTATGTACAGCATTTATTTTTGATGCTGCTTTTTCAGAGACCTGTTTTCTGCTACGCTCATCCTCCTCTTCTCTTCGCCTAAATAAATTTTTCCATGGGTTGAGATGGGAAGGAGGTTATTGTAAATATTTCAGGGGCTGCACCAAGCCCTTATATTCACTTTGGAATTTGTCAGTGCCGCTGGATGTACTGCACTGCTGAGAGGCTACATGTGGGGTCGCATAGAACTCTGCGATGGGGTTTTTTGGTATTGCTTAACTCCAGAGAAATAGCAATTAAATGGTCCCATGCAAGTTGCTGCCTGATCTCTTAGTAAAACACCCTCACACTCTGGTGTGCCCTTTTGTCCTCAGGAGTCCTGAGCAGGGAATATCGGGCAGAGACTGTAGTTTCAGTTGGTTTCAAGTGGATATTATTAGCAGGACAAAAACCAACACAAGCGTTGCTAAAATGTAAAAATCAGACAGGACCCTCCAGTACGTGTTTCTGGCAGGCACAGCCCTCCAGGGCAAGCCTGAGGGCTGCAGGGGAGCTCTGCTCTCGCTTCTGCGGAGTGCTGGCCTCAGGCTTTGAAGCCTTAGCTGATGTTTTAGCTGACCCTTCATTTCGAATGTCTCCCTGCATTCCTGGCATTTGACCACGTGTCGTGGTTTGGGCTCGACTGGCCACTGAGATGAATGACAGATGGTCTCCCCCACCTCTCTCTCCAAGGAGAGGAGGGAGAGAGAGAAAGAGTTTAGAAAAAACTGAATTACTTTAATAAAATATTAATAATAAAATAAAAAGAGAATAACGAAATATATACAATATATACAAAACCAGTATTGAGCTCCCAGGATGATGATCGCATCACCAGCTGGCACTTGGAAAGTCCCAGACTGGACTCAGTGACAGACGGGAACTGGGTTATGGATCTGGATTCAGGAACGCACGGATTGGGATCAAAGGCAGATGAACAGACAGTTCTCCTCAGAGGCTGGCCATTGAAGAAAGAGCTGAATCTTTGATCCCTCAGCTTTCATACTGCGCATGAGGCAGGTGGGATGGAAAACCCTCTTGGTCAGTTTTGGGTCACCTGTCCTGTCCTCTCCTCCTTGCAGGTGGGACCCCTTTATGCTTTTCCACTTCCAACCCTCCAACAGGGCAAATAACCAAGTTATCTGGCCTTGGGTGTTGTAGCAATAAGTATGAGCACGAGTCTCTCTGCATACCATTCCTTGGCATCAACTGTAAACATAGGCCTTATCACTCTGGGATCATGTCTGGACAACATGCTGTTAATTTCAGAGAGTTCGCTTAGTTAGAAGAAGGTTAGCTGCAAAGTAAAATTACTGAACAGAAAATTGGTTCTCTTTTCCCTCAAACCAGGCCACCATATTTTTCTCTCCATAAAGTCAGGTAAGGATTTAAAGATGGCCTGAAAGCTGCTTGAATACAATGGCTGGCCAACAATTTCCCTGACGCCTATGTCTTCCTCTTTGATGTGCAAGTAGATGCGAAGGGCAGACCCCAGCATGAAGGAAGACTAGTATTCATACAACAAATCCCTCCACGCCAGAACTGGTACGCTCGAACCCTCACCTCAGGTTTTGTATCTGTTGTCCTCTTTCAAAGTGACAGCTAACCTCCTCGACCAGCGTGTGCTGGGCCCCTGAGCTGGAGTTTGTGCTCTGCCACCACGGCCAGACTTCACCCATGTACAGACATCTGTGTTTTGAGAGAAGAAAAAGGAGAAGCAGGAGACTTTGGAGAGAGAACTACCGGGGTGCTCTGTGAGGAGACTGCTGTTTCTTTTCCCTCCTCTGCTTGCTGCTCCACCATGTGTGAAGACTTCAAGCTGTATAGTATGAATTAGTACATAGCCTATGTGAAATAAAAGCAAACCAAAACAGAATGCCTTGTTAGTCGGGTGCTGATTCAGAGATGCTGTTCTGCAAAGGAATTATATGCACTGCAATCATATTCATTACAATGCACAACCTATACATTTTTAGTATCTCCTCTCATATCACCCCTTGTTTACATCACCCTTTTGGGGAGACTTGCCTTTGAAATTGCAGGCTTTTGGGTCAGGGACCCTTATTCTGGGTGTTTTTGACTCACAGAGTGAGGCAGCAGCTGGTGGAGCCTGCAAGTTGCTGCTGTGCGCTGTGCACTGTACACGTGAAATAACAGCAATAACGCTTGCAGGGGCAACTGAACGAATAATTTTATCATATATGGCCTTAAATATTGACTAACTGATTTAGCACTTGAAAAATATTTGGGGCTTGTGGATTTGTCTACTAAAACTGTAGATAGTTATTGCTAGCAGTCTCCAGCTGGATTCAGAGAACACTGTTGGTCACAGTGACCTTCCCTCCTGTTCATTTTTTGTTACTAAAAGTTGTTGGAAAAAGAATTAATCAGCAATGTCATTCAGATTATTCAAACCATAGTAATCTTTATGCTAAAATGTACCTTTTGTGAAATGAAACCATTTTTATGAGGAGGAAACTAAACTATGTTGAATTAAAGTGCCAGAGGTTGTTACGGTTAAGTATTTATATAATTTATGTGCTCAATTTTCCCTGCTATTTTATGAAATTCTCATGATAGAAATTGTTTACCAGAATCATAAAATGTTTTAGGAGAAATATAGGTTGTGGGTAGTCGGTTGGATTTTTCAGGAGTGAATGGCTGCTCTGCTTGCAAATACCATCGTGGGGCAGATGACACAGTGGCATAGTGAATTTGCAAACTGTAGACAAAGAGTGATGAAAACACAGTAATATTTTGGTACATTAATAACTGTAAACAGGAAGCTTTTATTTGAAAAACATAATGGATGGCCCTTTCTTGATTGTTAATCTATGATGATATTCTCAGTGCAGAAAAAGTTAGTTCTCGCTGAAAGTCTGAACACACAAATAGATTTGCCTGTGCTAACTCAGTCCACTGGGATTACCAATAAGAGTGGAAAAGAGTCTTTAACAAACTAGATGAACTGGGTCTCCTAAGTGCAGCTGGTCTCTAAGTCTGATATATTTTGTCATCCTGAGCCACTTTATGGCATGCACAATTGGTTAGCTGGTACTGAATAAAGCCTACAACTCTGTCAGGGGTTCCTGGGGCTCTTTCCTAGATTACTCAATGTAAAGTTTATATCTTAAGATAACATCATTTAGTCCAAGTCACCCTTACCTATATTTTACCAAGAGATCCTTAGCTCTTGGAGGTTTTGGTTTGCTTTTAAAGGAGGTCCAAGAATCAAAATTTTGCCAAGAACCCCCAGACAAACCCACCACAAAACCCTTGGGATTTTCACTGAGTAGATAATTTTTCAAGCAAAAAGTTTGGACATTTTTCAGTAATGTCTTTCTGGCCCTGCCTGTGCCACATAACAGGATGGGGTGAGGATATTCCCAAGGAAGGACAAATTGAGGTATTTCTCACAGCAGCAGCAATACGGTTGTGTCAGAGTGTTGCCTCTACCCCCAGTCAGCCCTTCCGAGGGTGCAGAAATTCTGTCCTGGAGTACCCTTTTGCGGTGAAGGCTTTCTGATTTCCATCGAAGGTTCAGACTCCTGCAATGGTTGTTTTTCCAAGCAGAAAAAAAATTCTGAGAGAAAAAAAAAATCCTGCCAAAATTTTCCAGCTGGCTCTTTCTGTTGATGTGGGGAGGATGCATGGTGTTTTTCATAGTTAATGAAGATGTTGATGTCCTACTTTATAACGAAGCTTAGTTTTGACTGTGTAAATGTGACTAATTCTTCCACAGCTTTAACACTGGCAAGATAACACAGTCAGTGTTATGCTCACTAGCTTAGATCTCTCACCTAGCACCATCTTCTGCTGAATTAACCCTCTCCTTTTCTGCCTCACTTTTGAATGTCTGAAACCAGCCTCCTTGGAACCATTGCACAGTCCAAGGGGGCCCCGCCTCAGGTTCCTGGCTTCATTTTGGCATCACTAGCTTGTCCCAGTCTCCTGAAAATGCCTGTCCACGTAGTTAGCCCGCAGAGACTAGAGGCCACCGTATCAAAATGATTTCTTGGATAGGACCTTAAAATGCAAACTTTCTGCGGGCCGTACTGTGCTTTTTGCCAAGTCGTCTGAGCTGCCAATTGCTCAGGTAGCAATCTGACTTGCAGTGATTAATCATTTCATCTTCGCTGAAAATAAGGGTGAGCAACCAGAGAGGTGGAAATTTTCAGGGCATGTTATGTTCAGGAAGACGGGTGGTGACAAATGCTGGTGCTGGAAAGATTTGTCCAAAGTGTGTGTGTTCCCAGCAGATGGTGCTGCGCTGGTGGCCATGAGCAAGGGATGAGCCTAGGACTGCTCCTTGTCCAGCAGTTTGTGATACGCAACCTGAGATGCGACATTTATTGAGGGAAAGGGACCCCGAGGACACTGGAAATTGCCATCGTGCAATGTGGAAGTGGTCTGTTCACACACAGGCTGCGCAATCTGAATTTCCCCTTGTGGCCTTTCGTTATGTTTGCATTAATCTTCAGTTCATTTGCACTGTTGGCTTTGTATTGCATTGCCTCAAGGTTTGTATAATTTGTATAAATATACAGCGTACTTCTGGGGCTAGAAATAACGTGCACCCTTATTTTGTTAGTCCTTTTAGATGGACCAGGGCAGTGCTGCTCTTCCACACTTAATTAAAGAGTTATTGAGCCTTTTGGTAAAAAAAAGAAAAAAAAAAGTCTTTGGATCACCTCATACTTTGCTATTTTGGAGTGACTTGTAAATGTGAAAAGCACTTAGCAGTTAGAAAAGCAAAACTGCAATTTTTATGTTTGTTTTATAAAATCACACTTTTGCGATTGTAATTGCAAGCACAGTACTCAGGAATTGACACGAAAAAATGTGAGTGTTCACTAAGCTCTGGCTTGCGTTTCTCGAACAGGAAGACACTGGCAGCAGTCAGAAACAATTTTGCTGACATCCTCCTGTCTTGTAAAGGAGCAGTTGGTTGCCTGTGGGCCAAGGAGGCACTAATAGGGGATCAAGGTTCCTGAGAAATGGGGAAGGGACCCCATAAGGTGACCTCATGGCTGGTGAGAACAGCCCTAGCAATAGTAATTTTTTAATATTAAATTCTTCCCACAAAGTTTGTCTAATTATCTCTGAGCAGACCAACTTTTCAGGGCAGCCCTCATATCATTGGCATATTTTGTGCCTCTTCTAAACACGTAGTGCTTAAATGCTGTATTGTAAATATGAGGGAGGAACATAAAGTATATGCAAAATGCTATGGATTACCCTGTGCTTTGAAATACCAGCTAATTTTTAAAGGCTTTATCACAAAGGTCACAGTAACAATATATTAGAACCCCTGACATTATTTAGTGGGAAATTTTTAACCCTGGAGTCAAAAGACCTGATTATCAACGTTGAGTGTAGTCAAGTAGAATGAGCATATGAGAAATCTTCACAAGCAACACAACAAAGCAGCTCAATGTTGTTTCCCTTGCAAGGCCATGGCCTTTTCATCATGTTGACTGTGCAGATATAGCAGGGCTTGCGGTATTTTCTTCACTGCCTTTGTGATTATCACTAACCAACTGGCCCCTCACTGTTTCTCTGATCAGAACTGGTTTAGAGAGATTTGCATCATTTCGAACTTTTTCTTTTTTAGAAACTGCATCTCAAATTAATGGACTAAAAGGAAAGTGCCTTAGATGAGTGACATTTCTTTGTTGAAGAATTATGGATTATATTATGTTCTCCAGCCCTCTATGGAGAGAACACGCAAAACGTCTCCGCAGCACTCCCCAGCATCCTACTGATGTTGAAATCTTGCTGTTTTGGAGGTGAATTTTGGAGGTGCCTACAAACAATATATCAAATGTATGGGCTTGCACATAAATGTCCTAGTTCAGCAGTTGAGTAAGTCATATGCTGTCAATGCAATTCAGGGGTTTTGCTACGTTGCAGGACGAGACAAGATATTTCTATGCAGAGATCCGATTTATATAACCTGTTTCCACTCTGAAGATAAAATCTACTGCAAAAAATCTTTCTCTACTGCTGCTCGTAGGTAATTTCCTGGGAGAGAGGAATTCTCTATAATCACAGAGGTTGAACTGGGTTGGTACGTAACAAATACACCTTTCTGCCCGCCTCCCAACATGCGTTGCAAACATTGGAACATCACATGTTAGCTACGGGAGAAATAATTTTTAGAAATATGTCTAGATTTTCATTCTAAACACAGGGCATAAAAGTGAGTGCAACAAGAAGTGTGTGTCTGTACACCAGCTCTATCCTGTGCTCACTGAATCTGCTCAAAATAGTGGTAGCTTTTTCCAGAGATGGTAAGCTCTTAAAAACTGCATCACATATTGTTTAGGGTATCATCTGTGTAAAGCCTTTTGTTAGCCTCCATTTGGTATCAACAAAGAGAGACAAGAGAAAAGGATGCCTTGGAGATTTTCCAGTGCAGACCTCATCCTTTTTTATTCCACTGTGAAATGAAGAGACACCCCTGAAGGTACCACACATTTCTGATACAGGGAGCATTGAGATGCTTTATAGTAAAGCAGCAAGGTGCAAAAAAGATGTGCAACCCTGCCATTTCCTAGTGATGTACACACGGTGTTTATATAATGGCTGTTGCTGACATAAGTTATCTGGTTAGTTCCTGCGTGAAGCTGATCGCCTTCCGTCTCAAATGTCTTCAGGGAATGAAGGAATATCAAGTGCCTCTTAGCTCCCCCTGTTTTGTGCTCTAATCCACTTCTGAATGTCATGGAAATAAGGGTTGGTGTGTAGCAAAAGTTGATATTTTAAATTCAGGTTTTAATTCCATAATTGATTAGGATTTTCAGTTCATTTTTATAGTGGACTTTCATTAATAAGTAGTAGGAAATTATCTGAGAAACTCCATTGCTTGATACAGATGATTATGGCGAGTTAATCTCTGGTTCAAAATTCCCTCCCTATGATTAAAGTTTCAGAGAGCCTGATGACACAGTTCTGGGACACTGCTTTTCTTCGAGACTAGTTGTCTTTCATTAAAGTCTAGTTTTACAACTGGATGTTTCATTTGAAGAAACCTCATTTTCCCACGTGGATAAAAGGCATTCTGCTCTCCCCGTTGAGCCTTTGTGGAAGGGGTGGGTGTGCCATCTTGCGAAGACAGTATGAAAAATCCCATTTCTGGACTACAGGCGTAATAGGAAATGCCATTCCAACACTCTGCAGAAACACCGGGGAAAGCATGCTCCAGCCCCGGACAATCAAACCTTTAAATCGTAAGGCTAATGATGATCTATTTCAGCCTACAACATGATTTTCTTTCCCTGGCGCTTCCCTCAGAGTAGCCGTGTCTCTGCCCTTTCCCTCATGCCGCTTGCCGCGCGTGGCATACGCAGTGGGCTGAGGTAGCCGCGCTCATGCCTGCAGTCGCAAAACTTCCTCTTACAGCAGCGCAGCAAGCTACCATTTATTTTTAATTGCTCCCCACCGTGTAGGCCAATTAAGGATGAAGCCGGCAGGGCAAGGATCACTGGCAAAGCCTTTGAAGGGAGCAGACCCAGCATTTGCTTCGCCGGAAGGCTGCCATTCACACATTTGTGCAAGAATGCAAACAATTGGGCTCACTCAGTGGGATCGAGTGCTATCTAGTTCAGTCTGAACCACTTTCTAGTGCAGATGGCAGTGAGAGTGGCAGCACCGCTGAATATTATCCCCGGGGTTAGAAACTTCCCAAATGAGATTTACATTCGTGACCCTCCCCGTGTCAGCAGGAAACACCTGCTAAAGCAGCTTTAGGAAATGCCTCTCATTAGCAGCTTCTGTTTGAGCTCGGGTTTTCGTAGCCATTGGAGTTCGGCAGGCTTAAGAACTTGATCTTTTGATAATATGAAAGGGAAAATATTAGAGGATAGTAGGTACGGGCTCCATTTTTGGCTGGTGTTTCCCGCTACTTTAATTATTCCTTTATAATCCTCATTTGACACATTTATTTTCCTAGCTTTTGAACCTCCCAGCAAAGACGGTTGCTGGGTATCCTAAATAGCTTGGTCATTTCCAGGAAAACCTAGATGGAGGGCTTGCTGGGTAGGTTGGAATTAGCAACCAGATATTTCAGCTGATTTGGGAAAAGAGTGAGTCTGCAAATTCGGTCAGGAGTGTTGTGAGCCGCCTGTGCTTTCCTGCTTCTGTGGAAGTGAGCTGGCATTTCTGTCCAGCTTCACTCGGAACTGGGAAACGTCAGTGCACATAAAACTAAAAGGTAATGAGGAAAAGCAGAAAACCAAAAATGGAGTCAAGCCAGTTTTATCCTGGGAAAAGTTCTGCACTGACTCGCTCCAGGGTGGCTGGCTGTTCCTTGTGGTGGTCTTGTACAAACTGCCGGCCGTGGCTCACGCATCGCCGTCGTGTCTGCCCAGTGTCAGGGACACACAGACGCTGGGCTCAGGGGAGGTTTGGTGTCTCGTGATGTCTGAATGTGCATCATGCAGGTAAATTTGAGTCAAAGTAAGCCCAAGCTCTGGCTTTGCTCTTCTTGCGTGCATTGCAGGAGGAACCTGCTGGGGATTTCATGAGCCAGTTCCCCAGAATAGCACTGCTTGGGGTGGTGAAGGCAGCTGGTGCAGCTGTTCTTTCTGGTTAGTGACACTATTGCCTTCGCTTTGTGGGCATCTCAGTGGTGCCAATTCCACAGGTTTTAAACTTTTTAAAAAAATATATTTAATTTGCAAATCCCTCTTTTTTTTTTTTTTTTTCCAGTGGAGAGGAAGACCCTCTATGAAAAATCTTAGATTATTAACAACTAGTCTTTTGTGAACCGCTTAAAAATTGTGGCCCCAGGGGTCTTTTCTAGACAAGGACATTCTCAAAAAATACTCATTGCACCTCTTGCCTGGGCATTTGTTTAGTCATCTGTCTGCGGAAGCCCCCCCACGTCTAAAAGGGCTGATGTCAGGTTTTAAATGCTATCCTTCATACAGCAGCAAAGGAAAATGATGCAGCTGAATCGGCACTGCAATTCCATCGCATGTAGGCAGGTTTATTTTCACATGTATTCCAGGGAGCCTGATTTTGCACATTATTGTAAACAGGTTTTCTGTAATATTTCTATAAAAAGCTCTCTGGCTTGTCTGTAAATGAGATTTTCCCTGCAGAAACTCCTGCAGACGCCTGTGAGGCAGAAGGCCAGCATGGCTCAGCTTATTCCCAGGTGCTCCTCACCTCCCCGGGCTCCCGCAGTGCATCCCCTTCCTCGGCTCCCCGAGCTGCCACAGCCAGCGCCGTAACTGCAGCCCAGCCAGCCGAAAAGAGGAGGAAATTCCTGACACACGCCGAGCCCCAGGAGTGCCTGCTCCCCGAGCTGCCCAGCTCTCGCCTCCGCGAGGAAACATTGATGCTGCAGATGAGAGAAGGACTGGCACGCCTCGAGGGCTGAAAAGAATGGAGCTTCTGGGGTTACTTTTGTTCTGATCCAGGTTTATCTCTTGCTGTGTGGCTGCTTTTTAAAATTTCCCTGCGTATAGACTTCTGGGGATACTGCGGCTTTCTGTGCCACATGAAGTCATTGTGAGGATCAGTTATTGATGGCTGTTAAAGCAAGCTAGCTATTAACGTTACTAAGGGTATTTTTTTTTTTTACATTAAATGTATTTCGGCAGTAATGTAAAATTTTAATTAAATTTCATCCTTCATGACACCAAGAAAAGCACTGTTATTTTACAAAATGTTCACATCTCTGACGAGTGTAACTTTGTCCTCATTTTTAAGAAGCTAATAATTCTGTACAAAATATGTATAAAATGAATTGCTGCATTTGGGGTTTTTTTTCCATGAGATACCTGTAACAATACTGTATTATAAAGATGGAAATTGTCAAACAGTCTTTTCTGGGAAGAAATGCAGCTTATTAAAACTGTATAAATAATATCTGAAAGGAGACGTATTTATGCTCTTCTGACAATGGAATAACATGGTGCCTGTGTATATTTTAATCCGGCATCCGGTGATTGTAGAGCACGGTGATATAAGTGTCTTCAGATTTCAGAGCCTGGATTCAGCAGTAGATGCAAAATTGTTTTCAACATGGTAGAGAATTGTAGCGAGGGAAGAGACAAAGCTGTTCAGGGTTAGACAAAGGTTTATCTCTCTCATTGCCAGTAGTGTATGTTTTGTAAGTTAGGATATGACTGAGTAGCTATTTATATGACTGTTATAGAAATATATGGGTGTGGTTTTGGAATGCAGTTTTTCAAAAGCAAGCTGGATGTGCACTTCTGTATGTAGTTAATCATTTTACTATGATGCTTATATCATGGAAGCTCAACAACTGTGTTACAAAACCCCCCAATAGTATGATCGTCTGTCTTGTTTTCCCCATGATTGATAAATGCTCGGTGCATCAATACATCAAAAGCAAGTTTATATACTAAAACAGGAGCCTGTCACATCAGAGGAAAACAAAAACATTAGATAAAAGAAAACTGCTAACTTATATTCATGAGCACCTATCAGCTTTTAATAAGACAGCATCCAATGCAGACCAAAAGACATATCCTGCCTTGTATTGGCTATGTTATGTCAGGCTGGGGATTTGACTTGTCATAGTTGCTTCCCATGTTTCTGCAGTCAGAAAGTCTTTGAAAGAAAACTTTTGTTCTGATTTCTTACTGAGATGGGAGTCACGTTCTGATTGACAGGGAGTGGCTGGGTCTGCAGTTGCTGCAGTAGTTTGGGTATTTTTAGTAAGAGAAAAAAGCTTGTGCCTGTGGTCTAGGAAGCGCTCTATTGCTTCTCCGTAGCCTGAATGCGTGTTAGTGCAGCTGAAACGAGAAGGCAGACGAGTCAGCCTACCATGACTATCCATGCTGCTAAAACAGCATGCAGAAAACACACCAGGCATTGGAGGCATCAGGCATTGCACCCATTGCTTGGGAGAGAGGATGGTCACAGAAGTACAGGCAGGGGCCGGCAGGGAGAGAGGATGACCACACTGCAGGAAAGCAGGTGCAGGTGGAAAGAACAATCAGATTTTGGAAACGTGTGATGGGAAGAAAAGATGGCTTTAGCTGAAATTGTAAGCTGAGACCCCGAGGACCTGGGTTCAGTCTCCGCTTTGGCTCAGGCTCCCTGTCTCATAGTGGGTAAAACAACTTCAATATTTCAGCCTTTCGGTTGCCCATGAGCACCTGAGAGGTAGCAGTGTATCTGCATGCAGTACCAAATGGATGAGGAATTACGAGTAGTTGCAAATACAAGTCAAGGTGTCCCTTGAGATCATCTCTCCTTAAGGTACTCGAAATATAGAAAAGCTTTTCAAGCTTTACGAGCTCCAAACACCTTAGTGTAGTTCTTGCTTTGGAGATACTGCCCTGGGAATTTCCCTGGCAGGCTTCTGGTCATTTCAAGCCTCTCCCACCTTTCCCAGAAATTGTCTGTTGCTTTCAAAAGAGAGGTTTGAATAGGCACAAATATTTGCCTTTCAGTTTTCATCTGATTTCAGTATATGGGCAACACCCACTATTCAAGAAATGTGTGTTTTCTGTTGCTAGAGGAATTGCTTTTCTTTCCCCTGTTGACATCAATCACAGGAGCAAACATCTTCTTGACCTCGTGCTTGGGTTATGAAGCTGCAAGACCCGCACTGCAAAGGAGCTGGCACCAACCTGAGCCTGTGTTGACTCAACCAACTGGAGAGGCAGTCTTCCACCTCTGTTTCGCATCCATACTGAGGGGAGAGAGCACAAAACTGGAATTACAGCATCTCAACAAGTATGTGGAATAACACAAATGAGGACATGTGTTTCAAAGGGGATCTGGGCACCTAAAGCTCCAGTTTGTTTGAGGCATATTGGTCTTCGATGGTCATACTGAAAAGCAATTGTATAGGGGATGGGCTCATGTCAATGGTATGCTACAAGAACAGTCCTATAGGACTTTATTTGTCTATGTATTTCAAATCCTCACTTTTATCACGTCAACACTAAAATTACAAATACGCTCTCAAAAGTCATAATGCCCCAAATGTTGGCAAAAATTACTTTTTAATCAAAATTATGGTGCATTTTATTCTCCTAGTGCAGCCTAGTGTCTGTCTTATTAGCCCGAATTTGCATTTGATAAAACTGCATGCCACGGATTTTGTCAGCAATTATCATTCTTTTCAAGGGAGGATGTTTGTGATTTGGGCTGAAATATGCTAATTACTGAAAACCATCGACACGTGAAGAACTCAGTATTTCAGCCTACTCCCCATACCACCAAGAGCGGTGAATGTGAAATACCACCTGTCAGGCACTTGCAGCAGATTCGGTATACATTCTGCGGCATCTTACAGAATAAGAGAGATGTGGGAAATAAAGTGCTGGAGGATGCGATGTTGTTGCTTGCCTCTGCGATTTGTACACGGAGCAGCCCAGCAGCGTGGCGTGGCAGGAATTCCTTAGCTGAGGTACAAAAGGCATCATCGCAGCGAGCTGCTGAGCTCGGTAATGCTTCCCCATACCAAAGGGGAAAAAGTTTGCGTGGGGATTTTTTTTTGTTGTTTCTTTAAAAAGCCAGCGACTTACACATGAGAATGACACCAAGGATTATTTTGAAAGTGCTTAAAAAAGTTGTTTCTTTAAAAAGCCATACTTGCAAACCAGTGACTTACACATGAGAATGACACCGAGGATTATTTTGAAAGTGCTTAAAAAAGTTGCGAGAGAAGGGGACTGCTGATTGTTCAGAGCAACGCAAAGCTGTTGCTGCCTATTCATTTCATTCATCCTAAATACCCAGTCACAGTTTAA
This sequence comes from Charadrius vociferus, assembly GCF_000708025.1. Taxonomy (NCBI): domain Eukaryota; kingdom Metazoa; phylum Chordata; class Aves; order Charadriiformes; family Charadriidae; genus Charadrius; species Charadrius vociferus. The sequence goes on from NW_009648790.1 coordinate 85,158, forward strand.
TTCCTAGATGTACTGTATGCCCTTTCGTATATAATCAACCTAATTTGTCTTCAGCTGCAAGCAAGTGAACCAAGATTCATTTAGTTAAGCAAGCTAAGCAAAAACATTCTTTGCTCACAGATGGGTAAGCCAGCCGATATCTTAAGATAAATGAAGGGAATTTTGTTTTCTTTTCTTAGCTACTGTAAGGAGTCCTACGGACAGAAGAATGACAAAACAAATTCTGCTCCTCCATGTTTTTAATTAGTTAAACAGGGAAAGACTAATAGATCTCATCCTGGAATCTGGAATCCTAATTTGCAATATTGGATGTTGTTTTGACTTCAACTGGCACTTTTAACAAATAGACTTTTCACTAGAGGTTTTCAGAAAGACCGCGTGTAATATTAGATGAGAGGTACTTAATTAATGTAGGAAAGCGCCAACAAACTATCAGCCAGCACTGACTTGTCTTGGATTTGAAATAAAAGGTATTTGCTCTGTGCTGCCTGCCTAGCAATTACCATTAAATGTGTGTGGATTTAGGCCAATTCTTAATGAAAAAGGGGCCAGCTCACAACAAATGTCACCCATGTTGTCTTGGGTTACGCTGATAGCGTGGTGAATGAATCAAACAAACTGCAGGCATTAAATCTGGCTCACCCCAGGGCAACCGGGGGAAGGCAGAGGTCCGCTATGGCTTGTGCCCTGTCTGAGTCCGTCACACCTCTCTCCCAGATAGCTGGAAGATTTGCAAAATAGCTGCAATAGGACATCACATTGTCAAAAGACAGCGTACGCAGAGGAAAGTGCTGAAAATTGAAACCCTTTTAATCCTAGCGATCATGCTGAAAAGTAGCAGGACTTGCTGCTACGAGAACTGCACGACCATTTTTGAGATATATGCTTCCTCCTGACTGCATGCAGGTGAAAGCAGACGGGGAGGGGAGAAAAGTACACCTTCCCAGGCTCTGGCATTTTCTTGGTAGAGGGGCAAAATTCAGGACAGATTGCAAGTGTCTCAGCCCTGCATCTCAGCGTCGGACCCTCACAGGGTCAGAGAAAAAGGGAGCATGAACAACTCTTGCTGCCCATCTCCGTCTTCCCAGGAGAAATTCAAGAAGGTGCTGGAGCAAGGGAGGACGTGTCCCCTTCTGCCTTCTGGCAGCAAGGGAGCAGTGACCCCCCTTAACTCAGGCTGCAGGGGAAAGAGGCACGGTTTGCTCTGCAGGCAGTGGAGAAGGAGAATTTGCAGCGAAGAGGTGAGTTTAGGAAAGAGGAGACTAGATCTCCTCAGGACTATATAGAGAACCCAAAGATTATAAAAACCACAGAAATCCTGTCACTCCTTGGTGAAAGGATTTAGCTTGTTGGAAGGCAGGGTGATTGCCTTGGGACCAGTAAGAAACCAAGGAGCTGGATGCCCTTTTTCTGTCTCCCACTCTCTATCGTCATGAACCACCACCATGAAGGTCCACTCCCTGATTTCTCACCCGTGTGTGCACAATGGGCAATGGGGAGCATCTTCCATAAGCTTCAACATACAGCAGAGGTAAAAAATCTACTAATTCCCTGGTCGAAGGTCTCATGTCATCATTACTACCTTCCTTCTTTTTTTAAGCAGTGTCCGCATGTCAGCTTAAGGTAAGGATTTTCTCTGCCACTGTCCTACCATCTTTCCCCTGTCCTCTCCCTGTCTCACCTGCTCTTGGCCAATCTCTAGAAGAGACACTCTGTGCACCTGTGTATGTTTTTTTTTCTAATTCCAGCACTGTGCAAAATGGATTTTAGCCCTGGCTGGGGCCGGGTCTCCATGTGCCCTGCTGGTGGATAGAGCCTCTTCTCTGTTTCATTCTCCTTCAGGTCTTTAAGCTCCTCTCGGAGCAGCCAAAAGCCAAAGTGGGCCCTGTGTATTGCTCCCCTCCAAAACACTGGCACTACCCCAGCCTGCTTGGAAGGGAATTCAAGGAGGTAGCGGTGTGCTGGCGGTGCACACCCTGAGAGCCAGTGTGGGGAAGCTTGGCTCCAGCTCCCCCAGTAGCGACTCGTGTGACGGTTGCGTCATTTTGGTCTGGCTGTTCTGCAGCACTGCTGCCTCTTCTTCTTGTCACTTTTTTGGCTGACTCTGTTTCTGTGATAACCACTAAAGTTTTCTGACGAGTCACATCACTAGCCCCAAATGACAGCAAAGCAAACTATGAGTTATGCAAAAAGGAGCTTCTGCCTCCTTATAAATCACTTGCACTACACTTCTGTAAGTACCCTCTGAAATCTAGACGTCTCTTCGGTAGAAAGTTAGTGTCCCAGGAAAAACAGCATGTGCTTAGCACTTCCCTTTCTCCTGCCTGTTTCTTTTGGGGATATCAGGTTGCTCCGAGGTGGGTGGGCTCCTGAAGGAGATGATGGGTGATCCCACCTTGAGTGTGGTCCACAGGAATTGTCTGGGCTCATCCTGAAGCAGGTCAAGTTATCTGCTTGGAAAATAAATTCTGTTTAGAGAACTTGTTATTTCTTTAGGTTAGCCAGGCACAGCAGCCAAATGAGGATTTTCCTCATAATCTTCAGAGCAGAAGTGCGGAACAAGCTGCGGTTGTCTGGGAAGGGCCGATCATAGTTTGCCCTGGGCACTCATTGGTGTAATCACACCTTCAATCTCAGAGCCCTCAGCTTTTCTGTGGTAGTGGTGCTCAGCAAAACTCTCTCTTCCCAACCAACTTCAGATGCACCGAGGGAGCAACCTTTGGTACCCACCTGCAGCACTGGTTGCTTCCCATTAAACCCCTCTGGCACCCCGCCATTTGGATGGGCAAACTGCTCTTCTTCCCATTATTAGTTTTTTTTTTTTTAATTAAAAAAAAAAGCAATCATCAGACTCGTAATATATTGAATGACTTTTTCAGCTACCTGGTTGTGTGCGTAATTGAAGGAAGTGGTTAATTTTTGAGCACAGTGGGTTATTCACAGCGCTAAAATTAGTTTTGCCTTTGTTAGACCAGAGATCCATTTGCTGCTAACACAGTTAAAGCATAAACCAGTATTTATATGAGAGATGAAAAATGCAGTGATTGACTCAAACCTTCTGTGCCACTGAACACTGTGCAGCGATCTAACTAGCGGTGGAACAAATAACTTATCACAGCATTGGAATTACATGCACGTAGTGGGAAATTCTCTTTTTTTTGTTCACAAAAGGACTTGATCACATGCCATTATTCAGAGAGTAGCTGAAATCTCTGCAGGCCGTTACTAAAAAGCCCTTTGCTTTTTACTATCGTAGGCTTTGGCAGCTACAAGAAAATGCAAAATGATGGCTGTGCTTGTATCGATTATCATCCTAATTCTGCTTCAAGTGAAGTCCATCACAAACCTGCCACAGCCTCCCGTGGGAGCGAGTGCAGGCTGTGTATAATTGCAGTTACTTTAATACAAATTTACTTACTTGACACTTGAAATTCTGCTTTCTTGCTGCAGTTATGCTGTGAGCAGCATTAAATTAACTGACTCCCAGAAAAAGGCTGAGACCGCTCTTGCACACCTATACTTCTATTTTCTGCTGGAGGAGTGACAGCCCCCTCCCTGCCTGGAGCCGGTCCTGTAGCAGCGCAGGGCTTTTTTCCGCTTCCCCTGGTCACCTGTGAGATTCCTCCGACGTACTATGTCTTTGTGATGGATGCGCTGCCCACTGGCAATTGCTCATTTTGATGCTCTGCGTGACATCTCTGCTTCACATCTGGCTCCTTATCTTGTTATTTATTTTATGACCTCTCTACCCATTCTGATCTTCAGTCACTCCAAATTCTCTTTGCTGCCTACTTCTCCTGCTCGGTTTGCTCAGTCAGTGGCCCTGCGTCTGGTTTTTGGGTCACAGGGAATGAACAGGCTCTGGCTGAATGCATCCTTCTTCAGGTGGAGAAGAAGGTGACATCTTCTAATAGTTCTAAAGCTGTTCAGGGCCTTTTATCAGTTCTTTGCATTGTCCAAACACAGTACGTGTAGCCATTTAGCTTTGCCAATAGGGCACCTTCAGTGATAGCTTGAATTCAGTCTACATAAGAGGGGGTCATAAGGCCGTGGCTTTATCCAGAGTCTATTTTAGGTTTGTGGGTTGGGCGGAGAAACAGAAATTGAGCAGTTTCTACCATCTCTTTAAGAGGCGCGCTGTAAACCTGGGCAACCCTGATTGCTGTGTTACGCAGAGGAGTCAGCACTGGGAAAGATTCGCCCCCTCCCAGATGCTCTATTGGTGTGTGCGTGCAGCAAAGCCTCTTGGCAATAACCCTTGAATTACCTGCTTCTGCTGTGAGCCTGGGCAAGGTTAGGACCCTGATTTAACCTCATATTAGATCCCAGGTGCTTCCCTGCACCCACTTTTTGGATACTATGCTGCTTAAAAAGTGGCTGTTACTTCTGCCTGCAGTTCACCAGCTGCCTGTCAGTGCAACATCCAGGTTCTGCAGGGAGCTGCTAAGCGAAGAGGCAGAGCAAAATATCATAGCTGACTTGGTTTTCCTTTCAGAGAAATCTCTCTGCCCTAAAAGAACTGGAACGCTTCAAAGCATCATTTACAAACGTTAATATGGAGAATGCTGGGTACTGAGTGGGTGCAGGCATCCCGATAAGTCTTTAGAAAACATCTGTGCCAAAAGTGGAGAAGTGTCAGATTTGTGTTTTAGTGTCTGTCTGTCCTATTTCACTTCTGACTTGTTGCAAATGAATAAATATCTTAAAGATCTCCAGCTACATATCAGCAGGTTATGCCCTGCAAAATCTCCATGACTGGTTTGGGAGAGGACTGTGCAAGCCCAGCTGGTGAGACTGTTCAAAACTGTGATCTTGTGATGGGCCTCTGGTTCCCTGGGTCAAGTCCGTACCACACGGGCTTGGTAGATGTAACTGAAGATGAGGGCTGTTCATATAGCTGAATGGACCTGATCTCACAGGTCAAAGTTCCAGTGGACCTCTCCACAGAAATCCTCTGTACTCTGACATGGATGGGATGTGGCTATACTCTGTATAACTCTTTTGCCTTTTGCTGAAGAAGTTGTGAACTGGAGCCAAAGTGGTCGTGTCGCCTCCTGGGAGCTTCCTGGGTGGCTGGAGCAAAAAACAGAGCTTGGGAGGAGTTTAGAAATGGTGCTTGTACAGAGACTTTACTTCGCCACATCTCCAGCCTGGCAACAAAGACCACTGGCTAGTTAGGCTGGAGGCAGCTCTGCAGTAGGACTTGTGCTAAAAACCAATTTAAACAGGGAGAACACAGGGCATAACTTATAGAATCATAGAATTGTCTAGGTTGGAAGAGACCCTTGGGATCATTGACTCCAACCATCTACCCTGCTCTACAAAGTTCTCCCCTACACCATATCCCCCAACACCACATCTAAATGTCTCTTAAACACATCCAGGGATGGTGACTCAGCCACCTCCCTGGGCAGCCTATTCCAATGCCCGACCACTCTTTCTGTGAAAAATTCTTTCCTAATGTTCAGTTTAAATCTACCCTGTTGGAGCTTGAAGCCATTCCCTCTTGTTCTGTCATTAATTACCTGTGAGAAGAGACCAGCTCTACAGTGTTCTTTCAAATAGTTGTAGAGAGTGATGAGGTCTCCCCTCAGCCTCCTCCTCCTCAAACTAAACAGTCCCAGCTCCTTCAACC
>NW_009648790.1:90965-101131 GCF_000708025.1 Charadrius vociferus
TGTCAATTACAACCCCCAGGTCTCTTTCTGCCAGGCAGCTTTCCAGCCATACTTGCCCAAGCATGTAGCGCTGCACAGGGTTATTGTGGCCCAAGTGCAGTACCTGGCACTTGCCCTTATTGAAACTCATACCATCGACGTTGGCCCAATGATCCAATCTACCTAAGTCTCTCTGTAGAGCTTCCCTATCCTCCTGGGAATCAACACTCCTGCTTAACTTGGTGTCATCTGCGAACTTGCTGATGATACACCCTATGTCCTTATCGAGATCATCAATAAAGACGTTAAACAGAAATGGTCCCAACCCTGAGCCCCGAGGCACACCATTTGTGACCGGCCGCCAGCTGGATTTAAATCCATTGAGCACCACTCTTTGGGACCTTCCAGTCAGCCAGTGCTTGATCCAGCGCATCGTATGCTCATCCAGGCCGTGTGAAGCCAGTTTTTCCATGAGAATTGTATGGGGGACAGTATCGAATGCTTTTCAAAAGTCCAGGTATACAATATCAACAGCCTTTCCCTTGTCCAATAATCTATCCGTGCTTGCGCCTGTTGCAAATGAGCGGTTGTAGGAAGCACTCAGTGAAATACAAGTGGTGACTTTTTTCCCACACCCATCATGAAATAAAATTAAGTAAGGGCCAAAAGACACCAGCTGAAATGCCGTGGGAAGGACCTGGCCACTGCCTGCCTGCACTAAGGAATGAGGCAAGAGGCTTGGGCCGCAGGGCGAGGGCAGGAACATGGGCTTAGAGAGGTCCCTGGTTCCTGCGCAGCTGAGATGTCAGCAGGCTTGCAGTTGAGCACTGTCAATAGTCTGTGCTTCTGTGGTGGCTTGATAGGCAGCACATTTCATTCCTCTCTGAAAATGGGCTACAGAATTCACTCTTACCTGGCAATTGTGCATGGGAAGGGAATTTAATTTGAGACAACAAACTCCCCATTGTGAGTTTTTCCCCCCTCCCAAAGCAGTGTGCTTGAGGACCAGTGTCCCAGCCTGCTCTTCCCCAAAGCTCAGGCACAGACGCATCTGCAGAGGCTGGGGCTGGAAGCGCAGCTGATCATCTGTTGCATCTGGAGAAACTTTTTGGGGTTGAGATTTTGGGTTTTGTTCAGCTGACAAACAGGAGTTATTGGAAACTCATTTGCATTGCAAGTGTGCATTAAAATGCATGAGGTGTGTAAGGCTCGGGCTGGTGGAAGAAAAATGCATGCAATTTGTGGAAACTGTGGATTGTTATGACTCCTGAATTGGCATATTTATATACTTCATTGTTCTTAGATTTGGGATTTTCTGTTTGTCAAATCTACCGTGTGTGACATACATACCAGGACAGACTTTTCTTCGTTTTTCTTTCACTCAAGACCTTTCAAAGCAACTGATGTCATAGCTTAACCATGACTACTGGGCGATGGGCTACATGACCCAAGAGACATCCCCTCCAGCCTGAATCATTCTTTTCCAGGAATACACTTGCTAAGCTAAGATATTTCTTGAGAATTCATCACACCACAAATCACAGTTGGGGAATGAATACAAATCCTGTTTGATGTCTCCAACTGAGACAGTATTTTTAATCCTCCTTTCTCAGTTGTCTAAATGCAGTAAAATTGAAGGCAAGATTAAGATCTGTTACGCAAAGGATCAAAAAATGTTTCTTGAGACATAACATTAAGAGGTGTTTTTTGATTTGGGGATCCCAAATGTTTTCCAGCAGAGGTGTGGAGCCCTTTGGAAACGTAATATATGCAGACATGTTCTGAATAACAGACAAGCTCATTTATCTTAGTCCTCTTTTGCAGAACACTTGGGAGGGACTTCATAGATCCTGCAAAACCTTCAGACTCCTGCAGGTGGAAAAATCACTGGTGCTGAGAACAGATTTTAAACTCTTAACCACTTTTCATGTGCTGCTGTATGGGACCAAGAAGTCATAATATGTCGTAGCACGTAAAATGTTACGTCCCCCATTATATAAATTGCATTTCTTCCGGTCTAACAAATATACAAGTGAAAGTTCTGAGAATATATCACAAGTTCGATATTCTCACATAAACATGATAGATACCACTTCTCTGTTAGATGCATTCAGCATTCCTCTCAGGGTCCAGATTTACTAGACAAGGTCCTTTTGGTACCCAGAATGACGCCGAGCAGCCTCACCATTACCTCCATGAACTCTGCAGACCTCCACTGTTCAAACGTGCCTGTTGCAAGTCACCCGGGTCATTGTCAGGACTCAAACCACGGGGCCATGGGGTGGGTTACAACACATGTCTCCAGTCCCGTACAGAGAACGAGCTTATTGGCAGCATAGAATCATAGAATGGTTTAGGTTGGAAGGGACCTTAAAGATCATCGAGTTCCAACCCCCCTGCCATGGGCAAGGGACACCTCCCACCAGACCAGGTTGCTCAAAGCCCCATCCAGCCTGGCCTTGAACACCTCCAGGGATGGGGCATCCACAACTTCTCTGGGCAACCTGTTCCAGTGACTCACCACCCTCAAAGTAAAGAATTTCTTCCTAATATTTAATCTAAATCTACTCTCTTCCAGTTTAAAGCCATTCCCCCTTGTCCTGTCACTACATGCCCTTGGAAAAAGTCCTTCCCCAGCTCTCCTGTAGGCCCCCTTTAGGTACTGGAAGGCCACAATAAGATCTCCCCAGAGCCTTGTCTTCTCCAGGCTGAACAGCCCCAGCTCTCTCAGCCTTTCCTCATAGGAGAGGTGCTCCAGCCCTCGGATCATCTTTGTGGCCCTCCTCTGGACCCACTCCAACAGGTCCATGTCCTTCTTATGTTGGGGGCTCCAGAACTGGATGCAGTACTCCAGGTGGGGTCTCACCAGAGTAGAGTAGAGGGGCAGAATCACCTCCCTCACCGCATGAACAAAGCATCCGTGGAAAACAAGAAAGAAATTGAAATCTTGTAGTTTTTATCCTATGGGCAAAGGGACAAGCTGTCGAAGGAAGGATTGATCCACCACTTCTGGTGCTGCCTAATGCTGGACTTGGACTTCAGTCACCAGGAATATGGTAGGTGCAGGGGAGCTGCGGATGGATGGGGAAAAGGGGGAGATGAGGAAGTCCCTTTTGTTCAGAGCTGCTCTGAGTAAGAGGCCAGAAAACTGGCATCTTCTGGCGTGACAGAAGTGGTGACAGAAAAGCCCTATTTCTCATGAGGTATAATACAAAGAGAAGTTGTACAGCTTCAGGCGAGAACAAGCTGAAAAAAACAGGGAAAAATACAGTATATTTTTAATGTTTGTGTGACACTTTGAAGCTGGAAATTGTTATGAGTGCTAAATATTATGTTCCCTAATGTGTAAAGCGGTGACTAATACTATTAAATTCTGTCGTACAGAAGCCCTTGGGATGCAAATTCAAAGAGGCACGATAAATAACCATAAAATAAAAAAAAAAAAAAGGAGAGAGAAAAAGGAGGAGAACAAACCTCCTCTTCCCATTTCAGTGCGACTGTGCTGACTGACAGCAGACTTGCAGAGACATTTCTCCTCCCATCTCGGGCCACACAGCCCAGACCCAGCACAGGGAGAAGAAGGATGCTTGCTGAAAGGGTAGCGAGAAAATGGGTCTGGCTGGCTGCTGCCTTGCAAAGCAGCTGCTGATGGGCACTGCCCGACAGCAGGTCCCCTCAGCCCGCGCAGAACCCATGGCCACAGATCTGACTCTTTTCCCCTCATCCCTTTGGAGCTGGTGAAAAAAAGCAGCCACGCTGCCCAAGCCGTACGCCTCCGAGCTGCTAATGCAAAGCTCTCGGTGGCTTTTTGAGCGTCCATCGCAGCGTTCCCTACAATAGCTCTGCTTTCGAATGGCTGCTTGGGGAAAGCAGCATCTTGCTGCCACCCACTCTCCCGACTCCCGCTGGACACCGCCAGTGCTCTGCAGTCAAGGATACGGCCCTTCTTCCTCCTACACTTTGCCTGCATTAATTTTTTTTTTTTTCCCCTGAGTTTTTGCATCATTTGTGTGTGCCGTTGTCAAATGAAATTACTGATCTGTAATCAGGAAGGGGCAGGGGGGAAAGCAGGATCGTGCCCAACCAGATTGCTTGCTGCGGTGAGGTGAGACGACAGCCTTGGTGGCCAGGGGGATGGAGGTGGATGCCATTCTCCCCTGCTTTAGCAAGGTTTTTGCCACAATATCCCATAGTATCCTTGTAGCCAAACCGGTGAGATGTGGTTTGGTTCTTAGGGGTCAGTTCTGGGACTGGCCCAGTGTAATGTTTTTACCTTTGAGCTGGACAAGGGTCAGAACGCACCGGTGATAAGTTCCCGATGGCACTCTGACAGCTGTCAATCCTTACAGGCTCTGCCGCAGGGACGGTCCCAGCTCAGCCACCTCTGATGCTCTGTGCTGTTGGTGATGCCTTGACAACGTCCCAAACTGGTCACGGCCACAGATGTCCCTGCAGGTCCCGTTGGCCACGGCTGCAGAGGGGCAGGGTGCCGGAGGCAACGCGCGGTGGGAAAACCCCACCCAGTAAGAGAGAAAAAAAGCCATGGGATTGTTTCCCTAAACCCAGATACAATAAGCGGAGCTCGATGAAACGTGCTGGCTGAGCGCGTCTTGCGTGCGGCTGTTTCTAGGGGAGTGATTTTTTTCTTTTTGCTTTTAATTAGTCGGGCTTAAATTAGCAGCATCTACTGTTGATATTCCTCTGTGAACAGCCAGAACACTTTCAATCAGGAGCCTTATTAATATGCAAAAAAGTGATTTGTTTTGATTTCAATCTGGAAGGGTTTCCCCCACCCTCCCAAGTTTCCATTTCAGTATCTGTTGCTCTAAATGAAGGAGAAATTACTGTGTCGTGTCCATGTCAGAGAGCTCGGGTTATCTGGGGAAAGAGGAAAGACTTGATGGAGAGTTTCAGAAACTCCCATCTGGGTTGGTATTTGTTCTGCTGTATTTTTCTATGCTGAAACAACACGCTGCTGTGGGATAGCGGGAGACTCACCCATGCTGCTGTGCTCCCTCAACAGGGTAATTAAAATGAACACCATAGGACTTTTTTTGCTTCCCAAAGGCATTGGAACTCTTCTCAGCTATATCCTCCTCTCCCAACGTACAGTTTTAGACAGGAGGAAGGTACAAGTTCTTTTATTCCTTAATTCCTGAATCAATTCACCAGTATATTTGTGTTACTATATTCATATTGCAGATGACCGATGCTGGTCTGTGCATAGAAACAGAGCCCCAACAAGCCTCACACATGGCGGAGGGTTTCATTCGGTCTTGCTAAGAACATCAGGTCCAATGTCTGTTTCCTTGTTTTTGGGCTGATGTGGCAGCAGACTTAATTTGTTCACATCTCTAATCTGGAAGTCTTTGGAGAGGGGCAGACATCAAGATCGAAACTGGGCCAAAATGGCAATGCAGGTGGCTGAGAGCCAGTTTCGGGCTGTAGAGCATCAGGTCTCCTCAACCCCTTGCAACAGGGTGATGGGACTTCGTCAGATTCTTTGTAAGCTCTGTCCCTGTCTGTAGACCATGAGGTCTTTAAATCCATTTCTGTGAGACACCCAGATGGCTGTGGTTGGGGCTTTTTATTATTATTACGAGTGTTTAGAAAACCCTGCTGTGTGTCAAAACCCCACTGTGTTATGTGCGATGCATATATGGAGAAAGCTGGGGAAATGCTGAAAGAAAATCTGAAAGGGACCGAATTTCTTGGCCTTTTAAGCCCCCTTGGCAGAGCAGGAGTGGCATAGGGGAGCTGTGCCTGCCTGCCCTGTGCCCTTGCAGGAGACACTCAGGGCACCCAGACCCTTGCCACTGCGCTGTGGGGGTAACCTGGTGTGGGCAGAAGTTTTGCTCTCCCTCACTTAATGCTAATCTTCCTAGGAAAAAATTCATTTTGAAGTGGTTTGGATTTTTTTTTTTGTTCCCTCTGAGAGAATCCTGGAGTTTGTAACTGTTAATCTGGGTTATGCTGAATATCACAGTGTCTGACTTTTTCCATTAAACTGTTTCCAAATAGGGATTTTTCCTTCTATGTATGTATGGGGAAAAGCAATTTTTTTTTCCTGACCGGATCTAACTATGAGACTTGGTGGACTCCAGTCACGTGCGTTAATTAGAAAAGTCCTGATTCTTCAGGTGTAGGTTAAACTGATTCATGTCAGGTTTGAACCAAGCAGATTGTGAAAAGCAGTGATTTACACAGCACAAATCATCCGGCCTGGCACTATTTGCCTTAGGCCGGTTGTGTAATTACAAGTGTTGAGTAACAGGATGTTATCTGATGTTCATACCACCTCCCCAACCAGGTACACCTCCCAGGTGCAGATGTGGGGATATACACTCCAGAAGAAAAAGGCGGTTATCCCATATTAGAGAAAGAAGAGGACATTAGCAGGGGGCGGTAAGCTCCCCATGCTCCCCAAGCAAGGGGTGATGCCTTCAGCTGGGGACCCGCCTGCGGAGGCTACCAGCCAGGCAGAAAGTCAGTCACCAAAGTGGGGTTTTGAGTAGTCTGGAAACAGGACTGATGGGGCAGACTGATGGACTGACGGACAGATGGACAAAGGCTGTGGGAGTGACACGTAGAGAACGTGGCAGGGTGCTACAGCCCTGGCTGTGGTCTGTGCTCAGGGACCACTTAATCTTCAAAAAGCCTGTGAAGAAAGGGACTTGGATACCTGAAATACTGCCCTCAAAAGGAAGAGTCTTGTGACTGAGGGGGATAACAGCAATGCCTCTGAATGACATTTGCTTTGGTGGGTTGGAAGGATGGACTTTACAGTGTGCCTTTCTTCAACTGCAATTCCTCCTATCTCGGGGGAATCAGAGCCCTGCGTGTCCTCGGAAATTAAAACAAAACCTGGCTTCAGTGGTATTTCCTGAAATGCGTTTTCATCTCATTGAATCTGTCCTAACAGCAGCCCCGAAGCACCCAAGATTTCATTTTCATCTAGTAGTGATCAAAAGCAACATCAGCAAGGAATAAATACACAAAGCCATGCTGCAGGGATATTAATTCACATGACAAGGCAGTGCAGTTTGCTTTATTAAAAAAGAAAGCTCACGTGAGGATTTTTTTTTTTTTTTTTTTGGTCACTGAGTGTTTCAGTCACTATGAACATCTGTATTTTGGAGTCTGGTATTTTTCTGGGTCTTGGCTTTGAGTGAGTAAGTCTTCAGCTCCTGTGAATGAAGCTGCAGCCCCGGTGAAGGTGCCTGAATTTGTGATGTGCCTGGGACACGGGCAGCCAAGGGCAGGGGCTGAGCGGGGACCTTGGCTGCACTGTGCTGGTGGCATCGGTGTTGATGGTATTTGGAGACTGAAAATCTGCTCGCTCATCCTGGCAAGGACAGGGAGACTTTTTTGGTGAACGTCTCTCTTTTCCCCAGCACAAATACAACTATGTTCTATTTGGGCAAAAAAACACCAAACCCCAACTAGGTGGGCTGTCCTTCACACGGGTTAAAACAAGCCAACTCCAGCCAAAGCTGCCCATGACTGAGCTGCCTGTTGCAGGCTGGAAAGCTCATTTTGGCTGCCCTGGCCCCGGCGTTATTCTCCCCTTGGCACCAGGGCATGCACCACCTCCCACTGCAGGCAGCTGCCTGCACCCTCACCACCGCTATGCTGGGGCAGGGGGAATTTCTAGGTTACTTTTCCGTGACAGCAGACACTTGGCTCCCATGACAGGATGAGTGATGCTGTTCCCTCGGCACGTGCTGTTGGGAGCAGTCACCAGCTCCGCTTCCCTTCCCTTGTCATTAAGCAGCAGAGGCATTGCCATTTTGAATTTGCGGTTGAAGACAGTACGCTTTTAATTCAAGTAATAAAGCTAGAAGGGCTTTTTCGGCAACGCAGACGCCAGAATGCGATTCAATACTTCTGGGTTTAAGACTAGCTGAAAGTGGGAAGAGATCAAAAACCATTCCAGGAGGAAAAGAGCTGCTGCTTCTCACCAGAGAGTTATCACAGACTGCAGCTGACAGGGGAGATGCTGCCATTGTGTTACGGGTCTCTCTGGAGGTCCCTAAGGTAGAACAACAACAAAAGCTTATTCAGAACAATAAAATAATAAACTAGATATATTGAAATCTAGTGAAGGGAGAGGTTATGGAGAGTAGGAGCGCTTCCCCTGCAAACACCCTGTTGATGTGCAGCAGTCCCTGGGGCACACGGGGATTTTTATTCTCCAAGAGTCTTTTGCAGCATATCTCCAGAGTTGGGGTAAGTGCCGGCCCACGTGGCTGTTACTATGGAAACCAGTATTTTTACATCATAAAAAATAGTCATGTAAAACCCCTGTAGGTTGTCAGCGCTAGAGCCGTTTGGCAAGGAATAGGGCTGCCAGGCATATGGGAAGAGCAGCACCTTTTCCAGAGGATCATCCTGCTCTTTATCAGTTGAGGGTGGTGGGCACCTACTTCTGTTTCAGCCATCAGGGGAGGCTTTGGGGAGGAGAGCAGCTGGGTGGGTGACCATCACTGCCCCCCCTCCCGCAGACACGTGCCTCAGCGGGGCGAGGTAGAACCAGCACAAAGTGCTGCCTCCTTAGACCTCCACCAGTTCTGGTATCTCTGTGGCTACGAAATTCAGCCGGAGCTTTGGAAATGAAATGTAATTTGGAGCATTATCAGCTGCTTCATTCCATGGCTGCTATTCACATGAAGGAGATGGCCGTTCTTCTGGAGAGCTTGGGGACAAAGCGTGCTACTGCAGCTACACATCCCAAATGGCAAGGAGGCAAGGACACCAGGGTGGAAAGAGTTCAGGGCATGAGACCCCTGTGCAAAGGAAGGAATTAAAATACAGGTTTAGTCCTCTTAATAACCGCTTCACTAAAGGCATGTGGGGGACAATGTATTCAGGTGTTGGGTTTTTGACATATGCCAAAGAGCTCTCCTCCAGAATTGGGCTTTTCTTCACAAACCAGCAAAATTTTTAGCTGAATGACTAAGATGCCACTTACTCAAAATATTAATACAGGCCTACAGTCTCTTCCTAGTTCTGCTTTTTTGTGCTGTCTTAGCCCAGAAGTGAACCTCATCCTGAGCTTGTCCCGAGTCCCAGCCCTGGGCTCTGCTGATGGGGTGACAGGGGACAAAGCCGCGGTGGCACGGGGGTGGGCGTCTGGTCCCAGTCTCCCTCCTGGCACCCGGCACAGTGCCCATGCTCCGCCGGGAGCAGTGGAGTTTTCCTGGCATGAAGCGGGCATCGGAGAGCTGCTGACTGGGCTGTTTTGCACATCTTTTTCAAAATGGTCTCTGACGCCGAGAGCTGCGTGCACTAAGCTTGCACGGGTAGGAAGCTCCTTCCTGGTAATGCATGGTTGGAGGACTTGGTCTAATCAAATGCAATGTAAAAACTCATTTATTAAGGCACATATAGTCAGTCTTGTTAAAGAACAGAGGCAAGTGTTTGTCAAACAAGCATCATCATTTTTGGAATTTCACATATAGGTAAAGACAAGGAGTATGACACAGCAAAGTCTCCGTTGCTTTGGCTTTTAAGCAGGGAGAATGTCCTTAGAGGATGAGTTATAAAACTTCTCTGAGTAGTTTATGTGATCTTCAGAGACTGCTTACTCTCTTCTGTTGTTTACATCGACCTTTGAGTAAAATGGTTATTTAGCCTAACTTCATGATTTGTATGCTCTTTGTGGTGCCACTTCATTGCACAATGGGGATGTTTCTGCCTCTTTTATGTGCATGCTTGAAGCCTGATTATATACTGGCAGAACTCTGATTTTTTTTAAAAAAGTTCATATCTAATATATATGCTTGCCTTTGTGAACTGTAAAAATCACTGTCAATCATTTATTACAGGGCATCAACCAGGGATGCTGCACTGCAGAGCCATCACCTTGTGGCAATGCATACCGGGCTGTGGAAATGAAGTCTTGAAGTAGCACGACGTCTCTGCTGCTCAAGACCTACATTTCAGAGCTGCTTTGCCCACAGCGAGATAATGTCCACTTGGTGCCGTCAGCTGAGAGGCATTCGCTCTCCGGCTGGCGGTTTCGGCATCGCCCTGCCTGCTGCTGCTGCTGGTGGTGGGGTGGGCGGCTGCGGCCAGGCAGACCGGCTTCGCGGCTGCAGTGTCTGCTGCAGGGATGCGCCATCCTCTTCCCTCCCAATTCCTTTTGGTTTGTTCACTTTGCCTTTTTTTTTTTTTTTTTTTTTTTT
>NW_009648790.1:101201-125943 GCF_000708025.1 Charadrius vociferus
GTTTTCCTGCTTTCTTTGCCACCGGTCATCTTTTTGCCATGTGCTGGATAAAGCACAAGTCCCACAGAAATGATTTCAAAGTACCGAGCACAGAATAAATGGATGGGAGTTTCATAGGTTATTTACTCTGCTCAGCCTTCCCATCAAAATCCTACTTTGGTTTTTAAAACAGTAGCTGAGAACAAGCCCCTTTTCTACCTCCTTACTGTCACCTCTTGCTCGCTGTGTTAAGATGCCTCAAGACTGTTTCTGTATTTTCTCCCTCCTATTGAGATGCTTTTATAAAATCTGAAATAAAACCTGACTCGGGTTTGTGTGTACCGAAATTCAGTCCCACCTACTGTTTGCTTTGCAACGCTGCCTGAAATATAATTTTAATTTCATATTAGTTGTTTGCAAAAGAGGAAGCCCAATTAAAGAGATGAAAAGGAAGTCCCTTAATGGCACTTTTCGTGAGAAACCCCACAATAACAAAGCAGCGTGTGTGAGAACACAGACAGTGAGAGATGCTGAGCCCTACTGTGCCTGTCAGCTTGGCTTTTGCATGCAGGGGAAAGAGAACAAAATTTACAAGGATGCTACTCTCTGAAGTGCTACATGCACTGCTGGTGAGCCCAGGAAGGAAACAAAGACAGCCGTTCAAAGTAATTGAAGAACAGACATAGTACTAGGTTGGCGCGCTGAGAAAATAGACCCATCAGATTTAGACTTTCATAGAATCATAGAATGGTTTGGGTTGCAAAGGACCTTAAAGATCATCTAGTTCCACCCACCTGCCATGGGCAGGGACGCCTCCCACTAGACCAGGTTGCTCAAAGCCCCATCCAGCCTGGCCTTGAACACCTCCAGGGATGGGGTCTCCACAACTTCTCTGGGCAACCTATTCCTGTGCCTCACCACCCTCACAGTAAAGAATTTCTTCCTCATATCTAATCTAAATCTATCCTTGTTTGGTTTAAAACCATTACCCTCTCGCCCTATTGCTACACTCCCTGATAAAGAGCCCCTCCCCATCTTTCCTGTAGGCCCCCTTTAGATACCGGAAGGCTGCTATAAGGTCTCCCTGGAGCCTTCTTTCCTCCAGGCTGAACAACCCCAACTCTCTCAGACTTTCCTCTCAGGAGAGGTGCTCCAGCCCTCGGATCATCCTTATGGCCCTCCTCTGGACTCGCTCCCACAGGTCCATGTCCTTCTTATGTTGGGGACTCCAGAACTGGATGCAGTACTCCAGGTGGGGTCTCATGAGATTGGAGTAGAGTGGTAGAATCACCTCCCTCAACCTGCTGGCCACATTTTTAAGCATTAATTTTAAAGGGTTCAAGGGTGAAATTAAACATTTGCTTAAATATAAAAAGCACTTTCAGAATAACAACACCTCGAAAATAAAAACAACTCATAAAACCATTTCAGTTTTGATAGACTTTGCTCTTTTTTTTCCCCCACTGCTGAGCAGTGTTTTATTATGATTATAAAATTAGGCTTTTCAACAATTATAATGGGGTATTTTGGGGGGTTAAGCTGCCATTTTTGATCACAGTATGCAAGTAGGAGAAAGGACCTGGAAAGCACCAGAAAGTTCTCCAGGCATACCCACAGACTACACAGGCCTCCCGTTTTTGGGGGGCTACCCAGAAACTGGGCAAGCCCCTGTTTTTCCAGCTCAGCAGCCAGAACTGGGGTTGACACGAACACGAACTGTAGGCGCTTATTTAAGAATAACACTCACACAAATTTAAAACCCATATTGAACTATTTATTTTGTGCATTCACCTTTCACTGCGGCCCATGCTAACATCAAGTACTTCTAACTGCTGAAGGGAGCAAACAGAAATTGCCTCCATCACCTGAAGCCGACAGTCGGCTATTCAACCGGCAATCTCCCTCACGAGATGACATGATCGGCCTCCTTAATGACAAGTGGGAGTGTTTGATTTTCAGCAGCAGTGCTACATTATAGCATGCATTAATTTGCTAGAAAATCGCTTTAGAAGAGCATAAAGTGTAATGGATTCAAGTTAGAAACAGGGAGTACAATAAATGCCCAAAAGGTACCTCTGAAGTGTGACTTCCCTGAGAAATTCTTTAACAAAGAGAACTTAAAATAACCCATCTCCACATATTATACTTAGAGAAGTATGGAGATAGTCTATCAGGTCACCCGTCAGCGGATATGAAGCATTAACCTATTTCAAATGTTATGTGTATTTACCGACAGAAATTGAATAGGTCAAACAGGTATCTGGCTCACAATAGATGATGAAACAGTGTTTAGTTCGATATATGAATAGCTACTCATGTAAATCAGTGTGTGTGCAGGGGTTATTGGGGCTATTTCATTGTTGCCTCCTGTTTCTAAAGAATTGTGTATTTTACCTCGTGAAACAAACCCTGGAGTGAAAGGTATCAAGCTTTAAAGCAAGGTTATAGTAAACAATGAGAATACCACACGGAGCACATGGTTTGTGTTAGCAGAGTACAAGTTTAATAGCACAGACTTCTTGCAGGTCAGGTTGACAAAACCATACTCCTCCTTGCCATACTACCTGCATTAGAAACATGGTCTTGCTTTTTCTCTCATCAACAACAACAAAAAAAAAGCCAACACTAGACTGCATCAACAGATTGCCGTCTCCTGGTGTACCAGCGAGCCTTCCAGACATCTCTTATGTTGTTCGTGGTGTTAGTTGTGGAGTTTTTGCTATGACGGGAATTCAGGGTTACTTCTGCAGGAAGGCCATCTGAACAGAAAGGTTAGGATGTGTCTAATTTAGCCACCTTTGTCTCCTTTCATGTGCATTTCCAGGCTGTCCCGTGCTATTTCGTATCTCGTGTATATCCTGACTCTCCCCTACAGCTATCTCCTTGCCAGCAATCATACATCCAGGATGGGATTTAAGTCATTTTTACTGCTGGCTTCAATCAGATGAAGTTAGGATAACAAAGAAAACTTTCAAAAACTCCCTAATCAGTTCTATGTTACCTTAATTGGTTGCTCTCTGCATTTCTCCACTTTCCTTTATACATATCCAGTGTTTTATATCATACAAGAGAACAGCCAGCCAACACCTAAGAGGATGGAGCTGGTCTGTCTTGGGTGGTGGGAGGAAGGGAAAACCCACCAGAGCTGGGAAAACCCACCAGAGAAAACCCCATCCTGAGTCTGAGAGCAGACGGCTGCTTTCAGAGATCAAAACTGAGCAGCATTTCAGTTTGACTTATGGGATTGTATGGGGCCATCAGCTTTGTGCTGACCTCCATGAACACAACCCAGTTTTGGCTGGGAAGCGCTCTGCTGTAACCTGCTGCCCTCAAACTAACGTGACGCTGGGGTTATGGCACAAGGCGGGAGGCAGGAAAGAGCCTGGATTTCAGACCCGAAATGCATGGCACGTCTTACAGGGCCGCTCCGGACAGGGTGGGTTTGAGTGTGCTTCGCTGTCCCTCTACACCTAGCAATTTGTGAGGGGTTGCTTAAGCAATGCAAAATCAAACATTTTCCGTATTTTAAGGACAGAAACTGTACCACATCTGGACAACCCCACTGTTTATTTTTGGTGGTTTTTCATTCATTACAACACACCTACGGCTGTTTTAGTATCATTTCCAAGGAGTCTGGCTTCTTTCCTGATGTATACAGCATCTCTTAACAGAGAACGTGTGAACAGGCATCTGGACAGGGAAGGGATCAGGACTAATCACAGGCAAGGACCGCAGACATGACTGTCAGGGAGAACTACACACGGAGCATGCAGAGGCTTTTTTTTGGTCATTTTCCATGGCTTAATAAAAGTTACCTATTCCTTAACATTCGCACAGCACGCAAACAGGCAGCGACCGCGCGGCCGATGGCACTGCCCTGTGCCTGTGGAAGCACTGCTCTGCACTGCACAGCGAGGCAGGGTCTCGGGGCCAGACCCACAGAGATATTTAGGGGCCTAACTTCTATTTCAGACTTCAGTGGGAGGCTGGTGCCTAAATAGGAGTTGAGCACCTGATTACCTTTGCAGGTCTGGGCTCGGGCAGAGGCAGCCAGGAGGTGCTCCAGGTCCCCTGCCTGCCCGCGGGAAACTCCGCTCCTCTCCGGCCGGCGGTCGAACCGTGGTGTGGTGCGACCCTGGTGTTGTGAAGTAGCCGTTCTCCGACTGGTGACGGCCTGATTCACAACACCAGCTGCTGCACAGCACCTGAGGGGGCCCTCCCGGCTGGGCTCCTTCACACACTGCCCTCCTCCGGGGTCCATCTTCAACACTGCCATCTGCTGGAAAGCAAAGTGACAGGGTTAGGTCCACTGATCCCACCAGTTATATACCCCTACCTTTTTAAAATAGAAACGTGTGAAGGGTGTATGTCTCCAAGGGAAAAAAAAAAAAAAAAAAAAAAGAAATAAAAGTGGGAAATTGGTGCTGCAGTCAGGATCTACTGCTTTGTAGAGGTGGGCTGCAGCACGATGCCGGTAGCGCGTACAGCTGTGCTCCTATTCATTTCCTGAGCTCATCTCAGGAGGGACGGAGGCTTGCAGGTGGGGGAAGCAACCTAGAAACTCAGCCAAGCCCTTCAGAGACACGGGGGAAACAGGCTGCTTTTTCACAGGTCCCAGGACGTTGTCAGAAGGAGAGCAGTGCCCCAGGGACCGCGTGGCTTCCCGAGCGCAACGCTGCCATTAACCCTCACGCCTGCACCCTGTCCGCTCCTCCGAGGTGGGTGAGACACTGACACGCGTGTGGTCTGTTCCCAGAAGCTGCCCAGCGTGCTGGCATTTGGGAAGGTGCCCCCACCCCACAGAAGTCGTGCTGGGACCTGCGAATGTCCTACTCTGCAGCCCTTCCTTCCCCTGCGAGGCGTCCATCCCTCAGGAGCTTGCAGAAGCTGAGGGACACAACCCACTGCTGACCAAGAAAGACGATCTCTTAAAACCACACAGGGAGTTAGAGACTCTGGGGCTTTCGTATTGCTCGAGGGCAAAAGAAGTCTCCCCCGCCTGCGCAGGGCTGACGCTGGTGAGCACGCTGACCATCACCGCCTGCAACACAGCATGTTTCTCGGGCAGTGTTTCTCCAGTTCAGTGTTGTAATGCTGCAGCACTACAGGAACAGCTCTGGGGAGAGCACAAGTCCAGGTCGTCCTGCAGCTTTTCAAGAAGACAAAAAAATGTGGAAACGAACACAAGCTTCTCCCTGACTCTCCTCAAAATGTTGCATGGGTGGTACAATGACTCGCTTGAAATAGTCAGGTTATTCTTAAGGTGTTACCACCAACTCCTTATTGGGCTAATTCATCTAAGCACGTGTGAAAAATAAGCAAATAATAAAACTTCATCCTGTGTATTACAGACTTTCCTCACCAACCAAAACCCAAAAGAAAGCAGAGTTTCTTTGAATCGGCTCAGGACTATCCCTGGGATGAGGACCCATTGCAGGAGTCCTTAAGCAAACTGGACAGAAAGCAAGCGATGTGAAGCCTAGCAAACCTCCACGGAGAAACTGCTGGGTTTTAATAGTTCTCCTGAAATGGGTTAGATGTGGAGGCAAAACTTCCGATGTTGCTGAAGAAGGGAACATGTCCCCCAGCTCCATTCCCACTGCCAAATTTAATCCAAAGGAAATGCCATGTATTGTCTTGTCCCTACAGAGAAGGGAGACGTCACATTTAGTCCCTGGGCAGAAAAGCAATTAACATATGCACTAATGGAAGATATCCCAGAGAGAGAGGTTATACAATTTGGTGTCTGTAGGAAATGGAGCTAAATTTCTTGACACCCGTGCATGTGTGTACACTTGTAAAGTCTCAGGCATGTTGTACTAACAGACCTTTTATTTAAAGAGCAGTTTCTAGAATTTTACTATGTTGAAAAAACCCCAAATGTATTTATATTTTATGCATATCTATTATTCAGCCTTCAATCCTGAAAGGAAGAGCCTGAAAGCTGAACTTGTGTTGTGGCTGGTGCTGATCAATGGTGACACGGTAATGCCGGATGAAGGTGAATTGTCTCCCCTGAGCGGATCTTTCACCGCGTGTGGTGGCACTGAGCACACTTGACGAAGCACATTGTGTCACACACAGAGTAACGCCAAATACTTTTTGTACGTTCTCTGTTCCCTGGGAACACTAAAGTCTGTCACTGGTACTGTGGGTGGGAAAAGAAAAACAAATGATACGAGCCTTTTTCAAGGTTGTTTAAATCCTTCTGAAAGCTTTCATGCAATCTTCGCTGAAGTATATCAGACTACTTTAAAAAAGGAGGCTACTGTATATGCATTGCTTGCTCCCTGGAAGAAGCCAATTTAAAAGCCTTTTCAAGTAAAAAAACCAGTATTATATGTTGTACAAGTAAGAAATGAACACTTAATCTACTTTCTCTCCCCTTAATGTACCTCCAGAGATGAGGTTGGTTTTCTGCTTCTTTATGCCCTCAGTCAAATAGTCCAACACAGTCTTAGAGTATGTCCGAGATGAAATTTTAATATTCTCCCATTTTTACTTAGAATGATTTTATTCAGTCATCTACTGGCAATAGGTCTCATGTTCTTTAATGCTACGTGGTTTGAAAGCTTCTTGTGATTTCAGCTAGGTTACACACATGTAAATGTGCAATCTCCTGAACAGCTGAGTAACCAGCAGCTAGGGAACTGTGTTCCCCCATGCCACCCTGTGGGGTCCAGAAGCACTGAGGAAAACCACCAAAACCAAATATTTACCTTAGGATGACACTAGCGCATTAGGAGAAGCATCTCATCTCCTATAAATAGGCAAATAAACTTCCCAGTTTGGAGAGAAAAAAACCCCACCAACACAAAAACCCCAAATAATGCAGATAATCCTGCCTAGGAATTAGCATTTTTTTTTCATATTTAGAAACAGGAAAGCGTAACGAGAAAACAAGCCAACAAGCTGGTTTTTGTACGCTGAGTTTCCAGGTGGTGAGCAGGACTTCGGAGCGGGGTCAGCACAGGACCTGGGACACCAACTGCAACCCCACCCCATAAGGTTATTACCACCCTTAATATCCCATGCAAATAGATTTCCGTGCTTTAGTCACAGCAGTCTATTAATTCAGCCCTCTTGTCTGGTACATCTTTATCCTCAGCAGGTTAATCCTGCCAAATTCCTTTGCTGTAGTACATGTCACACAGCATATAATATCCAACAATGCAATTTTGCTAATCCTGTTTTATCAGCTTTGTTGCCCTGTCTGGTCAATCCAATAGCGAAAAACTGCACATAAGGTTTTTGCCAAGATCTCCCTCTCTTTTGCCCTCTTCCCCCCCTTCCCCCCCCTTTGTATGGTTTCAATTAAATGGTTTGAGAGCAGAACATAGCATTTGGATATCCGCCAATGTCCTTCAGAAGCAGAATGTCAAGGCACTTAATTATAGAGGTCTCCCAATTCTTTCAGGCGCCCCACCTACCCAGTCAGCTGAATTTACTAAGTGCAAGTGTAAAAAATCAGCTCAAATCTCTTTTTAAACACTCTCCACGCATTAAGGACTTGAAGATGGCTGAATAGCGATATATTTATCGCTCATTATCTTACTAAAAGATTAAACAAATGAGTAAAGACTGTCTCATTAACAGTTCTTTGTTGTCTTGTTTACTGTTTAGTGGACTCATTAACATTAATTATTAGAAGAGGAACATCAATTATTGCAATAACCTTTGTCAAGCCGAGCAAACCGACTGCTAAACAGCAAACGGATCCACGTTTATCGGGCAGGATTTGCACCAACAGAAAGAAGAAAAAAGAAAAGACCCGCGAAATCCTTGACGTTGCGCTAAGGCAGCAGCGATCCGGTGTTGCTTGTGAATTCTGGCATCAGCAGAGCATCCTGCTCGAGACCTCTAGGCAGAGAATAAAAAGGGTAAGTAAATTCTGAGCTTAACTCCGCAAGACTTGCTTACCCAGCTCTAAGTGGTGAGACGTGAACAAAGGGATCCCTACTTCCTCCAGTGCTCGCCAGGCTGTATTTATTACACTAATTACTTTAACGCAGCGAATCTGCCCTTTCTCTCCCTCGTCATCAGCGCAGTGCATATGCTTGTATAAATATAACACAGACTGCAGCATCGATTTCAGGATTCTCTGTCAACACGCTGCTAGAGCTGACTGCTTTACTGCCTCAGGTGAAGGGCATTTTTACACTGTTATGAGATATTATGGTTTGGGCTCCCCTCTCCTCCTCCCTCTGATTTCTTTTTCCTTCTGAGAAGACCAATCCCAGGTGGAGATCTCCTCCTCTGCCTGAGCAGAGATTCGATGTTGTACCAGTATTTTAAACACACCATATATTTCAGCAGCTCTGGCAGGAGTTAAATATCAGCAGTAGCACATCCATTATTTAAAATACCACGAGGAAGAAGGCTGAGTCACTAAGCGGGATCCGTCACCTCTGACACCATTTCTCAGCCTAAATACAAGTGCCAGCCTGCGCCCAAGAACAAAATGAACCTTTCCAGAAGAAGCCTGAGCCAAATCCAGGGCTTGTAAGATTATATTTATATACAATTAGAAACAAGGGCAGCTAAGAGCTGCACTTTTTGCAGATGCTTCCACAGCTACACGCTGTGAGCAACTGACAGCGAATACACAGATCGCTTCTTATGCCAGCCAGGTTTTAAAGAAAGAGCCCTTGCAATTTTGGAAAAGCTGCCTCCCTGTGCTCCATATCACCTTCTCGCCCCATGGCCCCACCATCATGGTCCACCAACACCTTCCCCTTGCTGCCCCTGGTAGCGCATCGGCTCTGCCTGGGTCTCCCCGCTAACTAAAACGTGAAACAATTAAGCTGTTTGCTAAATTAGCGATTCTGGGCCTCCAACCTCCTGGCCGGAGAGAGGTCCACGGAGACGGCGTAGCCTGTTACCTCGGCATGAATTTGTGCTGACAGGACAGTCCATCCGTCTCCACCTCTTTAGACAGCTGTGCTTACCTAGCAGAATGTAAACATCTCTGAACTTTGCTTACTGGATAAAAGGAAGCATTAGTTTCCTATTGCATTTCCTCCTATAAGATCAATCATACACACGGGCTAGACACAGCATCCCTATGTTTGTAATTAATCTCATGAAGGAAGAACATCTCCTCTCAATCGATTGCTATATTTGTATGCAGTCTTCCTGCGAGAGAGGGAGTAGAAGAAGAAAATAAAAGCCAGTAGCAGAATATTAATCAGCTGATCCCTTAATAAAGGCTGGTACGTGCTATATATGCACAGCAAGATGCTTTTTTAGTGAGCTGATTCTCTGTTGCAAAAATCACCTCGTAATCAATGTTGATCGTTACCACTTGGGACTTCAGGATTGCTTTCAGATGTCCTGATAGAAGGACTTTGTTTCATCACAGTGAAATTCAAAAGGATTTGGGGGCTTTTTTTCTGAACTTCCAGATGCTTTACTGTCTCTTGCTAAGTGTTACTGGCTGTAGACAACAAAAATGAATGCCACACGGTTTGTACACTGCCCTGTTTGCATATAGAAGACTCCTTCCCACCAACGCATCTGCCCAAGAAGGACCTCTCGATCACATCTTCCTTACTGTGTATGGAAATGTTCAAAATCCAGACTAAGGAAATATTTCTCCGGAAACAAAACAAAAACTCCAAACCACAACCTGCTAGATCATCTACTTTTTGAAGAATAGTTTCTTTCCTTCCCAGGGAAAAAGAGGTGCGTGCAAAGTTACTGCCCTTCTGAGGTCGATGGAGACTCAAACTAGTAGGCAGAGGGACTCAAAACGCAGAGCATTTATAAAAATGGGAAAGCAACTGCTCTTCAGCAGTTCCTAGGACCCAGGCCTGACTCTTCCTACGGTTTTAGATCTGTCCGTTTCATTGCACAAAATGCGTTGAGCTCACTGACATTTACATTGGGCCAGCATATTCTTTATAATGAGAAAATAAATAGTCTCCGAGACATGTTTAGATGAAACGTACGGTTCTGATAGGCACCATGCTAGTCTAGGGTGTCACTGCCTATTTTGATTTAATGAAGTAATATGAAGATTTGCTTGCTGAATACAATATTGAGACAAGTCAGAGCCTTTCCCCTATTATCTGAGTAGCAGCAGGACAGGGCTGCTACAATTCATCACAGAGCTCACTCTGCGGTACTTCACACAACTTGCTTTACAGGCTTGGAGACTAGGGTCTACTGCTTATGTGATCAAATATGCAGAAGTATTGAACTGTACATGTTTGAGAGGAGGAAAAAACAACCCCATACATTTTAGGAAACTGATTTACAACCATAGAGAACAGCGCAAATAAAACATTACTTGAAAATAAAATGCAGGCATCTTATTATCAACCTGATTGCCAACACTAGAGCCACATCAGCAGGGCCTATGAAGACCTGGAAGCGTCCTTCTGCTCACCAGCATCCCACCGTTGGAGCAGGTAACAAAGTGGTCCTTGCTAAATGCACTGCTACAGTACGGCCTCTTTGGGGACAGAGGCTGATCGTTTTTATTTTGTACTGTTTCTTTTTAATTTAGATATCTTTTAACTCTAGAAAAATTAAAGTTTTACCTCAAAGGAAAGAGGACTTCAAATACGTACACAATAATTAAGTGTACCATTTTCTTTCAGTATACTTAAATGATGCAACCTTTGCTTAGATATATATACGATTTTCATTAAGAATTGGATGCCAACACCTCCATTTTAGAAACCCTTTTTTGGAAAATACTATGCAATAACAAGCTGGCTTTCATCTGGGAAATCTATGTCCCATTAACAGATTGCCTTTTCATTGTTTAGAGGAATTACCAGTAAAACCAAGTGACAAATCACCGGTTTGAATCTTTCCGCCTCTATTCACCTGCTGCCTGCGTGACAGAGGCACAGCCCCTGGATCAACAGTGCTGGCACCTAACCCGAAATGACAGACACTTCAGGAAGAGCATTTGGGCACCCAGCCCCTCGCCGCTTCCTCCCTCCTGGCCACAGCGAAGGGCATCCTCCCTCACCACCAGCATGGAGATTTCCACAGCCGCGAGCTGAGCAGAAGCTCAGATGCCTGCGTCGCTCTTGGATGCCTCCTCTCTGCCCCTCCTTTATCACCTAAGTCCTGGATGAAAAGCACCAATTCATAGAATCACAGAATTGTCCAGGTTGGAAAGGACCTTTAAGATCACCGAGTCCAACCATTAACCTAGCACTGCCAAAATCACTGCTAAACCATGTCCCTAAGCACCAGATCTACCCATCTTTTAAATACCTCCAGGGATGGTGATTCAATCACTTCCCTGGGCAGCCTGTTCCAACATTTGATAACCCTTTCTGTGAATAAATTTTTCCTAATATCCAATCTAAACCTTCCCTGGTGTAACTTGAGGCAATGTCCTCTTGTCCTATCGCTTGTTACTTGGGAGAAGAGACCAACCCCCCACCTCGCTACAACCTCCTTTCAGGTAGTTGCAGAGAGCGGTAAGGTCTCCCCTCAGCCTCCTGTTCTCCAGGCTAAACAACTCCACTTCCCTCAGCCTCCCCTCATAAGACTTGTGCTCCAGACCCCACACCAGCTTCACTGCTCTTCTCTGGACACACTCCAGCACCTCAATGTCTTTCTTGTAGTGAGGGGTCCAAAACTGAACACAGTACTCGAGGTGGGGCCTCACCAGTGCCACGTACATGGGACAACCACTTACCATGCTGTTGGCCTTCTTGGCCATCTGGGCACACTGCTGGCTCATATTCAGCCGGCTGTTGACCAACACCCCCAGGTCCTTTTCTGCCGGGCAGCTTTCCAGCCTCTCTTCCCCAATCCTGTAGCGCTGCATGGGGTTGTTGTGACCCAAGCGCAGGTCACCCAGCACTCAGCCTTGTTGAACCTCATACCATTGGCCTCGGCCCATTGGTCCAGCCTGTCCAGATCCCTCTGTAGAACCATCCTCAAGCAGATCAAAACTCCGTCCCAACTTGGTGTTATCTGCAAACTTACTGAGGGCGCACTTGATCCCCTCGTCCAGATCATTGATAAAGATATTAAACAGAACCAGCCCAAATACTGAGGCCCATGGAATACCACTTGTGACCGGCCGCCAACTGGATTTAACTCCATTCACCAATTCAGTAAGAGGCATCTCGCCTCCCCTGTCTTTTATAGCCCCGCACTACTGAGCACCATTCTCACTGAACGAGGACGGAGCTGTTCCCCGCTTTTTCTGCTTTGCTCAGTCTCTGGGTTTTGACAGTCCAGGGTGGAAAAAAAATCTAAGTTGCTCCCTTTCTGTCACCCACTCTTAAAAGATGCTGTTTGCAAATACTGATGGCTAAAATTAAGGCGCTGTTCAAACATTTAGTGTTTGATAAAGTGCAAAGAAGATACAGTCCGGCCGCAAGCCACTGGCAATATAAAATACAAGCATGGTAGGTACTCGACTAAAGGGCAAATGGTAAGCCCAGGGCTGGGTACCGAGCGTTAACCTATGTTTTCTCTCTGTGCTTGTTTAACAGGGGACTTCAAGACACTTGGCTGACTTGGGAGTTTTGATGCCTTGCCAATTGCCTTCAGGCTGCAGATCTTGAGAAGATGAGATTCTGCTGTGGCATTTGACTTTTCTGGCTGCAACCCAGGGAGCTCAGAGGAGCAGACAGAACGGAGGTGAAAGTAACCCATTGAAAATGATAATAAACTCCCTGCACGTTCTGAGTAAAACTTCCGTAAAGTGAAAAAGAAAGGGAATTTTCTAACTTGTATTTCCTCCGTATGTGTGACTACCACTGTCCTTTGCTCCAATGTGTACTGCTCTCAAGTCTGGATGACCAATAAATGCAAACCCTTCTTCAGGCTGCAATTATTTTCTCAACCTTGATGACTGAAGAGAGAGTCCTTCTCCTCATCTCTCTGCTTTAACAAAATTAAAGAATAATATTAACACTAGTTCCTCCCTCGTGCCCTCAGCCAAATGCCACAGGTACCTTGTCATTCTTGTCCACTACACCTTTAACAGACAAATCATAGTCTGGGGACAGGGAGAACTAACATAACATGACGGGCAGGTTAACAGAAGGTCTAATAAAGCTGTAGGAATTTGAGATTTTCTTTAGTGTTGTGGCACGGTGCCTCTCCTAAGGGAGCACTGCTACAGTCTTCAGTGGATGGGAAGAGTATTCAGCATCCAGGACAGGATCTCCGAGATCAGCAAGGATGTCTTAGGTCAGGACGGAGACGCACCAGCAGAGTTTAGTGCGCGAGGTTTGCACAATGTACCATTTCTACCTCCAGCCAGACATACCAGCTGTCCTTTACCATATGACAAAGAGAACAAATTATGTGCATCAAAGGACATAAATGAGAAATTCAGGTCTGTCACCTTACACACGTACAGTCTTTTTAGCAAAGGGGGTTAGACATCGTTGAGCCTTACATGGATAAAAGGATGGAAAGCACGTCCTTTACACACTTTCAAATCAAATTATGCTGAGATCAGAAATATCAGAGAAGTTGACCAGGCATCTGACAGTGCTCCTTCTTAGGAAAAAAAAAAGACCCCAAACTCCTCCAAATTCTATCTCCTGCTTGCTGTGCTTCTCTCACAAGTAGCTACCCTTCTGTTCGCAGACCTACAGGGGTTGGTGACACACGTTTCTCAAAGGAAGCAGGAAGACAATAACAATTAACAGAATTATTCAGTTCTGTTGAAGCCAAAGAAAAATAATGATCACCGTAAGAATTCAAAATTATATCCCTAATAAAATATAGTTTCTGGTCCCAGCTATTTTTTTCCTAACACCACTCCACCACCGCCACCCCCTCAACCAAAACATCCCCAAAAAAATCAAAACAGAAAAAAACCAGCTCAAAGCAACTCTTCAGGCTAAGGATGCAAGAGGTTCCCTTTCCTTTGCCGAGACCACACTGCAACCTATGTTAGTGCAATGCAGCTGCACAAAGCCAGCCCCTCTTTTGTTACCAAATCAGTGAAAAAACATGAATCAAAGTGCAAATACTTCAGAGATTTCCCATTAAAGCTGAAAACTTGACAGAGAATCACATATGGTCAGTTGTACCACAAACACGAAGCTGCAGTCCTAAATCCAGCTGGTCTCCCTTATCACAACAGGATGTGTCTGTCTAGCAGTAGTCACTGAAAGAATGAAGTAATCTAGGGTCTGGAAGATAACAAGTTGGAAGGAGGCATGTTTGAAGATTTCAGCTTAATTAATAGCAATGGATTTTATTATCCTCTGCCTCCAGTTTTGCTCTTAGTTCTTTTTCAGACTTGCTCTCCATTAATGAACAGAATACAATCAAGAAAACTAAGCATAAGACAGTTTATTTAAGCATTTTTGGGGGGAACAAGAAAAAAACCACACAAAACCCCCAAATAACAGAAGACCAAGACTACCATGTATTTGGGATTCTTGCTACACAATATTTGTGTCTCTATTGGGGTGTGCGTGTTATTATAGCACTAATCTGTTTAACACAAACAACTACAGTATCTGAAGATGAGAATCTGTACCTAAAGACATCGCTGACAAAACATACTCACATGTGCAAATAGGATGCTTGGGAACGAAGCTAAGCTTGGGTTATTTGCACAAATAAGGGTGTTTTTTTTTCTTCCCCAGCAGAGCTGACAATAAAAGTACTCCTGTCATCATCACAGCCTCCTACAATGTTAACATTGAATTCTTCTCTGTGTGTGCATGTGTGCAGGCAGCTTTTGTTAGCGTTTGTCTACAAAATTATAATAGGTGTCTTTCCTTGTGCACTGGCTTGTGTGATAGCGGTTTTAAAGACAAAACCAAGCCCTGTCTTTAATATAGCGTTATCAGAGGCATCTCCCTTGGGGAGTGTTACGGCCGTCTAGCAGGCACCTAGATGAGATATGCACTTCTTTGGAGAGATATTGCCACAACGCATTCGAAAGAAAGAATGGATGCTTAGCTAATAGATGCGCATAATTACTAATCTGCGATGTTCCTTAATGGGAGATTTTGACAGGCAGTTTTGAGAGGTATCACAAAGACGTGCAATAGTGCTGCTGAGTTTGCGACTCATTCCCCTGGAATCCTCCAAGCTTAACTTTTATTAGCTATATATATATATATAATTTTTTTTTTTGTGTGTATGTGTATGTTCAACCAATATTCCACCTTCAACAAATATTTGGAGATGCCCTCCCTTCCCAAAGGAGCATGTCAGAATGTCAGAACAGAAATGCGCATCCAGTTTTCCCTCGTCTGCATGCGCTGGGCACGAGCGCTGCATCACAGCCCAGCAGAGATGCTTCTAGCGGAGGGGAACGCCGTCCCTGTCGTGAGAGAGGTTAACATAAAGAGGGCACTACAGAAATGAAATGGAGTTGCCCGTATGGAAAACTAGTTCCTACTCACGGTGGAAAATTTAAAGGGAAGCGAGATGTTGCCACAGAAATACATCTCGAGAGGCCAATCACCCTAACTCAGCCTGGAAGTATGGGGGATCATGTTTTCCTCTCAGTACTGGAGCTGCAAAAAAACTGCACGTACCAGCTGGGTGTAATGGAAAAGACCTGCAACTCAGAGGTGAGTAACTGGCCGTATTTCCCCACGCCTCTCCTCTGCATCACTGCACGCCAGCACAGCTGAGGGCAAGATTTCTGATTCTTGCTATTCCTGTCCTGGAGAGGCAGGGTGGCCTGATTCACTGCTCAGCTGGTTTTGCTCCTGTGATTTCAGGGGATGGCCTAGATGTGCTGCAAGGAATTAACCCCTTCTTCCCCCACTCGCTGTTTTCTTGTGAAACGTAACGTTGCAGGAAACCACTACGACGATGCATCTCGCTGAGAGCGAGCAGGAACGATCGGCGCAAGGCACAAAAAGCCCAAGCCCCACTTGCAGACCCTTTTGAGTATTTTAAAGCAGCCTACATTTGGCTTTCGTCCCTGGCTTCGCTTCCCATTTCCATCATACCTGGCCACCCTGGCAGGAGGTGACCGTTCTTGCTAAAACCCCTCATTTGCCTGGCCGCCCATCCCATCAACATCAAAGCATCCCGAAGCTTTGAACAAGCAACCCAGACGCTCCCGTCTTAACTGAGCAAAATGTGACTTTGAAAAAGCTCGGGAGACCGCACGCGTGGCAGGTTAATGCGGGCTATTTTTGAAGGTGAAACGGAGGCGTTGAGATCCGAGGGCAGCAAGTGGCACTCTCCCAACCGCAGTTCACGATGAAAAAGGCCACCGAGTGTCTGCGGCATACGGGCAACCCTGTCATGCATTGCAAACATATTTTGAAAGGTTTTATAAATAAATCCAAAGGAGGTTATTACATTCACCATTCTGTGTACAGAAGGCATGAAAAAAAACTGTTGTGCATCGGGTAGGTAAATAGAAGCTTAACTGCAAATAATAAAACTACATAAATAATACAAGAATGATGACTAGATTGCTGTATTTTGAGTGGATTTGAAACAGATGTGAAACAGGTGGTAATTATTTGCCACAGAGTAACTGCAATTTACTTGAATTAACTGCATAATACATTTTGGCCACAAATCCTTGTATTAACGCAATGTTTTCTGAACTTCTTTAGGGAAAAAAAAAAAAAATTAGTAGCGTAGCAAGTTTCATTTTACCACACCACTTGCTTTTTTTTTTTTTTATCCTCAATAAAATCCAAACGTTCCGGCAGACCTCAGAAGTTGGGCAAGCTGCCAGGGCGGCAAAGACCAGGAGCTCGAGGCAGAAAATGAGCACTGGCTCCGTGCAAGGGTCCCTTCCCACTGGTTTCACCCCAAATGCCAAAGCGGAGGACCACGCCATGTCTCCTGCTGCTGCTGTGCCCAGAAATTTCACCCCGGGTATCTCCCGTGGGCCACGCGATGGGCTTGCAGGGTAACTCCTGCAGCTCTATTCCTCGGTCACGGACAAACCTACTGCATCTTTCCCAGTTTCAGGCACGTAAACTAGTTACAACGATGTTCCAGCGGAAACTTCCTCTTTGATTTGGCACGCTATTCTTTCAGCACACAATGATGAAAAATCTTAATTTGCTTCAGACGAGCCTGTTAGCCGTATTAATGAATTAAAATGCTGAAAATAAGAAGAGCAGCGCCTGAAACTCCCCTAGCAAAAAATGCATTAAGCAAAAAGTATTAAAACTACCGTGCAAGGCATGTATTTGCTATATATAGCTTTTTACCCTACAGGATGATAATCCTAAAGTGGAATGAAAAACCTGCTGAATCACTACATCTAAAAAAATTTATTCTTCAAGCAAAATGTACCAGCCACGTAAAACTGAATCTGAGTGCTTTTTGCCCTACATTAAAATACTTATTGAACTGAAAGCGATTAAGGAATACCTGAGACCTTCCTGAATGCATGGTTCAGAGGAGTGGGGAATTAAATCAGAATTCATGTACTCGGAAGTTGGTATTCAAATTGTTTTGCGAAAGGAGCGCTCTATCTGTTTTGATAACCCAATGCACCGTGACCGCTTCAGAATACACGCATTACATGAATATCGGATCCCGTACAGCCTACCTTATTCAGGAATAAGGGCAAGAGAGCCGTCTTCGGTGATGCTATTCACACACGTTATGATTTAGTCCTGCAAATCCTTCATCCAGTGGCGAGGCTGATAAAATTGTGGAGGAAAAAATGCAGATCCTTGCCGTAATTTGCAAAAGTCTTGCGTGTGAAACTTGTCAAACGCACGGGATATGCGCATAAATAGAGCAAGCCCCTAAAAATGCAGAGAAATGCTAAATTTCTGAAAACGTATTTTAAAACACGAAGCATATTTTGTCAGCTGAAGAATTATTTTTAGAAAAACTAAACCTATCAGGTTCCTACCTTGCCTGAACACGCAGTGCTATGGTACCATATGGCAATTTCCACCAATGGTGACAATAATATCTTTTTTAAAATAATATCTTTTTTCCTCTCAACAAGCTTTACAGATGAGTATAGAAAAAAACCCCACACTTGAATTAAGCAGATGCTTATGACATTCCTCCTGGTAATATAATGTGATTTATTGAGTTATACTGCAGTCTTCAGCTTTTTAACCAGATTAAGGCTGAAAACAAGATGGCAACTAAAACATTTTTCCATTTTTATTTATATTATATTTAGTTATGTTATATTTTTAGTTAAATAAACTTGTGGAAGAGTACAGAAGCTACATGACCTAATGGCCCGGATATGTAATTAATCAGATTTGAAAAGCAAGGACCATTTATCTACATAAAACAAATAGAATCTATTCCATTAAGCTAACCCATTCAAATCACAAACTTGACTGCTGCTAGTGAGAATATTTTGCTTGGCAAAGGTCCTAAAGGTTCTAAAATTATGTATGCTATTTTTATTTCCTCCTTGGATTGGATTAGTTACTAAGCAACTGAAGAGTTCAGTTCTGTTGGTTAACAGCAATACTGTATTTCATAAAATCGGTTACTATATAGGACCTAAGTGCCCGTGAAGAAAAGATAGTACAGTGGTCTTTTGGAGGCTATTTTGCTTGCTAACGGTGTGGTACAACCAACTGTCCCGGCTTATATCTTAAATGCACATAATCACTATCTGGGTTGCAAGCTTTTTTGAAGTTTTATATCTAGGTTATATTTTTAAGAAAAGAAGGATCTCTAAGCCAGCATCCTCCTTGACAAGGGAATCTGATCACTTTTCATTTCCTAAAGATGCCACTAAGGAATCAGAGCTATATCATCAGTGTAATGCTTGCTCTTCTGTGCATTAAACAGAAATAGGACACAGTTTAATAATAATAATAAAAAAAAAGGTAAAAAGTGGCAGGGAAGATAAAGAAGATGCCCTGAAATAACTCTCACTCCTGAAAAAGGACAAGAATTCTAGCACAAAGGAAGAAAACCAGTAACATCCTTTAAGGCACATCCAAAGGCCCTATCTTTAGCTGATCTGTTGCTATCACTTGTAAGTACATATGTTCTTCGTATGTCCGTACTAGGGAGGAAAAAATACTTCAAGCCTCTCAGGACTATGAAGCGTGCTGCTTACTGACGCTGAAGCCCTATAAAAGCTCCACTCTGCGGCAAGCTGTTCAACTTCACAAACTATCTGCCAAGCCCCCCTTAAATAGCGTAAAACGTGGAGCTGATGGGCGGTTTGATGGCTGATTCCTTTGGCTTGGGTGTTTCTTGGTAACTTCAGACTCTGTCAGCTCAACCTAACCTCCTACTTTTGCAAACTCACTCCTGTTTGAAGATGATGTTATTTCCAACATCCCAGCTTTCGGTTTGTTTTGTGGGGTTTTTTGTTTGTTTGTTTTAACCCCCGATGAAACCTCCAACACCTAGGAGGAATGAAATACTCACTTTTACATAAGTTTACTCTAAAATAGTCCCTGGGACAACGTGTTCCACCAGACAGACCGTGGAACCTTTTTCAAAATAAAAAACTGTGCCTAGATAAGTTACCCTCCTCTCTCTCTCAGAGCCAGCCGATTGCCTCTTTTCCGCACACTTTTCTGTGCGGCTGTGATTCATAAAGGTGCTCAGCCACTCCTCAGCTAGGCAGAGCCCAGGGATGCTTCTGGGCTGGACATGAAGAGCACACACATGTGTAACCAGCTGCCACATCAGGCATCGTCCCTGCTCGTGTGCAGCTATGTCAGGTGAACTCTCTTCCTTTCCAGCCTACAAACAAACACAAAAAACCTCTGTAAAAGCTGGCAAGACATTTCTGAGCTCAGGATGCACCAAGAACCTAAGTTTGCTTGCTTAGCTGTGGGGAAAAGCCAAGCTGAAGCAAAGGGGTTGCCTGGTAGGGCTTCTCTTCCCTGTGCAAATCATGAGGAAATACCCGGTGAGCAGAGGGACAAAGAGAGATGCTGGAGTGCGTATCAGTCCCACAGCTGCCTATGCCATCCGTTTCTTCTAGGCAATGGGTTTAAGCTCATACCCATAAACAGACGCTACTGGATGATGACAGAAGTAATTGGAAATGCTTAAAGCAGCTACTCCATAAATCATTTGCATTCACTGGGTTCCACCTGGGCCCTCGCTGTGCTCTCCTTCCTCTGCTTGCTTTGACAGGCAGCGCACAAAATGGGTCACTTTCTGCTCCCTTGAATATTTTATCACTAAAAAGGGAAAAGCAAAAGGTCGGTGTTCAAAGGGATTCCTTGTCCGCATCTCTGCGCAACTTCAGCAATCTGGGTAATCTCAGGAGCAGACCTTTCAAGATGCACGCCAAGACCTCTGACAAAACTGCTGCCCCAGTATCACAGTGCGTCCCCCTGCGTGGCTCCTTGCTGTCTCAAGGCTAACATGCAAACAAAAAAAATCCACTTGTAGATGCTAAAGCTGACCCACAGCATGTAATGCACTATTCTGGAAACTAGTTCAGGCAATTCAGCCCTTCTTTCGACTACCGTCTATTCTTTAAGCATCACTCTTCTACAAGTTTTAAATAAAACAACACTTAAAGAAGCATTAGTGATGCTTAAAGAATGCCTACATAGGTACGAAGCCACCTGACTGCAAGACAAAAAAGACCCTACCTTTCTGCAAACTAAGCAGCAGAACGTTTGCACTCAAACCTGCTCACTTAAGGACCCACAACCTCTGCCCAAGCAAAGACCGTTACCTGAAATCTGACAAATGAGCTGCTTCAAAATCAAAGGGAAGGGAAAAAAATCTGTAGCTGTGATGCCTCCCACCTCTGCTCTCTGGCCAGTTGCAGGGAGAGTGAAACTTTGATCGCTTCTGTGGTCCCATTTAAGCCCAAAGCAGGCAGGGCTTTATCCATGAGAGCCAATGCTACAAATGCCATCAGGAGCACTGATGTCTTATTTCAACAAGGTACTGCACCGCAAGATAGACTGCTGCGTGACCCAAAATAAACGCACTTTGCCTACATTTGGGTGCAAAGCCCATTCAATTTGAATTCTAGGAACGTCTCAGCTTTTCCACCAGGAATTCTTGAGGGATCATCCTGAGTTGGCTGGGAGGGAGACAGCAGAGACAAGATCCTACAGGGTGGATGCTGGGAAAGATGGGGAAGGAGGGCGAGCAATAGTGTCTCCGCACCTGCTAAACCAGTATAGTCATTTTAAACAATGTTTAAATACTGATGTTGAATAGTGACATGAATGAAACATACTGGAAAACATGAAGCATTTAAAAATCAATGGGGAAAGTATGAGATGCTGATCTGCAGTTCCAGTAAAGACAAGTCAGCATGGCTAGTAGATGTGCTACGCTGTGAAACATCAGAAGCGAGCCAGTACTCTAACACAAAGCACAGCACAAAGGCAGTCCTTAGCTAGCTTTTTTAGCGTCAGCTTCTCTTACTTCACCAAACCTTTGCTTAACGCGCACCAACACAGCAGTTCCACCAACAGCATAATGGCCAAGCAAAGTTAACGCGACTGAAGGTATAGGCACTGTTCGACCCAAGAAATAATACCAGAACCAATGTTTCAACACCAGAATTGCCACTTTGCAAGCTTACTGTTGTACCATCTCTTATAACCCCACAAGCAGACCACAGGAAAGACCTTCAGGGATCCCTCCTAATGGATGCAATCCTGCAAAACCTCTGAGCAAGGCTGACTAGAAGGTCTTCATTTTTGGCATGTGCATGGTCCTCCTGACTTCAGCAAGACTGCTCACGCTCAGGTCTAC
The DNA here is from genome assembly GCF_000708025.1 of Charadrius vociferus. NCBI lineage: Eukaryota > Metazoa > Chordata > Aves > Charadriiformes > Charadriidae > Charadrius > Charadrius vociferus. The sequence goes on from NW_009648790.1 coordinate 122,802, forward strand.
TTGATCCACAGCTGAGCTTTCAAAACTTCTTATTTTTAAGAAAATAAATGAAGTAAGGAGGTCGAACCTTACAGAGGAAGGACTTCTAATAGAAATGCCTCACCAAGCGTGAACTCTTCTAGACCTTCAATTTATTTTCCAATACAAGTCTTCACTTCTGCAGCCTGCTGCTGTGGGGGGCTATGCATCAGTGTCTCCCAGGACTTCCCTGCAGCGGGGTATCATCATCCGTTTCCATGCAGCTGCTTCACCCTTGCAACTCTAGCTCTAACTGCCCGAAACTGTAATAGTCATACTGCACTACACAGGAATTGCATTTTTTGATTTTCAAGTTAATCCATTCCCCAAACCATACCCATGCAAGCCAGGCTGCTGATTTAAACAGGAGTACTTGCAGGTTTGCAAAATCAGGTCACAGGGAAAAAAAAATAAAAAATTCTGTTTTGTAATGCCTGAAGAAGGTACATGTGGGAGAGATGGGGTTTCTTTTCTAGGAAAAGAAATACGCAGTGAAACTCAAGGAAAGGAAAATGAAGCCTCGCTTCTGAATTGAGACAAACTGCTGTCTTACTGGCACAAGTAAATTAAAGGTGAAGGCTTTGTCAGGAGCAGTGCTCTGTGGAAGACAGCTAGAGAAGAAGAATTTAAGATTTCTGGGACAGGAAGAATCACAAGAGATGAACATTGTATGATTTAATTATCCAACTGGAGGGATAAATTAAGCTTTTGACTCGGAGCTGCATATAAAGAGAGCAATTAGACTTCTCTTTAAGAAAATTAGCATACGGTTTAAGACGGGAACCATAGTTTAAAATACTAGTATGAAATTGTTGCTTATATGCAATAGTAATAGGTCTGTATGCTATATGGATTGAACTAGATGCTCTATTGTTTTATATCAGTATTCCTTTTCCAAAGCCAAAAGACCTCGTGCTGGTTTGCAGCGTTAGAAGATCTGCCCCAATGAGTCCATTTTCAGTGTGGACACAACCTCCACCTTTCCCTGAAGTTTTCTCCATTTCCAAACCCACACTGCTGCTATGTATGGGTATGTATTATTCATAGATTATTAATTCCCTAAAATCAGTATGTGCTGTAAATCTGCTCTTGAAATGGGCTCTGCATATACATGTACGTGCTTAGCTTGGGTTCAGGTTTTCGTGACAGACTTTTGTATAACAGTACACTGTATGAATAATCTAGTCTTCTTATAACGGGGTACGCGCGCGCGTGTGTGTGTATGTGTGTATATATATATAAAAGCACCTTTACTCTCCAGGCTCTGCTGGCACTGCATTAAACAATTCCAATGAGATGAAGTGCTAAGCTTTCAAAAAAAGCCCCAAAACATCTCCATCAAGCTTCAGATTTTCCAAGAGGGTAAATCAGTATGAGTCCTTTGACCAAAATAATACCCTGCCAGTCTATTTCTAGCTAGGGAACAAGCCCTAAATAATTTAAAAATTACTTAGTAATAGATTTAAGTTTAAATTAAGTGATTTTCCATTTCAGAAGTGTATATAAGCTTATTCGCTATACTGCGCACCAACTTTCAATAAACCATGCCCTCTGTTTGGAAACCTACCAAAAATTATTGAGAGGGATCTCATCAGTAGAGAGGCGAGCACTTTTGACCTCGTGTAAGATTTTGTTATGGTATCCTTATTTGAACAAGTAACAATTCTGAGGAAGTCAGTGTTTGCTCTGCTATTGTATTTCTATCTAGCAGCACTTTCCAGAGCGACGAAATTGCTCTATCATGCGTGCAGAAGCACTTGGCTTGCACATAAAAAGTCCCCGGAGGGTTAAAAAAAACAAACCCCACAACACTTTTTGAAACCTATCAACATGCACACAAATTGCACACCAAAGAACTGGCTAGTATAAATTTGAATGCATTCAATACCCAAGTGAGGAGCAAGACAGTAACTCTGAAGCAACAATCTCTTCTTTTTGTGTAACTCGCTGTCCAACAAAATGTTTAAAAGAGTAATCATTTTCCATGTACTTTTATGGTCAGATAATCAAATTCTCCAAACTAATGAAAAAAGAAAGAAAAAAAAGAAAAAAAGGAAAGAAAAAAAGGAAAAAAGGCAGAAAAAAGAAAAAAGAAAAAAGAAAAAAGAAAAAAGAAAAAAGGCAGAAAAAGAAAAAAATCAGTGCAGGTTTTAGTGTGTTAAAATAAACACACATTACTTTAATTTTCCTTTGAACAGATTCACACAGCTCTGAAGCCCTGGGATCTCAATGGTAAAAAAATAATGTGTTTTGACCTCTTTTATACAGAAAATGGGTTGATGGAAAGAAGATATAACATCTGCAGCTTTACCCATTTCTTATATTCACCAAGTTTTTATGAGTAGTAGCACTGGAGGGGAAAACATTAAGAGTACACACACACATGCTAAAGGTATCACTGTGTTAGTCACCAGTTAGGAACTTGATCTTGCACATAACTTCTCACTATAATACAGCACCAGAAATGACTAGGGTGTACGGGTACAGCGGAAAATAGCAGCTCTCCCTTTTATAAAGCAGATAGCCTCACTTATTCCAAGCTGAATTTCAGTTATGAGCGTTTTTGAAAGTAACAGCAGTGAGCGTCACAATGACTGAAGTCACTGCGGGAAAGCTTCCTTGGTGGATGTCAACTGCTGGGGCGCCACTGGCATCAATCGAGACGCTAAGACGTGGTCCTCGCCCACGCCCAGGGGACAGGACAGCGCAGGCAGGAGCAAACTTGTGCTCAGGCTGCAGCTCTCGGGGATACACCCCAAAACCCTTGCGCCAGTGGAAACCCATCTCTTCACCCACACGTTGAATTGGTGCTCCCCCCCCGGAACAGACCACCCACAAACAGGCAGGAGCAGGTCTTCAGGACTAGGTATATCCGTGCTCTTCTGTTTCTATGCTGACACTTGCTGCTTGGATGTCTTGAATTAAATGATCAGTTGTTTGGGTTTTTTCCCCCCTTTATCCGTGCAAATCCTTGAAAATGCCGCTTTGGACCTATTCAGAGCTGTCCTTTGTGAGCAGGCTTTTCTAACAGCTGCCCAAGGTGACAGGAGAATATTTATCTCTCTGTGTGGTTTACGTGTGTAACTGCCCTCGCCTCCCAGCCTGTGGGTCAAGTTCATATGGT
>NW_009648790.1:125970-126231 GCF_000708025.1 Charadrius vociferus
CAGCTCTCCCGAGGAAGCTGTTGGAGAAACACAGGGAACGAGCTGTGGCTGCCAGATGGCTGTGTATCTATCTATCCATCTATCTATCTCCCACTCCCTGGTGCTACCCCATCACGCAGCATCAACCGTGAGCTCCGGTGGGAAATTAATTCTCTCCCTCATTTCTACCCAGGAAACTTTCCACTCCACGTTGTATGAGTTTACAGCTATGCATCACCAAATCAGCCCTGAGAGGGGGAAGACAGCCACGCCGATGTTAAG
>NW_009648790.1:126262-148406 GCF_000708025.1 Charadrius vociferus
GCCAGAAATGCCCCCCTGGGTCCCATACGGCGCAGGCTGCGAGCGGCACCAGAATGCCCAGGCATCGGGAGGTGGGGAGCGGGTTTGCACAGCCCACACCGCAGGTCGGTAACAAGGGATACCTGGCAGAGGTGGAGCTGTAGCAGATTTGCTCTTCTGCAGCTACATCTGCTCGTTCCAAGTTTTGCACGTACTTCTGAAAGTCAGTGCATGGTGAGGAAGCACTTGAGTATTCCATGCCTTGGTTTTTTGCTGTCTAACACCACCACCAGCAGCCCATACAGAAGCCTACTCAGACTTAACTATTTGGAAAAGACAAACAACCGTGTCATTCCCAGGAGAAACCAAAATGTCCTCCCTGCCACTTTCTATGTTCAGGACAGCGGGCTGAGTACAAAGTATCATGGATATAATTTACCAAATACAGGTTGTAAACACTTTTTTAACACATCATTTTTATAATACACTGGCCCAAGGCTTTTTTTTTAATAGCAGCATTGGATACCAAGGTCTTACATGGCAGGGGGGTTGGAACTAGATGATCTTTAAGGTCCCTTCCAACCTAAACCATTCTATGATTCTATGACATGTCTACCTTCCTGTACATACTGGTCATAAGGGAGGAACAGTATGCTTGAATTACTGCTAGCATGAGCATGAAATATATGAATGCAGATCTTATAAAGGCTAGTTTTGGAGGCTTATAATAGTTGAACAACTAGTTCTGGCAGCAAGACCTTTAATCCAATAAAGCCTCATTATGTCAATAACAGACCTCACATCACATGTAAATCTTACAGCTCCTGTAAAGCAGCCTGTGTGAGGGTCAATTAGCTGTCAAGAACACAGGTCTGGGCTGAAATCATCCCCAGCTCAATGCCAAGGGATTCACACCAAGTCAGACTTCTCTCTCACAACATCCATGGGCTCAGAGCTCACTGCAGAAAACAGGAAAACTCCTACAGACTTCAAGAGGCCTCGTGAAAAGCACCCGAAATGGGGACTCTTTCCAGCCTTGGGCCACCTAGCCAAAAGTATTCACTGTATCCCATTAATGGGTGAAGAAGAGCCTCTGCTGTTGCAATAATGGAAATGACTAAATGATGCAAGAACGATGACCTCAGCACGGGGTTCTGACCGAAACATCTTTAGGCCAGTAGTCCCCTTCTACTAAGGACTACACCCAGTGAGCGATGAGAGTTGAGCAACTCTGCCTTCTTCGTTGGACCTCTGGCCAGAGGTAAGAGAAAATTGAAGGCTACGAGAACACAAAACTTGTAAGCTCCAAAGCCTTTTTCAGAGGGATATAAGGGGACACGCCGTCCCCGTTAAAAACAGATCCCCGTGTGTAGAAATGAACCTAAGCCAATGCCCTGCCATCTCCCAAAACGAATCAACTGCCAGAAACATGCAAAGGAATACTGTGCGGACTTTTTTTTTTTTTTTAAATTGAAAAATAAAAACGATAATGCTATTGTGCTTTGAAATTTTATGATCTGTTGACCTTAGTGTCAACTCCCTGCCTGGTCAACGTTAGTGGGAAGGGCTGAGGAGGTATTTCCAGGGGTCTGGAGATAGGTTTGCTTCAAATGCATTTTTGTTTGCTTTGTTGTTGTTTTGGGTTTTTTTTTTTGGCAGCAGCCCCTAAAAGCCAAAGGGCGCCAAAGCTCATTGGGACCATTTCTGTGTGACATTTGCTCTGGAGATGTCAGAGCCAAGACCAGCGCAGCAGCCACTGCTTCTGGTCACCCCTTTGACTTCTAACGCACCTTACACCTAATGAACCCTATTCACTTCTGCTTTCCAGCACGTTCCCTCTCGCCCTGGTTCATAAGCCTCATTGCGCCAGATTCAGCCGTGCAGAGATAAAGACTCTGATTTGCTTTGCAGAAGCTAGAGCAAGATGGAAGGGGTGGGGAAAAAAAAGGCACAGAAGCATCAGTTAGGGAGGAATTCAGTGTCTTTACCACCACCTCCCCCTCCCCCAGCTCCAGGCATCAGCTCCAATCAATTCCACCCAGACAATAAAGTCATTTATCACTTGATCAGGTTCGATACCTGATGTAAAGCAGATGATTGCTTCCATTGATTCAGATGAAATATCCGAGCAGAGCTGTGGCTGGCCACGGCTAGAGCGCAGGCACCATTTGTGATGGTTTAATAAATAAACCATTGATTACAAAATGGAGCCTGATAAATCCTGACGGGGCAGATCTGCAGCTGTATCTCTCCTCTGACTCCTATAATTAATGGCTTAGTACTGTGCTACTGTTAAGTGAGGACCAGCTCATCCAGAAGCAACAGCACATGTTAGCGACATTTATGCAAACGTGCATAATTACTGCACCCAGCAGAACTGTGACAAGGTCACTCTTTGTTTTCGTCGAGATTTTCTCAATGGAGACCAGCAGCGTTGGCTGGGGATGTCTTGCAACAAGACAGACCACTTCTAATGCCAGGGCTTCAGCTGCCTGAGAGGGCAACACTGCGGCCGGGAGGCAGGAGACGAATCCCCCAGCAAATGAGGAGATCAGCCCTCAAGTCAAGCAACTGCCAGAAGATGCTGAATGAGAGATGACGGGACTGACTGGGCTGGGAAAGGGACCGTCCCACTCCTGGTCACAGGTTTTAAGAAAAATTTCACGTAAGACATTCCTTGACAAATAGCATCTTGCAAGCCCGAAGGAGAGGTCTGGACAACTACAGCCTCATACGGTGCCTTTCTCTTAAGCAACAAAACTGCAGCCTTGTTGTGAACAGTTGTACAATGACCTATTTTTTTTTATCTTGAGGAAGTGCTGGATTTAGAAGATCGCAACCAGCTCACGAGCCTTGCTGATAGGCGAGAGAGGAAACACGAGCCGAATCAGATGGCGATCATCTGTCCGTGCAAATACTCCTCCCGTAACGGTGACGCACAGCCCCAGAGCTCAGCCATGACTCAGGAGGTCTTCAGCCACAGTCCCCAGTGTTGCCAGCTCTGCCTCTATCTGCATGGGTGACATCAGGAAAGAGTATTACGTCTTTCTATAACTGATATATATGCTATTCCAAGAATGTATTTTGCTATCAAGTCAGGCTAATACATGTCCAATTACCAGTGGAATTGCTTTACTATTTAAATGCCTATTAGACTCTCCAGTCAAAGGAAGGTGCCAAGTATCAGAGGAATCTAATACAATAGCTGACCATTTACACAAGGCTCATTTAACTCTACAGTATTTTAACAAGGTTGCAGCTTCCTCATGACATTCTTCTACAGTTTCAAGGCAAACCTCCAGATCCTTAAAACATTACTACAGAGCAGACTGGCAGAGAGAGAAGAGAAAGGAGAAGGGATTTGTCTTAAATTTTTATTTCACTCCCTCCAGCCTGACTGGACAGAGAAATAGACACATGATTTAAAAAAAAAAAAAAAAAAAACCACTAGATTTTAACTTGGTAACTTCTTGCAATTTAAAGAGGTGACTTTGCTGATTTAAATTTGAATGGAAAATGAGCTTTCTCTGGAAATATAATGCATAGATCTACAAAATACGTTAAATAACACAGGGCTTATTACTGAGTAATGTCCATCAGAAAGTATTCATCTGAGTTAATTCTGTTTCCCAAATGAAATAAAGTGCAACAATAAATAATGGCTAATGTGTAATTCCATGTAAAGTCAGGACCAATCTTTTCTTTCATTAAACTTGGTACAGGGTATGTGCTATGCATTTTTAATACCTTTAAATAATTTAGGAGAAATAGTGCAGACTAAGACTGACAGGAAATAGTCTAAGCTCCTAATTTTAGGAAACAGCCTACAAATGAAATTTCAGGAGGATATAACTTCTTGATTAAAGGCAAATTGTTGTTGTCACACCCAGAAAAAACATGTAGCATTATATCTTATTACTTTAATTTATTATGTTTATTACTGTAATTTAGGACAGTACCACAAAGACGACAACCAAAGAATCACAGCCTGGGACTTCACCATGCTATGTTCTGCCCAACCACTGCAGAATAAACAGCAACAAGCTAAAATCTGAGATATTAAAGCAAAAAAATGGCTCCTCTTATAAGCATGCATCAGCTTTGGATTTTTGACAGGCAGCATTTCCGAATCTTTCCATTTTCTTGCTGGCTGGTTCTCAAACGTCCCTCTCCCTCCTCCCCACCCATCACTCCTGACCCTTATTTCCCGCATGCGGTATTTCTGTCCTTCCCGGGAATCTGATGTGCCTGATAGACCAGGCGTGCAGGATGCTGATTAGCTCCGTCGGCTTTAAAGTTTCCCTAACCCATTTCTCAGGTAATCTCAATACAAACGCCTATCTGCAGCCAGCACATGTGGCAGAGGGGCAGTAGCTCACCTCTCACTCCAGAAACACCTGCAATAAATCAGAGAAAAGCTCTTAGCCCCGATGTTGGAAGGCAGGGGCATAACAGCCCAGCTGAAGCTGGAAGTTGAACCCAAATCCCACCGTGTGCTTGCACTCTTCCCTGCAAGCTCATCCCGGAGAAAGGTGATAGTGGATCCACGGAGGGACAATAAAACGCAAAGCATAATGCATGAGCTTACGCTGGCAAATAGTAATGCAAATGAATAACTCCACTCACACGAGCAGTCTCCATAAATCCTGAATGATATTTGTGTTCAAATACTTCCTCCCACGGCTACCAAATGTGTGAGGAGGCTGAGAAAGAGTCATCCGCAAGTGCAAGGAATCATGCGACTTAAAGCCATCCTTATTAAAAACAAACTGTACATATTTACCGAAGGAGTATACAAGCAACCTCGTCCGTCTCCCTTCCTTCATTCAACGCAAGGAGAAACCAAGCTGCTCCGGAGCAGACCAAAAAGGACATGTTCTTTCAGCCAAGGGGACTGAAACAGCTTCTGCTTCCACTTGGGGGATTCGCTGCAGAAAACACCTAGTTTAAATCACATTTTATAGCTTGTGTCACGCTGACTAAATAATTTAATAGACTCTTCTGGCTTTAAAAATCTCTTAGTTAGGGAGACCTACCTGTTGCACCACAGGTGGTAAATCTCTCTACCAAAAGAAGAGTAAATTTGGCCTTGAAAAATGTTTGGTTTTGGTTTTTTTTTGTTTTTTTTTTTTTTTTAAACCAATCAACCAGAGCCCCATATAAGCCAGTGGTTTATGTCATTACGAAAGAGATCAGATGAGTTATGGTAAAATCCTAGAGCCTGGAACTTCTGATCAGTTTACACTAAGCGCTAAAAGACCACATAAAATAGTACTTCCTGCCATAAAACATCAGTGTATTTGAAGAGACAATCATACATAAAGAGGAACAGATTACAGCATAAACCGAATTTAACTCTCCTAAAAGCTACAAATACCTAATTTACCGCAGTGTTTCAAAAACGAAACCCTAAACATGAAAAATCCAGCCATCACACAGTATCCTGGGCTAGAGAGACCAGATCAGGTTCAGTGGGAAAAAAAGAGAGAGGGAGAGAAAAGAAGAGGGAGAGAAAAGAAGAGGGAGAGAAAAGAAGAGGGAGAGAAAAGAAGAGGGAGAGAAAAGAAGAGGGAGAGAAAAGAAGAGGGAGAGAAAAGAAGAGGGAGAGAAAAGAAGAGGGAGAGAAAAGAAGAGGGAGAGAAAAGAAGAGGGAGAGAAAAGAAGAGGGAGAGAAAAGAAGAGGGAGAGAAAAGAGAGAAGAGAGAGGAGCGAGAGAGGAGCGAGAGGAGCGAGAGGAGCGAGAGAGAAGAGGAGCGAGAGAGAAGAGAGAGAGGAGAGAGAGAGGAGAGAGAAAAAAGGAGAGAGAAAGAGAGAGAGAGAGAGAAAAAAAGAGAGAGAAAAAAAGAGAGAGAAAAGCTGCAGCCTGTTTCTCTCAGTCTGAAGGGGACTAGGGTCTTTAAAAAGGCATAACTGCACTTAAACTCCACTTAGGGGATGTATAAAGCAACTAGCCATCAATGAAGTAATGGATTTTATGGGTTCCAACTCCACAATGTACTTAAGCAAGACTACTCGTGTACACAAAGTTAGGCATTTATCTATCTGTGCTTTACATGCAAGATCAGCACCCTATATATTACTCTTCCCTAAAACGGTGTTTGCATGTGACAAACCCCCCTGAGAAGCAGAGATCTTTGGACATGAACTGCTGAGCCGCAGCCTCACACTTCACACCCGAAATGGAGCAGCTCTGAAGCCCCACTTCAACGTTTCCCTCGAAGACAAAGCAGCACAAGGCAGGTTTCCCACACCGAAATGGACACAAGATTTAGAGATATCACTGAGAAAAACACCCACCATGATCTTTAAGGACCTCTGCCACAACAGGGGGTGCTCAGTGCTGGTCCTGGTTAGGTCCCAAGTGCAGCACTTCCAAGGGTGTACCGAGCAGCTTGGAAGCACTGAGGAGCTTGGGGCTCCTTGGGAAGGTGCAAACTTGCTTTTTTTGAGCATTAGGTAGTACCCTTGATATTCGTGATGATTTCACAGAGCAATTAATCTGCAAAGTCCGAGGCAGCTTCGGCGTGAGATGGTACCATCAAGCACACAGGAGGAGGGCTCTGGGGCACTGGGATGCCAGATGCAACGCTGCTGGTGCTGCCACCCCGATGGGCACATCTTGGTCAGAAGAGTCCTAAGGACCTCGGCTGCTGCACCGCTACACTGCCACATGAGGGTACACAGCTCTTCAAAGCACTTGTATCTTAATAAAGTTTTCTCTGCCTGACTGCTCCTGTCTTTAAGAAAGAAGAAGAAGAAAAAAAAAAAAGACCAGGGGAAACTTCTGGCCTTAGGGAAAAAAGCCACAGTGTTTCCCCTTTAAAAGCAAACCGAGGATAAGGAATGTAGTAAAGCGTAGAACAATTGAGTGAATGAACTATTTAAAGAGCGTTTTTTCTTTCTGCTATATAGCACAGGCAAGAATGCATACGTGTTGTATATACCTTCCCCCCAATTTTGAAATAAGGAACACGCTTCTGTTTTCTTCGGCACACACAATGCCTCTCCACTAGATATTGCTCTAATATTCTGAATTTCTCAGCAGTTTCAAACCTAATAAAAAAAAATAAATCTACTTAGCAGAATTTTTTTTTTTTCAAACCTAATAAAAAAAAAAACCCTCTACTTAGCAGAAAGATGTTTCCCCTTTTTTACTGCCAGATCTTTCCACCTCGTTACTAGTTTCAGATACAACGCATGCAACACCCAGGGAACCAATGACAGATTTAAGGGCTAGCCCCTGACGCCTGTGCAGCATTTCAGACTGGCACTTTGGGACCAATATAACCAACTCGGAGGTTCACAGTTTTCCAAATGAACACAGAATAGCAGCTTCTCCTTTTTCATCTGGACCCAGCAGCAGAAGGTGTCCAACTTCTGGAGAAAGGTAATAAAAGTGCTTCCAATCAGTAATAGCAGAGCTTTCTAAACAGCTTTTCTATAAAGACATATACAGCACAGAGCTAAAGAAATTCTTTTTTTTAGTCCTCAATTGAAGTGACCTGCATAACTTAAAATGCAGCTTTATTATCTAATAAAACTTTCCATCGCACTGAATTGCCCTGTTCGTTCATGCACACAGAGATAAAAAGTGTGTGTGTGTCTGCACATGGGCGCGCACACACACAGACCTATCGCATATCCTTGTGTCTCACCATCTGGCATCGTTCTAGGGATGAATAAAAACAAAGTTAGGTTTAAAGTACCACGTGCATACCCAGGGAAGGAGAATTCTTACTGGAGGTTTTAAACAATCTATGTGGAGGCGCTACGAGAAATACAAGGCAAACCAGCTAAGACGGCGAGCGCAGGTTAGGAACAGAAATCGCACGTTTATCAAATTGGCGGACCCAAAAAGTTACAACTGTATGTTTTATGTAGCATAAGTAAGTTGCAAACCAATGCAGCTGATTAAAGCTTGTTCGAGTCTAAGGGAATTGAAATATGACAAACGCTAATGCGACAGAGAAATGTCAAAATAGATGAGGAATTACACGTGCCAGTGACTGAACAAAAACTAGCTGAGATTAAGTCAGAGACAAAGATGAAATGCCAGATTGCCTAAAGCTAATTATCTGGACAATTAATGGAATGCCTGCAACTCATTTTGATTATTAAGAGCACAGTCTATTGGAGAAAGGACAAAGCTATCTGCTAAAGTCCGCACCGATTTCCTTGGAAGAGGATGCTGCCAATGAAGTGGAAGAAACTCTTACCCCAGAGATCACTAAGCCAGCTGCTAAACTATGGTACAGCCATGTCACCTGGCACCAAAATCATACCGATCCCTTCCTTGGGCTGTCACTGGTGTCAAAATTCAATGCACGTCTTTCCCAAGCTGATAATTTGACAGGGATCCTAGATAGGGACAAATATTTGTGTGTCTTCGATGCTATGAAGTAAGACATCCAAGTAAGTATTTCTATACCTTCACCTGCCAGAAATTAAACTGAACTTCCTCCTGGTCTTCCTTAATTTTATCACGCACCAGTTTTCAGGAAATTCCTACGTTCTTCTATATTTATACACTCAAGAGCTAAATGTGGTTCCCAGATAAATTCTTTATGTGATGACACTTCTTAAACTGCCCATAGACCAGCCAGATGCAAATACCTACCCACGCAGTTAATATGAGGAAATATCAAGATGTTTAATAAAAATATTTCACTTCTTAAAAAAAAAAAAGAAAATATATAGATGCTATCTATAGAGAGTTATCTGATCCTTTTTCTGTGTTCCTGGTACAGGAGTATGTTAATATCTGGAATGAGAAATACCTGTCAGGTTTCCCTTCTAAACACACATCTGTGACAGTAACAAGCATGGGGGCCACGTTCTTTTGAAGACACGGTACTACATTTTAGATTTCCTTTGCTCCTTCTAGTGACATCCTGGGAAATACGTATGCATTCACCCCTGCCATTAAGCATCACATCCATCAGCCGCAAGCCACTTTACCCGAGAAAGCAGAGAGTAGAAACAGATGTGACCCAACCTTGGTGCTTCTCCAAAGGGTTTCCCCCAAAGACAGTCCCCTTTAAATAGATGTGAATCAGAGCACCCATCTCGACTGAGCAAAAGCCCATAGCGCAAATGCCCAAGCCCAAACTCTGCTAGAGGTGGGAACATGGTGACAGTGAGCTCTGCTCCTCAGCCAGCTCAGACCTGTCAGGAAAACTCCCGGGGCCGGATTTATTCATTTGGGCTCTGGCATGGACTGATATAGTTACGCTGCTTTCAGCACTTAGCTAACACCTTTGCACTGCATGTATATTCATTTTAGAGGATTTTTTTACATCACTTAACAGCTCAAGATGTAGGAATTTCCAGAGTTGCCTTGATCCTTGAATGAGGATGTGTTTCAGCACAAGGATCAAAAAGCCAAGCTGTTCCTGCTTCTTGTTTAAATTCAGCATCGTTCCCTTAAAAAGCGAGAGCCTACAAGGCAGCACCGGCTACAGAACGGACTGCAATCCACTGCGCTTCTTGGGACAGACCCTTTGCCAGGTCGACATCAGTTTAACACGCTGTGCGGAGATTAAAACTGGTTTTACAAACGCAATTCCGTAACAGGCACCGGATTTTAGCCCAGGGGAAGGCAGCCAGCTTTGCAGCAGGGAAACCAACTTCAAACAGGCATACTAGGAGGGAGCCCGTGCCTTCAAATCATATTTTACCCATCCTCAGATGACAGATAAGACAGTGCATCGGGGAAGCCGCACTTCCTATTTTAGTCTCTGCACGAGAAGGGCTGGAAACAGCATTGACATTTGGGGTTTTAAAGCCGAAGTACCACCTCAGCAAAAACCCGTCTGGTGAGCAAACACAGCTTTGCTGACATGGCACTGGGCGCCAACCTAAGTTCTGGACCAAAGCAATTTTAGCAAAACCCCAATGAGTTTTACAAACATGAAGAATACATTGCACATCGTCCGACAGCAATAGGCTTTGCCCCCTGCTCCCCGTGAAACCCCAACCCCCAAAGGCACCAGTCACGGCCGTTCGGAGAGGGATCACAAGCAGGATGGTCACCTTGTTTCATCTCATACTATTGCTACAAGTCAGGCCATGCTTGACTCCCACCTCCAGGTAGTAAAAGCAGACAATATTTTTGATCCACAGGCTTAAAAGGGTGGGGTTTTTTTCTTCCACCAACAGGAAAATTACCCTAAATGCTTTTGGTCGTTTGTTAAATATTAGGATGCTTTTCAAAATATTTTATCTTGCTGACAGTTAAGGGTTTTCCAGGCCCTTAGAGAAAAAAAATACTATTATTTCATCTTTCAGGTGGGCCAAATCTCTCTTTTCTGCCATTCTAATTAATTTTCAGTTTCAGAGATGGCGATTAACATCTTGGTCAGAGAAATAAGCATAAACAAAACCTCTCAGCATATCAGGTCACACTGGTATTCGAAAAATGCGCTTATTCTGTTTTTAGCTTTTATTTTGGTTTGCCAAAACAAAGAAATCAGCTGTTTCCCAGAGGAGAGCTTACAGAGACACTGATTTTTGAAACACAGCTATGATGGAGGCTAGTGCAAAACCAGACATACACTCGACAAAGCCCCTGGCGCTCTGTCCTGCAGGCTGAAGTCAAGGCAAGGAAGGGGGGAACAAAGCGCACTGCAGTGTTTCAAGGCGGGGGAAAAAAGCTGATGGGTCTAGCTCAACTGCTAGAGTAATGTTTTCTGATCCTTGCTCACAAAAGATGATTTAAGGCTCTGAAATATTCCCCCCTGCCCTCCCACCCCTTCACCCCAAACAGTGTCTCAGAATAATGCACGCTTCTGCTGACCGCACAGGAACCGTGCGAATCCATCACACTGATGCCACTGTCTACCCAGTATCTACCACGCCTGTGCTTTTAAAAGGTTAAAAAACCTTTTGGTTTTGTGAAAGGATATCTTTTTTTTCCCCCCCCTTTATCTCTGTCTTAAAAAAAGTGAGAAATTTATAAAAGCTGTATCTATACTTGGAGAGGCAACGCAGGGGGAAGCATCGTCGCTGGACTCCAAATTTCTTTACAGGCTTGACAAAACCCAAGCCATCGTGAAACACGAGCGAACACAAGCTGAGTGTTGCCCTGTGCTTTGATTCCCCTCGTACCAGAGGTTAAAAAACTACTGAAAGATGTATTGTCGGCCTCCGCATTACAATACATCCATCTCAAGCACAGACATGAAAGATTTTGCAAGACTGAGGCTTTGGTAAAGCAACAATTTTCTATTTAAATGATGATTTGTTTGGACAAGGTTTTCAGGGAGGAATCCTGCACGGCAGCTGTTCCCAGAGAGCTCAGCACGAGCCGGAACGCTCATTTTTATCCTACCTTTTCATAGCCTTAAAAAAAAAAAAGGCAGCTCGCTCTAATACTACTCTTTTCACATCTCAAGCAAGTTTTTTTCCATTACGAAGAATAATCTGTATTCTCCTAAGCCTCATAGATCTTAACCAGAGGAAGAGATGATACACGAGGGGAGGTTCCTCCTTTTCTAAAAATTCTGCCAGGGTGGACTTCAGAAAACACAAACATTTTTAGACGGGGAACATTTCAACCTCCAAGTAAGGGGAAAATGAGAGATTAAAAAAAATACATGCACGCACATATCCGATTTAAATGATGAAATCTTACTCATGAAAATAAATACGCTATATACACAAGAGGTGGCCCAAATGATAGCCCTGTTGTCCCATTAATCATATTTATTGCAAAAGTCTAATAATGTTATCTTTGGTCGCAGCTTCAGCAGCCTACAATTTAACACAAGCACCTTTTTTCGGCATGCGAATCAGGTACTAACGCTGTCTCTTTCAACCTCTTTTGTGCTTCCAAATTAGAAAACCCAAACGTCGTTTTTCTTCAGATATGAAACACAGTCAAGGTCACTGTAAAATAAAAGAGCAATTAACTTCACAAGCAAACTGTTGTACAGGAGTGAAATACAGTACTTGAAAAAGTGGCTAAAAACTAAAACTATTCCTGCAAGTGACATCCCTTGTTCAGGCTAAAAGTGACAGAATGCAGCTCCAGAGATTCCTGTCGAATAAAAAAAAAAAAGTCACAGAAGATATTCCCCCCCACACACTAATTTGTTTGCTGTGCTTTTATTGCTGCAAGGAAGGTTTGCTGTTTTGATAGCCCTGATATGGGAAAGCTGGCTCTACCTCTCCCCATCCCACCCCTCCCCAAAATGAGCCCTGAGCAGCTAATAAACGTTAGCACAGAATTTCTCATTGTGTTTATCGGTTAAATGACAGAAGTTTTATGAATTCTCTGAGCAAAATTCAGGATGGAGTTGCCCTAGCTGAAAAGACAAAGAGAAAGCTAACATTAAGGATTTGGAATTGATAAGTATTTCAAAATACAAAATTATCTTGGTTCTGACCCTCCTCTAAAATCAGCCAAGATTTTGTAACTCGGTAAAATTAAATGCATTATCAACACACAACTGACTTTGCAACCCAGCAAAGATAAATTATCTCATTATTACCATAGAAATCAGATGAGGCGTGCATAGTAAGTGACATATTAAATGCAATTATAAAACCCTACTGAAGTGATGTTAGTGACCTGACACATGACAAAAAAAAACAACCCGATGAGGCAATGTAGAATCCAGGCGGGAAGATGTGCTGATATTATTTCTATGCAGCACACATCAGATACAAAAATACTACTTAGCCATCAGTACAAATCCCATAATCGAAAGTGTTGGAAAAATTTAAGAAATCATTAACATACAAAGAAGGGGATATCTTCAAGAGAAGCAGAGCTACCCATTAACGCAGCGATCTGCAATCGGTGGGATGGACCTCCATCCCTGCCCGCACGCAGTGCCGATCAGGCATCTTCCTACTTTTCACATCTGCAGTGATAGTTTTTGAATATTAACTATCATAAAAATAAAGAATGAGGGAACCACATAGCTCAAAGAGACCACGAGGAGCCCCTCACCCACCTCCTGTCGGCAGTACTGGTGACCCAGACCCCTCCTGACCAGCATTTATCCAGCTCTCCTCCAACACCCCCTGGTGCTGGAGACCCCAGGACTATTGCAAGCAGACTCTCTGGTGCTTCTCTTTTCTCTGTTGCAAAGTTGTTTGTTGGTGGCTTTTGGGGTTTTTTTTGTGTTTGGTTTTTTTTTTCTTTTTTCCTTAAAATCTAACCTACATTGTGTGTGCAACACTATTAGCATCCAGCAAGTCACCTTCTAGTGATGGTATGTCACTGTCAACTTGCGCCTAGTTTGTGACACTTGCTAACTTTCAGACTACAGAAGAGACACCTCTCAGGAGTTGTCCCCTGCTCAGACAATGAATTAGTCCCTGCCTAAACGCCACCTCTTTCACCTGCCCCATGGACCTGCACCCTGCGTGAGAGCATGGTCCCCAGTGAAAGCCACTGATGGCCACAGGAAGACTGTGGTAGGGCCACCGCACCCGCAGTGACTGCTCCAAAGGAGTGCTTAGCTCCACCTTTCACCATCAGCCTCTCGCTCCATCCTTGGTGGCCACGGCAAACACAGCTGGGAGACAAATGAGCAGCCCGGCCCCCAAACCTGACCCCCAGCCACTGACTTGAAACAACCCAGGCAACATTCACAACAAAGCCACTGCTCCCCACCAAACAGCTCAGCATCTCCCCAAGGAACCAGAAAAGAAGAGATCTACGTGATTTGGTCTCTGTTTGAGGCAGAAGCTCTGTGAAGCGGGAAGGAGGACTTCCCGAAACACAGCCTTGATGGCTGGCAAAAAGTTTTTTTTTTTTTTTCTTTTTCCCTTCCGACTTGCATCTGACTTTTACAGTGAGTTTGGAAAGCAAACCCTCTTCAGGCCACAGTGTTTGAGGGAGTCTCCTCTGGTCTGAGCCTGTAGCAAAATAGTTATCTGCTGTTATCTCATACCTGAAACAGCATTGTTGGATAGGACTTGAATAACGTGAATTATCAGAAAAAGTAATCAAAACCTCTGTTTAGTTTGATAAAATCAGGTCAAATCAACACACACTTGTACTTGATACAAACACATCATTTATACACTTTTGGAGGATATTTATACTGATGGAGAGCCTCATTTTTATAGGGAAGAAGACAAGAGGCTCCCGCACCTGCTGTAGGCAGTGGTCCCAATGAGACGGGGCATGGCTAAGGAGCACCCTGACGTCTTCCCCGACTCACCAGTCCTGTCATGTAAAAGAGTGGGGGAAAAGGCATGAAAAAAACCTTGTAGTCCTACTTCACATTGCTAGCAAAGGAGAAATACAAACATGCACTTCTTATGTGCCGTTGTCAAAGGATTTGGGGATTTTGTTCGCTTATTGAAATGAGTCAGCTTGAAATGCTTTCCTTCCTCTTAATGCAACTTTCAGCTGCCATCAGTGCCCTTGTGAGTGGCACTGGTAGGTGTTAGATGTGGAAAAAAATCATGCCAGGGAGACAAAGAGAGCAATCATTTTCTGAGCACATTGTTTCATTCCACGATAAAATAAGTTGCGCTGTTCACAGAGAATCAGTCTTTATCCATCACTTTACTCAGCAAGACAGGCCAGCACAATTTCTCCTCTTTTTTTTTTTTTCCCCCTCTGTACAGTTCATTTTTGTTCCTCCTGGAGGTTAGGAAACAAATTATGAATTGACAGGTTTGAATCCCCAACACACAGAGGGGTAACACTGTTTAACTGTAGGTGTGTTGCTGGGGTGCAGTTCTTCGTTCTCATACATTTGCTTTAACCATAACATTAATTACGTGGCGACACCAGTAAAAAGAAATAACCAACAGAGATAACTGCATTTGCATTTAAGCATATATCAACATGCAAAAATTATATACAGTAAAAAAGATTTGAGCACATTTAGTTCTGTTTGTGGCAGCGTCCAAATCCTTGGGTTTTAACTTTGAAAGGTTAAAAAGTTTAATTGGATGAATTTGGTGGTCTACTTACATTATCCAGTAGGGATATTTTGAGCCATTACAGAATGTCTCTTGTGTTGCCCGAGATACAAGCCAATGAAATCGAGATGAGGATTTGTTATTGGCCAGAACCAATTATTTCTGCTGGGAGAAAAGATCAATTTGTGATAAGAATTAGAATGAAATAACAGGGTAAGAATTTGAGAAGTTTTGACCTTACAATAAGTTAACATTTTCCTTGGAAAAATTTAGATACAACCTTTATTTTACACTCTCTTATATGGGAAACTAACAGAAGAACAAATCGGCCATTTTCAATGTCCAGGTTGTTTGTCCTTTCTGGCTGAACAGAACACACCAACAAATTAATTCTCCCTATTCTGCATGCCACACGTCTAACCTCTCAAGTTTGAATATCAGCTACCAGGGCTACTTCATGCTAGCAAGAACTACTCACAGCCTATTCATTGATGGAAAGGGAAAACTGCCAAAAAATGTTAGTACAGAAGTCTTGAAACAGCAGGGGTTGAACTCATCTGCCTGTTTGTCCCCAGGAACGTCAAATACCCTTTCCTAAGAGTTTACGTGGAGTCTCGCATCTCCCAGACCCCATTGGGAAGTAGCTCCTGCAGAAGTGCTGCCTTGCCGATAATTCTGCCCATCTACTCCCACACCCTCCCAAAACCTTATGGGTGCCACCGTTAATTACCCTAGGGAAGTGATTGGCCAGAGGCTGACATTCAAACTGCATCTTCTACTCCAAAGAACGTCCCTTATGGGCTTCTACTTTTCCCTGCTTTTGTTCCATAGAGAGGGAACATCATCTTTTCTCAAAGAACAACGCCTAGGTGCTTGTTAAGTGACACTTGGAGCTGTTTTTAGCAGAGACTGCTAACTTCTCAGGTTCACAACCCTCCCGCACCGTGTGATTCCTGCATGCAAAGGCAGCAAACGATGTTCAATGTTCGGTTTCACACGTAGCACAGATCCAGCCCTCGAACACAAAGACAATTTCGGTTACTTCCCGCGAGACCTCTTCCCCTCCACCCCCTGCCAGACTCAGCACACATAGCCTTTCCTCAGCTCAATCACCCACAAGTTTCTAATGAGATTTCAGCTCCTTATTTCCCTTCAGTCTGTGAGAAGTTAGCCTGATCTTCGCTCTCACGTTCATGTTGCAGTGGTTCTGCTGTTTTCCAGGCTATCGAGTTTCATTCCCTTCTTGCTCACCCCCTTTTATCTTCTCTTCCCTCTTGGGAATGGCTTTGCTGTAGAAGCTCCTCCACCGAGGACTGGGGCAAACCCCACCCCGTGCTAAACTGGGGGACAGATAACAGAGTTTATGGGTAGTCGCAGGGTTGGGTTAAGCCCTCACCTCTGCAGCTATAGAAATTTTAATACTAAAATGTATGCCTTCTGACTATGTGCTAAGATAACAGGAGATGAGAACCAGGCACGAAGGGGCACTTCATCTCCAGCTGCATTTCAGCTTTGGAGAGTGATGGCAGAGTGGGTTACCATTTGCAATATCCCTGTTGGATTTAAGATAGCAACTTTATTATAATTTTAAACATCTTTTAATTAACAAATTCTTCTGCAAGCCACCGTCAGCGGCGGTTTCCATGGATGCTGCTATCGGATATTGCAGAGCACAAAGCGGGGCTGCAGCAGCAGGGGGAGGGGGAGGCCACACACTGTGCCAATGGGGAGAGGGACCACAACTGTCCACCAGGACACTGGCCCAAGTGGCAGAGTTAAGGCTGCTTTCACAGCCCTCTCCCCTCAGCAGGGACCACTTCCCAGGAAGGCATCAGGACAGCAGCTCCGGATGGCAACGTGCCTCCTCCATCCACCCGCTGCCAGTCCCACAGGTCCTGTAGCCCCATTGGCAGAAGATGCGGTTCGCACTTCCCATGGGGAGGACAGCCGCGTTCAGTCCTGCTCCACACCCAAGGAACATCCCCGTAGCTCTTTCATACCAGAATGGGTACAGGCTTTAATTTGTTCATCTCCAACGTTCAATCAAACCATCTCCAGTAGGTCGACTTTCTGATGGGAACTAAAGGCGATTCTTTAATTAGATTTAAGAACTGCAACACTTGAAGTTAAATCATGCTTAGAAAGATGAAAATTGAAAAGTGATAACTAATGGGATTTACAGATGATTTCCTTTAAAAGTAAAAAAATTATTATTACACACATGGACCCAAAGGACCTTTCCATAGCTGTTAAAAATATTCCTCTTAACAGCAGACAATGAGAATATATCCACTTATATGGAAAGATGAACAACAAAGCTTCTGCTAAGACATTTTTAAATGAAAGTAAAGATTCCCAATTATAGACTAGAGCCTGCAGTCCCTTCCACCTCCTCCTTCATTTCAGATTCTGTATTTCTTTTGCAACTGAAAATGATGTCACGGCCTGGTAACATGGGGGCCACACGCCTGGGTTCTGACCTAAGCGACACTGATGATGCCAGCTGTAAATGTGTAAAACACATTTTCAAGTATCTGTCCTATTGCAAAGTAGTATTTCAACCCAAATTTAATACTGTTTAAAAAACTTAGAGGACCTTAACACATTATCACAAAAAAGCCAGGCAGCGTATTTTTAGCTAGCATTCACATTGTTGATTTCTTCACCCGTGCTAACAATTCATAGAAATTATTGCTTGTGATTTAACATTACACCAAAAGGGGTAATGCTAATTTCAGGGGGTTTCCCCTGTAAATCCAAGCACTCTCTTTTGCATCACATTCATCTCTTCTGACACAGCCCCAAAGTCAACCAAAAAATCCCTACTGACTTCAACAGGAGCAGACACAGGCTCCAAATCTGCTTCATGAAAAAGATCTGCTTCCTTAATTAATGTGTAAAAATTGAACCTGTGAAGATATTCTGGCTGCAATGCAAAAACTGCCCAGTGCACAACGCTTTTCATGCTTGCTCAGGTGAGCTAACCACTGTGAGATCCTGTTCGTTTCCCACCTCTCGTTTGTGGAAGTCCACTGCCACTGCAAGGGTTAAACTACACGATCACACACAAGTATCAAGTGCCAGCTTGATACTTGGTGCCAGAATTCACAAACACACCTCTTGTGTGCGCTTTGCCTAACTTCAGGGCTTGTCCTTTTGCAGGTGACATGTGGAAACTGCTGTGAGTGTGATGAAATGAGGTAGGAATCCTTCACTAAAGTGCTTTATCACATGTCAATAATTTGAGTAACATTTTTGTACATCTGAACAAATTACCATGTCTCTTACAGGGGTCCCAAAAGTGTTCTGAAGGCAAGTTTTAACTTTTCCTTCAAACGTTCATTGATAACAACATTTACCATGAATTCCGTGGGCTTACTGGCTCACTAAAGGAATTAGCAACAAATCCAGGAGACAGAATTCTGTTATGAATCTACAGATCAAAATGACAATGAAAAGCGTGTTTGATGACATAAATATAGCATGGTACGATATAATAAATATTCTGGGAACAAGACAAAAGGAAGACAAATAGCTACCGCTTTTCACACAGATCGTTTTAAGAAACGTCCTACAGAACTGGTAAAGATAAAAAGTGTGACGACAACTTAGCATCTTTCATCTAGCAAGGTACAATTCTTGCACTTTGCTGGAAGCCAAAAGTCACCGGTGCACGGCAGCTGTTTGGTGGCTCGTCATACGCAGCAGGATGATTACTGCTCTCGCAGGGAATAGCTGCCCCTGCCCCTAAAACCGCTGGTGACTTTGGCAGACAAGCCAAAGACTGCTTGTTTCGAGATGAAATCCTTGTCCCTTCAGTCTCTTTAGAGCATGACAGACTAGAGGAAGCCGGCATGGCTTCCCTGTACCCTCGGCAGAGAAAGACACCAAAATCCTGCCGCTGTTCTCTGACAGGCACCTTTTCCCAATGCTGCATTTATTTCCAAGAAGAAGCTACAAGTTTGATGTTACAGCAGCAGAACAAACGCAGCCCAGGCTTGCCAGGCGGGAAAGGTTCGGTATTTCACCAGCTCAGTGTGCCAGGGTCAACGGGTTAGAGGAAAAACCGCCTGCTCAGGAGCCACAAAACCCTGTCACAGCTTTCCTGTTACGCATGTGAACATGCTGAATCATTAAAAATAGGTCTTGCTTGACCAGGTAAGGCAGCATTCGGAGGCTCTGGAGAAGAAATTATTTGGAAGTTAGAATACACATAATAATTAGAAGTGGCCTTGTGATGCACGATGTGATTTACAAACTGATTTCACGCCAATGCCACTTCAGCCTCAGGAAGAACGCATTTGTGGCTATCCGGCTATGAGAAAAGCTTATCCGTTCACTCTCCTGAAAACCCAACAAACTGCTGTGTAGCAGAGACTCTCTTGGGGTGCATCCTCTTCATTCACAGACTCTGATAGGGATGCTCTATCAATATTTTTATGTTTGCCCCAAATATGAATGTTTTCAAATCACGAACAGCATTAAAAAGTTTTCTTGCTTTTTCTGGCAGCCTGCAGTACAAAAATGTTAACTCAGGAGTTTATTCTACACTGGATTATAAATGACATTTAGTGACATGATGGATACATCCTGGCTTTGCAGTATAAAGACGATCTCAGAGTACAAGCCTTATTCCTTGTTTCACTAATATGCTGCACACGGATCAGTGTTGTCAGCAGTCTGTCTTCAGTATTTTGATTAATAATGTTACTGTGGTTTTCTAAATTGAGTTATTGTTCACATTTCTGAGCCTATTTATGCTAATAGTGTTATTTTTATTTTAATTTAAACATTTACAAAAGCATTAGTTTGTGACCAACAGGCTCAGTTTCATAGGTTTTGCTCCAAAATGAAGGCAAGATTATGTGGATCAAAAATTACAACCTGCTTTCTTTTGTTTTTACCTGAGAAAATATCTTCTTGAGATTATTTTACATCTTACCCTATTTTCCAGTTCATGTGTCTGTAGTGAGATTTTTCTTAGAATATCCAACTAATAAGTCACTGAACTCTTCCGTTGACATGAGGTCAGAGAAGGTCTCAAGACCAATCAAGAACTGGTCAAATTTTGGGTATTTTTTGCAATATCCTTCAAATGAAGCACTTTCAGACTACGACATCTAAACAATGAGGAGCATGCCTTTTGCCTAATGTGTTTTCATTCAATACCCAAAACGTGGGGTATGCAGACAGATGCAGCAGTGATGTTCAGCCCCTGTGAATAAATAGAGTTAAAGGCACAAGTCAAGACAGGCTTCCCAGAAGTTCAGTATGGAGACTAACATAAGGAAACAGTGTAAACGTGTTTGAGGTAACGTGAGATCAGCCTCAGATGCCCTAAAAAGACCATGCCGGTTGTGTCCACTCTCCCCACTAAGCAAAGATCTGATTCCTTTCCAATCCAAGACCTGACTCGTGACACCAGACTGCAGTCTCCGTACAGCCATGGTGAGGGCAATATTACTTTTTAGGCACACTAATTGCAGAAATTGTTATCCAGCTTCAGGCACCCAAAGGGCATGATTCACAGCGTCCGCAGGAAATGATGGGGCTGTGCAGCAAGAGGAAGGGTGATGTGAAGTTTTGGAGTAAGAGGACCGAGGGCCATGGGGATGACTCAACCATGAGGTTCTGGCACATCAAAGACAAGCCATGCTTTTATACATACGGACAGGAAAAGGAAGTTCCACCCCTCACCAACTGACACCTAAAATTGTCAATTATCACAGTTGTCTCACTGAGAAAGAAAGAGAAAAACATATTTTGGAGCTGATTTTAATTAATAGTTTTGCAAATCTATATCTTTTTGTTTCCATAGTCCTTATGAACAGAACAACTTTTCTGAAAGGCTGCAGACCCAGGATGAACCATGTGTGAAAAACCTGACACTTTTCCTCAAACAAAAAAAAAAAAAAAGGAATGTAGAAATCGTATGAAACAATCCTACTTTCTTCTCCCACTGAGCAACCACTCAAATCACTAAAGAAAACAATCTCCAAGCTTCCTCTAAATGAAAAGCATAGTCATTTTTGATACATGTGCACCTAACTGCAGCTTTCTGTGGGTACAATTAATATCTCTAACGCAGCTAACAAAATATAAAGCTGAAAAAAGGGGATCTAAAGCTGAGCAAGCGGAGAGAGGAACAAAACGCAAAAGCAGCTCCAACGCTTCAGGCAACCTACACGCACACCATCTATAGATGAGCCTCTTGCTAGGAAATGCATTTATATGGATCATTATCTTCACACGATACCTATGCATTCCAGAAGCATTCAAGTGTCCACATTGTGCGCGGCTCAGCAAACCACTTATGTACACATGTGGGTGGCTTGAAAGAATCCTGAAATTATGTCGACAAGATGGGGAAATGGGGGTTTCCCATCTAGGGAGAGAAAGAATTGCAGAGAGTGCATACAGAGGGCTGGGCCTGTCCCATCCATTGTGTTGGACATAAAAAGCAAGACTTTCAGATGAAGTTAAAAATATCATTTTGAGTCTATACAGGTCAGACGTAGAAAACATCAACCCTGCCCATATGCGAGAGGTTCCATAAACACCTTTGCTGTGTGACTCAGTTCCTATAGGGAGAAGCTGGGAGAAGGCAGCAAGAAGAAAACAATAAAAGACTTCTGTGTAGGTGTGGGAAGGGGGAGCTGGATGTATGAGCAAATGGCTTTGAAAAATTAGCCAGTGATGGGTTAGAGCTGAAACGGGAATTTCTGTGTGTTAGCTCTGCAGAGCAGCAAAGCTTGGGAACCACAGCAGATCCCTGACGAAAAGGACAGATGGACTTTAGTAGAAGTTGCCCAGTCGTGCCCCCATGCAGTCCCCTGATGCCACACAAGCGGCGCAGTGTGCCCCGGCTTACCACGCAACTGGCCCAAGAGTCGGCTGGACCACCCTGCTGCTGCCAACAGGGCCACCCCTCGTCACTGACTCGCAGCCTGGAGAACAAGGCTACCAACAGCAGCCCTGGGGTCCTCTCTGAAGAGGTTCCAGATACCCCCAGACAGTCCCGTTGAAGTACCCAAGCACTGTGTCATGGTCAGACGGAGGGCACTTCGCCACTTTAGCAAGTTACAAAATCCTGGAATCAAGCCCCAAAAACACTCGCAGCTCCTATGTTACCAACCTCTGCTTCTCCAGCAGTTTTAAACTCTATTTGATGGAAACCCTTTAGATGGGCTCCTCAAGCCCGTGCGAGCGCCTGCATGGGACACGTCTGGGGATGGGGACCAGCTCTGTGCTGTCACAGGGAACTGGTTCCTGCTTC
>NW_009648790.1:148543-149724 GCF_000708025.1 Charadrius vociferus
TCCTGCTGATAAGGAAACACACCATACATTCATCTCCTTTTTACAATATCATATAAAACCCTAATTACAGCCTCATGCCTCCACAACAAACGCATCACACATTTAATTCATGCGCAAATGTCAGCCCTCAACAATTTTTTTTAATGTGGCTGAGTTTGTAATTAAGGGTTTGCATTATTCAGCAAGTGAAGTATTAGGGCATGACCACAGAGCCCAGCTCTACTATTTCCTACAGGATTTCCTCAGATATAAGCAAAACCAGGACAACTGAGCAGATACGTTAAGGAGCTCATCTGCATGGTCAGAGGTTTTACAGACCTCTGGCTGGAACAAAAAACTCTTTGTGAGCCCTGATCAATGGGAATAACCAGAAAAGCACTTTATTTGATCACCTAGCATACGTCCCAGTCCAGGTGACCATTAATCCACATGCTTCTCCCCCTCTTTCGTCATCTGGTTTTGAAGACAGACCAACTTATCTTTCTTCTTTTTACAGATATTTAAAAGCAAACAATTAAGCAGGATCCTTGGTGCTAGTGCTTAAAATAGATTTTTAACTTGGATAACAGTGGCATACAGTACAGGGTTTACACCTGTCAGTCACTTGGCCAACAGCCGCCTTTCGTTATTCAAACACAGGTCAGTCCTGAAAACAGGAACACAAAAAACTTCCTCAGAATCAGTCTTCTGGAAGATCACGCAACAACAATAAATAGACTCCGCATCACATGCGAGTAGACTAAACGTGACTATTATTTTTGGATAATTAGCCTCAGAGCTGCAACATATTATATGAAGGTAGCTAGTGTCATTGGATAGGCATGCAACAAGACACACGGCCCTGGTTAATCACATGCGATTTCATCCTGTCATATCCAAAGCATTACAGATAAGGCGGCTTTGGAATGTTTACACAGAAAATATTAAATTAGGAATAAACCATTTTTCCTCTGCCATCGGCAGGCAGAGACAGGCAGCATTCAACATCAGAACTTAAGACGGCAAAAACCATAAAGTACAAAAAAAGCCCTATTTCCAAACCCAAGTAATTGGATTAGACTAGATCTGTAGTAGATATCTGTTTTATAGATTTTGCCTCATGTAATCATGGGAATGACAGACAAGAATCTCTGATTCTTAGAAGTGACAGAACTTCCCCTGGGCTTAATTGCAACAAGCCT
>NW_009648790.1:149773-158593 GCF_000708025.1 Charadrius vociferus
AATGTTCTTTTTGTATAACATACATTAAGCAAGCAAATGTACTTAAGATCTGGATATGAAGCTAAGTTATTGCACAAATGGTTGGGTACACTGGAAGAAGCTGGATACATATTGTATTGCAGCACAGGTTCTGTACAGACACCTGCATTCCTTCAAGTTACTTAGAAGATACTGGATAAAAATCCAATCAACGATTGAAAGATGGGAAGCAAAAGGGAGGCACAGGCCAATTTAATTAGGTTCCTACCCAGGCTGCGGTCTCGCCAACTTACAACATATATTGCAGCAGAATTTATTGGCCAAACTAACCAAGGCTCCATTGTCCAGGGAACAGACCAAGAAAGTACAAGCCTGTATCTCAAGGCCCTTCAAAGCTAAGACTTAGCAGGTGAAGAGAAGAGAATAATAAAACAGCAGATATGGTTATTTCTAGTCAATCAGAAGAGACAATGACAGTACTCCATCTGCTTAGCTATAATCTGTGTTGCGCTTCCTACATGACAAACCAGAAATCCTGCATTGAATCTTTCAGGGAGTGGTACCCCAATCACGGTGACCTACCAAGATGAGAAGTTAGTTGTTTAACTCTCTTTCATGAGTAGATTATTCTGCATTTATATTCTGCATGATTATAAATGTAGGTGAAACAATCATTAAAAGAGAACAAGTTTCACCAAAACTATGCGATTTTCCCCTCAATCAAAAAAAACCACAACTGCCTACAGCCATTGGTTCTTGATTAGGGGGACGCTTTTAGAGATTGCATTCATAGACTGTTGGGAATGAAGCCTGCCAGGACATAAGCTCAAAGAACACTATGGGCCTATATTATTGAGGCTAACGCAACCTTCAGGATCTAAACAGGGCTCAGCAAACGCCCACCTAGCACTTTGCGGGGTAGATCACTGTCTCGTATCAGCCTGGTAGTCAGCAGGCTACACAGGACCAGGGATATAAGATGGTGGCAAGGACTACCCCTCTCTAGATACCATGTACTTGAAACTGTTATCCTTTGAAAGCTACGCCAGGATCCAAAACATGTATTACACTGCTGAGGAGAAAAAAGAAAGGATGCTGCACTCTCGATGCTCTTTTATCATGCGCTTGGACCACTGAAGCCATTGCTTCGTAGACTTTACCATTAACACTGGCAGTCTTTTTTCTTCTTCCTTGTCTTGGTAAAGATTACTGATATCTAAGCAAGAACTCCTTCTCAGAACACTTTAATTCTGAACAGGTTAAACAAAAAACCACGGGCTTCTGTTGACAGAAATGCCATGGCTACATTTTTGTCAGCTCAGGAACCCTACCGAGCAGCAGCAAGTCTGATCATCCACACCCCTGCAACCAGAGAGAAGGGACACGTCACGCTTGCCAGAAATATGTTGGTCTATGAGCATTATGCCACAGCGACAATTGAAAAAGCCATGATCAACATTCTCCCTAAAAATAAGGCAATTCAGCAATGTCACTTCCGTTGTCACAGTTGATGTCACTGAAGTGTCACTTGGAGTTAATATTAGCCTAATCAAGCCAATTATAGAGTACTTATAGTATTTAATAGGCTCTTGGATTTGACTTTTGATACAAAAATCTGCATATTCCTAGATGTTTTATGAATTTAAAATGGTTCAAAGTTCAAGTCTAACAAAGCAAGGAGCCTGCAAGACATGGAGGAAAAACCCTTCTGCTGTTCAAGCAGAAAGTGACATGTCGCCTTTGCCAGCCACGGTGGGCTTTTGGCACAGCTTCGGGCAGTGACTCAACATGAATGCAAGACCTGAGCCCTCTCTTACCAAGTGCTGAGCACTTCCAGCCCTTCTGCTGGGGGCCATGGTCTCACGATGGATGAGGCTTTGCTGCTTTGTTTTGGAGGTAACGCAGGGTCGTGGACGAACCGATGCAGATGCACAGAGATGCTCAGGCCCCAAGACACCTCCTTCACTCGAAAGTTACCCCAGCTCCTGGTTTGGCCATGCAACCAGGACCACCACCTGGTTGCACACTGCCATCCCTGTTCATCTAGCGCTGGAGATGAGGTTTGCCTGAAAACCCGCACACTGCTGCTCCGGAGTCAGAAGAGGTACTTCAACACTCCCACTCTTCTGCTGCGGAAGCAAAACTGGGCAGAAATGTTTCTGTGACATCTATTTTCTCCTTTCTTTAGTATGGAGGCTAATGAAGAGTTTCACGTACACATAATTGTCATGCACGGTAGTTTAATCTCCCTATGCGGTGTTCATGGTCTAAACACACAAAGAAGATACATCGAGTCTCACAGAAATTAAGTGCTGGGGCATAAAAGAAGCAGGAGGGAGGGACAGCGATGTTATTTCCTGAAGGAAGAAAGCCATACCTTTGGGATAACAGGTGCCCTTGAGGGAAGGTCAGAGCAAAGTAGCTACAGTGTCAGGAAAGTGACTTTGCCTTTTAATAAAACGCAATTTAGTAAATGCGGACATGCAAGGCAAGTTGGTACAAAGTCACATTTTTCTTAACTCCTTCGACCCCAAAAGGCAGCGCTCCCCCTCCCAGTAAAGCACCAAGAGCAGAGGCCTTGAAAGGGATGGAGATGAGGGGTTCTACCCAAAGCATCGTGCCCAGCCCCTTCCCACACACAGCCCCACACGCACCTCTCCCGCAGAGGCAAAGGCTGTGCCCCACAGCCAGCGTGGGGGGTCCCTGTCCGCCCCCCTCCTTCAGGTCAGGCTGCTTACAACAGGCCAACCATTTTCAAACCTCTTATGAGCAACAAACAGGCATGATCCGCGGAGGGGGAAATTCACCATTTCAGCAAGGAGAAACAAAAAACCCCACCCCACTACATTGGCAGGTTTGATTTTATATTAAAAAGGACGGGTGTTTGGAATATTTGCAGCAGTCCCGAGGGAGATGAATGAATGGGTTGTCCACAGATAAAGTGGAAAAGGGTATACGATGCACACATTTATCATGCACACATTTATAAGCTACGTGTGGTCTATAGCATAATTAATCAGCAGTTGTCTCCTATTCTGTACACAAATGCAGCCTCTTGTCTTTCCAGGCACATTCGATAAGTAACTAATTTATATCCTTCTGCGGTCCAAATAACATTCTCCCTGATGGAAGATTCTGGGAGAAGTAGTTCAAATTCCCGCACATGGAAACTCAAAAAGGATACTGGAAGCACGTCCCAGCGCATCCTTGGTACCTGCACGTTAAATCCCTGCAGACTGTGAGGTGCATTCACAGCCGCTCTCATATGTACAAAGCCACACAGAAATATGTATGTACAATTGTGTATATCTGACTTGAACAAAAGAGAAAGATGGGGAAAATTATATCCCTGAGAATCGCTGCTGCTCTTCAGTTCTCACCACCAATGCTACATCTTTTTGTACCTGGTTCTGACTCTTAGGAGTGTGAAGCCAGAGTCACAATCCAAGGAAGAACAAGCCTTCCTTTTGAGGTCAGTCAATCATAAATCAGGAGACAGAGAAACATACATTTATAAAAAGTAAATACAATATATAAATTTGAGGATTTTTCCCCCTGTAAATAATCTCACTTGTGTCACAAACAGAAAAAAAAGTATTCAGCTTGATGTAGGTCCCCTCTTTGTAATTATAACTTGCCACATTCTCACCATTTCTTACTCTATATTTACTATTCTGTTTTGCTGCTGTACAGAGTTTCCTCTACTGCAATCAGCGTGGGTGTTTGGAGTGTGAGCTGTTAGATCTCTGCTCCTCCCCTCGCATCAACATGCTGGAGGTTATCATATGCAGCTACAGTAAGGATCCTGGTTAGAGGTTTGCAAGATCTCACACAAAACCATAAAAGAGTTACTAAAAAGAAGAATTACTTTCCCCTGTAACAGAAAGTTCAAGGAACACATTTAATGGGAATAAATAATAAAAAAAAATATTGTGCAAACTATTTGTGGGTTTGTAAGCCCTATGTAAGCAAGACACAATGTAGTGAAGCATCCACAAACATAGTTCTTTAGAATTCAGGTAGAGGAGAACTCACTGGACTTGGAAAAAGCAAAGAGCGTGCACCATGAAGAGTGCTACACCTACCTAAAGAAAAGGAAAAAAATGTTTCTCACATTTTGGACATATCCTTTCCTTCAACATGTAAATAAAAAGGAAAAATGAGATAATTTTAAAAGAAAAAGATCTACATATTTATATATATATCTATATACTGCTCTATGTCAACCCATAGTTGATCCTGTCTGGCAGACAATCACTTAAAAAAAGGTTAACTTTTTTAAAAAAAAAAATAATAAGTCTGCTCAGAAAAATTACAATGATATATTTTCAGGAGAGGCCAAATCACAGCTCATCACATAAAACAGCCCCATATTACCTTCTACTTTGTTCCCTTCTCATGGATGCCTCACAAAGCATTCCCATTTTACACAAGGGCGCACCCAAAGTTCAGATAAAAAGGAATCCTGTGATTGTTCTTTATTTAGAAGGCATTGAACACACACATCAACACAGGATAAAAATTTGGTTTTCTTTAAGGAGAGTTAAGGAGGAGCAATGCCTGCAGCTTATGCATTTTTGTGTGTATTTTATCTGCAAAATGCCAGCACACAGGCATTCCTCCAAGAACCTACGTGAATTTTATCAATGGATCACCTCTAATCCCTCCAACATTTCATCTCTGCCTTCAGCAACTAATGAGTTAAAGATGATAAATACCATTAACAAAGGAAAGAGGATCTTTCCTTTGTTTCCCAAAGAATGCGGAAGCCTGACTTCTAGCAATGTATTTTTATATTCAGCAAAGTTCCCCAAGTGGACAATTTTGCTTCCAGCTTTGTTTATTATTTTACCTTAAAAGAAAAATAAATGTTTTGATCATCCAGAGGACAATCATAGTATAAACGTCATTAAAATTACTGTTTCCTATTATGGATTGTATCTGTGTGTGTATTTTACACTTACGGGAAAATAAGGGGAAAATGTACACTAAAATGTACACCAACACCACAAAATCCACATAGTCTGTCTTCATTTCACAGAGAAACTCTTACCAGGGAAAAGAAGAATTATATATAATCTCACTCGTAACCAGTCATTAAATATTAAACCATCAAAAAAATATGCATCTGAACTGCATTTCGTATGTAAAATTTGCTATTGATAATCCAAAAGAGGCCCAAATAAGCAACAAACAAACAAAAATAATAATGGTTTCAGGTTTGTTGGTTTTGTTTTAATGAACAATAAGTAAACTACAAAATGTACAGCTCGGTCCTACAACCTCTCCTCATGCTGGTTAATGTTTAGGTCTTCAATTAATTCAGAAGGGATTATTTTACAGAGGCAGGAGAAAAGGAATCATTAAGCACTAACAGCAGTCATAGCCTTACACACTGATTTAATAAAAAAAAAAAAAGGGCTGAATGATACAAATGTTGTATAATATATAAGAGAGTTTAAACAAACAGACTATCTCTTAGCAAAATATCAATAAAACCCATTGACTCAAGTACCTGACTGAAAACACAGGGTATTTTATTGTTCTTTTGAACCTGTCAGTTATGAGCCTTATTGACCTCTTCTGCAATGAGAGGGCAAATGTTCTGTATTATTCAGCTAACAAAATTACCAGAAGTAACAGACAGCAAGTTTTACCAAGGAAAACGGCTCTATTTTAAAAAGTTATTTGCAAATGTACTCATTTTAAAGTTAACGTAGATGTTTTGTAGAGCCTGCGCATTTATATTTGAAGTCTAAGCGATATTAGTGTTACGCTGGAATTCTATCACAAAGATAAGAGGAACAATCAATAAATTAAAAAAAAGACAACTACCTGCAAGTATAGCCTGGATCTAATAAAAGAGAAAAATAAAAGTCCTATATAAAGTGTAGCTTTGCTTTTAAGTCTTTTCCCTCCAAGTTTTATATAATTTTTTTTTCATTATTTAATTTCCATCTTTTGGATTTGGACACTATCAGAGAAAGAAAACATTTTGGGAACAAACATTATAAATATCTATGCTTCTAAAATATGCCAGGTAGTCAAGTTATTACCATGTCCATTCACACCCCAATTTCATACAGGTCTGGTGGCAATCACACCGTACCATTTTAAGTGAAGCGCCTGGCGTGTCAGCGTGCATTTCACAAGGACAAGCGAGCTAATACACAGTGCCTCAGTGTATAGATAGAAGAATGCAGTACGGCAAGGGTTTTTAAGCATGTGGTAAGTCAGAGGCAAATTTTATTTTAAGTTTTCAATGAATTCAGGAGAAGGGTAAGGTCCCTCCACCCTATTCTGAAGGCTGCCTGCTGAAATCCCGTAGACTGGCTTACGCAGCACTTCCAGAAGAACCCTGCTCACGCCTCTGCTGTCTCCTTCTACCTGATGTATCTTTATCTTTCTGAAAGGACAGATGCCACCCGATTCTCTGCTGAGGGTGTTACTGCAGGACATACAGCAGAAATTATGCTTCCCTGTATAATACAGTATTCCTCGTGGCGAGAGGCTAATGGTCATTTGCATACATAGCAATGGAAGAATAAAAGAGGTAGAGAAATAACTCTTCTGTCTGTTCCTTTCCAAGGAGTTAACATTACCTTTCTGCACATTTCTAAACTTTTATCTGTAATATGCAGCTGGTGGAAGCAGCTGAAGAGGATCTGGACCCGACACCAGCATTCCCCCCCCCATCCGTGACAAGCTAGCAAGAGCGTACACCGCTACATTTAAACAGATAGATCAAGATTATATTGCAATACAAGTGCACACAAGGACAGACGTACCCATCTCGTATTTGACTGAAGGCAATCCTAAACCTGTGTGATTCGAATACATCTGATACGGTGCTGATTATAAAGACTTTTTGGCATACACTATGACCACTTATATTTTATCACTACTTTTGTAGAGTTATCCGCAATTAAAGAAATAGCATATAATATGAAATATTTTAAGTCCTGGTACCCCCCACCCTCTCCGAGTTAAAAGCAGACAGCTATAGAAAGAACATGCAGCGCTATCTATTCAGAGGCAACACCGTGAATATATTCAATTAAAACTGAGAAGCGTAATCTTGCAAAAGGGGATACGGCAACTACATTTCCCACCAGGGGCTAAACCTCACCGCAAGCGACACACTACATGCTCTTGCAAGCTGAAGTATTTCTTCCTTCCCATGCAAATAAAAATAAAAATAATGTAAGAAATCCGCAGCTGAGAGGCAGAGGAAGAAACACTTACCTTCATTTCTTTTTGGGGGGTGGGGGGAGTGGGGAGAAAAAAAGAAAAGAAAAAAAAAAAAATCAACAAAAGAGCCTTTCTCCACCACCTTGAACAGAAAACGCATCTGAGACGACAGCGGGGAGAGGGAGCGAGGCGGCAGGCAGCGCGGAGGCAGGGGCGATGCTGCTTGCGCCCCTTTTCCCGGCAGCAGGCATGACAATGCGCCAACACCCCCTCCACATCGCAGCAGGCAACTGTAGCCAGGAGACAGAGGTGCTTAAATTAGAAAACCGCTGCCAGAGGAAATAAACGGGAACCACAGCGACCCCCTCGACCCCAGCAGCTATCAAATCCGGGAAGATATAGTGCACATCTGTTTTACGAGGCCCCCAGGGAGCTCCAACTCCAGCTACTTACCCTGTCTGCATTATTAATAGATGTTAATGGCGCCATTATATCGAAAAGAAGCCTCTTCCTCTTTATAATATGGAAATTCCAAGTTTAAAAAAAAAGGGGGGGTGTGTGCAAAAAAAAAACCCCTACAGACCATGAGGCAGCAAACAGCTCCTTGGTCCTGTGAACTGCAGAACTGCACACACAGACCCCCCCACCTTCCCCAGCCATCCTCAATATACTGATTTGGTAGACAAAATCAATTCAAGGCAGTAAACAACTGCAATAAAGCAAAGAGGCAGACAAAGACTTCCTGCCATAAGGCAATTCCTGAATACACAATTTTCTTTTTAATAAGGTTCTGAAAAATTTCAGCAAGAGCATATACATGTATATTTTAATGCAAATGATGCAGTGTAAAGAACAGAATAAACCCACGCCATTTGGATGTTTCTTGCCTATCTAAATACATGGGTTTATTTCCTCAGCAGAAGTTATCTGTCACCTCAAAAAGTATTATTTAGACTGACTCGATGACAAAGTATCCTCTGTCAAGCCTTTGATTTAGTTGATGAATAAAGGAATGTGATCCTAAAGTATCCCTAGGCTGTGTTTTTGTTAATGCATGGATTTCCTCCGGGTCCATTCATCCTCAAGGTAGGTGTACTGCAGTCACGCACCAAAGTGTCAAAAGACCTTCCACAGAAGATATTGACCTATTTTAATCTGATCCATGTATAAATGCAATGGAGCTACCACTGGGAATAAAGTGAACCAAAGATGTATTTTTAACCCCTTTATAGCACCGTATGCAGGAGGCACAAATTCGCATCAATAACAAACGTATCCTCAAAGACCGTACAAGAAGGTAGTTTGCTTTAACTGGATCTCTTCCACTCATGTGGAGAGTTGTGTGAAATGCAACTGCTTACTCAAAAAACCAGGCACAGCTCTGCAGTTTAGTATTGCTATCCGACAATTTGGACCAGCTTTTTTTTTTTTTTTTAAAATAAAATTAAAAAAAACACCAAACATCAAGAAATGCCAAAATGGTAGGTTTCACCTAGT
Source organism: Charadrius vociferus (assembly GCF_000708025.1). NCBI lineage: Eukaryota > Metazoa > Chordata > Aves > Charadriiformes > Charadriidae > Charadrius > Charadrius vociferus. The sequence goes on from NW_009648790.1 coordinate 158,441, forward strand.
CAGCTTTGACTCTGCTATAAAAGATACCGATTTTAAAACCAAATTTAAAAACACCGCAAGGTCTCAAACTGCAAAGCAAAAGAGCTATCCTTAAGGATGGCAATACCCCAGCATTAATTGCGCGATGAAATTTTTGCATAAGGCGGGGGGGGG
>NW_009648790.1:158685-161321 GCF_000708025.1 Charadrius vociferus
GGGGGGGGGTGTGATGGTAGGGGGGGTTGGGAGAGCGCGAACGTGTCAAGAATCACCTTCTCGTGTTGCAGATGCATGCTGCAGCTGTTTGCTGGCTTTCCGCAAATGAATGAAAAGTGCCACTAATTCTTCCAAGACAAATGTAACCGATTGGCTTTGTCGCTTGCTTGCCTCTGCGGCTTTTGAGACCGCGCAAGTACGCTGCAGACGCGAAATCACAGGGTCTGGCTGTATTAACTGAATTACAGACAGCGCTGATGTGATCATCTTCATCTCTCTCTCGCGCTCTCTAATTATTTATCCAGATCAAGCCTGACTGCTGGAAAATTAGCTCTCTACAGGAGGTAACCGAGCTGAAAGGTTCTTTTTACCAAGAAATGATGGGCTGGCCTCTAGCAGTGCATACGCCAGCGCGCAGTTGTAAGGAAATGTCACAAGATGTAAATTTGCAAGTAGATTTCCCTTCCTCCCAGATACAGAAATAAGACGTTTTTTAGAAGATATGAAAATATACATATATTTATACAGACACACAAAATCAGTAACTGTCCAAATTCCCGACCCTGAACTTAACAGAATTGACTCAAAATGGGAAGAGAGATGTATATTGGTCATACCCTCTTTCCATTGCTTTATGTGTTCATTCCCGCTTGCTTTTCTACAAACAAGTTCACTTACACAAGGATTTCACTTCTTGCCAGCAACTGCAGAGACCAAGTTTTACTTTCAACGCTTCGGGGGGAAAAAAAAAGATACCAACATTTTAGCCACTTAATTGAAGCTACTTACAGCAGAATGAACAAAGCATAAAAAAAGAGAAGATAATAGGTTTTTTAAGCTCAAGATACTGCTTTGGCCTGTAGCAATCTAAAAGCAACTTTGAATGTACTTTTATTTTCTATTTATTTAACCTTTTAAAAAAAAGTTATTAAACCTGCCAGTCAAAAAAGGGTAGGTTAAAAGGAACAGCTCTGAAATTATTTCCTGATTAGTACGACTGTCATTACGAGTCGGTTCGCTGTACTGCATGCGTATATGGATGTACACATTTTTGATATGCTTTAAAGCACATTTTGATCCAATTCTAGTTGCATGTAGGCCAGAATAAATTTCAGTGCTAGAGAGCTTTAACTTACTATTTGAAGCATTAAACACACAAAATATGGTATTAAAACAGTGCAGCTATAGGAAACAGAAGTACGCTGAATCTGCTACGATGAGCTTTTGAACTTTATTGTTCAAAAAGAAAAGAAAAAAAAAAAAAGCAGCAGCTTCTAGGCTGAATCTCTTTGCTTGCTGCATTTGCAGCCGTTTCAGTATGTCAAGCCTTCTGCAATCTTTTAATTGCATTGGGTGTTATGCATGCCAGAGATGGGTAAGAATAGTTGTCAACCCACCTGACTGCAGAACAAAGAGCATTTTTCCTTCCAGCATTTGTTACTGATGCTTGAGCCACACCCTGTCATCCTTACAGAACGCGCTCTTTCTCACATTCTCCTTTCCCCCCCCCTACTCGCACAGAGAGGCGATTTCTTCCCAATAATAAAATATTAGCCATTCCCTAGAATTACTCCGTTGGGTTGCACCTTTTCTTGAATGCCCCACGGGTTTATTTTTAAGGGAGGGAGAAGGGCTGGGGGGGCACAGCTGCGTTTCCCGCAGTGTGGGGAGTCCCCCAAGCCGGGATGCCTCGGTGCCCCGCAGCCTGGCTCCCCTTACCCCCTTTGGGATGCTGCCGGCAGATGAGGGACCTCACCCTGCTCGCTCTGTCACGGGAGAGGGCACAGCATCCAGAGCACTGTTTTAGACCGGGCTGATCAATCTTAGGATGTGAGGACAGACAAGAAAAAAAAAAAAAAAAAAAGAAGAGAGACAAATGTAAAAACAAGCAGGGAAGCCCCTTGTCTGGCTCCTCTTCCCACCGGTCTGCGGGGTCAAAATGCTCCAGGCGGCGTTAAGCCCTAATGCCGATTTGCTGAAGGATGCGCTCCCCCCATCTCGCCCCCTCAAAAGCCTCCGACAGCCTGGAGTTTGGAAGGTTAAACTCCCCTCAGTCTGGGTGAGAGCCATGGCAAGGTGGTTCCCCCGCTGCTCTGCGCGAAGGCCCTTCTGCCTTTCGTTTCTCGCCTACACTCCCGTCAGGCGCTGCAGATCACACACAGTGCCCGGCCCCTCCAGAAACAGACACAAGAACAAAAACCCGTGTAGGTTAGCGACGTAACACCCAGAAGCATACAGTGGTGGGTTTTTTGGTTGTTTTTTTGTTTTTGTTCCCCCCCCCTCCCCCCCCCGATTTAGATAAACAAGGCACATTCCTGACTTGATCTATTTATAACAGAAGCAAGCAACCTAAAGCAAGATGCACACAATGCGAGAACTGGTACCTGTGGAACAACCCACGTCCCCACGTCCCTTTTTCTGCCTGTCAGAAACATCTCCCGCATCACCTCGGTTTTCTTGTCCCAAAATTCTGGAGGCAATCAAACACCACAGCTTCTAACACTGCACTCACCAACTTTTTCAGGTGGTTGTAGCAACAACTTGGTGGTGTTTTTGGTAGGTCCGTAACAGCAGGTAAGCCGTAGGCATCCTTGCTACCAACAAGGCAGCCCTTTCCCTCTGTGTTTCCAGAGGCA
>NW_009648790.1:161394-171695 GCF_000708025.1 Charadrius vociferus
AGGGCTTGGCTTAGCCTGCATGATTTTTGCAAGCATGGTTAGAGGATTTTACTCTGTCTTTTTGGTTTCCCTGGCAGAACACACACATCTAACGTGCCCTCCAATCCTCGCCCAACAGTGCAAAACAGTTTAAGAATCAGCAATGCTACGGCCTCTGTGAGGTTTGGCGTAGGGCTTCTTTTGTTTGTTTTAGAATGAGCCTTTGTTCAGCTGTTCCCTGGTATTTGATATGTTATCATCCACCAGCCACGCACCACCGAAGGCAAGCCGTGGTGCTATCGGGCTACGTCCAGATTCTGCGTCAAACAGCACAAAAAACCCCAAAACTGTTGCCACTTCAACCTTCCAGATGCAGAAAAATGAAACCCCTTTAACTTTTGACCACGATTCTTGAATAACCAGGACAGCCAGCTTAAAAAAAAATAAATAATCTATATATCCCAGGACACATTAGACTACCAACTGCTGAATGTTCTCGTTACTATTTTGAAATGGGGTGTGGGTGGAGATACCTACTGAAGCTTTCTGCTGCTGCTGCCATTGCTGCTCCTAGGGTATGTGTGTTCAGAAATCCCTGCTCCTAAGCAGCCTGAACTTGCATCTGCACGTCTTCTAGGACGCGCCGAAGATGCGAGTTCTTGCACCATCTGTGATTCGCAGCACCACTGCGTGGGGATGTCAGCCTGTGACAGCCCCCAGACCTGCTGCAGGCACCGCAGCAGCTGGGGAGGAAGGCCACCGAGGTGAGCCACGAGGAGAAGTCATCGAGACCGAGACAGCAACTGAGAAACACGTGGGCAGCAGATTATGTGATGCTGATGTGACCAAGCAAGAGGTGACACTCAATAGGAAAAACCCCAGACACACTTTCCAGGAGACAGCAGATCAGTGGCTTCTAAGGCACCTTGGCGGTGATGGCAGCGCAGTACGGGAGGAGGGACTCACACCCCAGCTCTACAGGCTCACTCCACCGCAAGTGGCCACCCATTTCAGCCAAGCCTTGCAAGGATTTAACACACAATGGACACCCGTGGCACAAAGTCATCAGCTGCTCTCCTGCAAATGCTGGTAGTCACCAGAGGTCCTGCACGTATCACTGGGGCAGTACAGGTATCAGATGGCAGCAGACGCACTTGCCCGTGTAACACGCTGCACCCTGCTAGATGCCCCTTTGCGCTCCAGTTTGCTCAATCTGCTTGTGGCTTCCAACCTGTTTTGCAAACACCATTGGATTACCTTTTAAACGGAGCAGCCCTGCTCAAGGTTTAGGCAAATGGGCTTTATACAGTCACTTTAAATGTTGCTGAAAACGTACCTGAAGTAGACAAGCCTTAAAATAAACAAATTAAAAAACCCAATGGTACAGGGCACCACAGCTCTCAGTGTAAAGAGGTACACAAGTGCTCAACACCTTTCTAAGAGAGGCTAATGCTGAGCTTGTGCAGTTTTACCCACTGTGAGGTGACTTTCTTTCACTGCAGTTCTTGTACCTGCTGAAACCAAAAGCAGAAAGCCAGCAGATTTTAATAGGAACAGAACTGAGCTAGCAAGTACCAGGACTTGTTAGGTTTTTAGATTGGGAATGCGCTGTTAATCCCATTACCATTCAACCTTTGCACCCTCAAACGGGCTGTTTGTTGTCCAGTTGGACGCCAGCCTCTTGGCACACTGGTTGGGAGAAGTGTGCTCCCAGGTCCCCTGTGCCTGACACACTCACAAGCCCCAGCGAGCCCCCTATACCTTCCAGGTGCATCTTCCCTCCTCAAAAACTACTTACTTCCCATTGGCTTTCCCTGGCAGGAGTCTTAATCCTGGTGGCCTTTCTGAATATGTGCCCTCCTGCCTTTATTTTTTTTTTTTTTGCTTTCTTCTTTTTTTTAGTAATTCCTACTTTTAATTGTGCTCAGGCACGTTTATTTATACCACTTTTCGTTCTTCATGCAAATTTCTACTCTCTGTGCAAGTGTAAAGTTGTTGCTGTAGGTCTTTGGGGGTTGTTCCCTCCCTCCCAACCTCCTTTTCTTCCTTTGAAGTCACTTTCCTACTCAAAAAAAGCCTGCCAACCCTGCAAGCTGTTTCTCGACCATAGCCAATCCTCCCGTTGCTTTGTCAGGAGCACTGGACTGTCTTTTACAGTCAGAGACAGTGATGATAAATGACAGCCTCCATAATCCAGCAAGTGATGCTGTCCAGGGGCGAAAGCCACAGGCAGATGTGGAGCCTTCCCGCTGAGCACACCGTGGAGGGAAGAGGGCACATCACTCACACCAGTAAATCCCATCCACGCTCTGGTTGCTCATCTTCAAGCAGCGTCAAAGCCCCCTTTGAAGGCTATGGAGTGCACAACGCTTCCCAGTCACTTCTCTGGTCAGCAGATACTGCTTTCACTTAAAACACAAAACACTGAAAAACCCCCTTCCTTCCCCCAAAAGGAGGCTGCATGCAGCCCCATACACTCCTTATTGCAGTGGGCTCCAATATTGACAGCCAGCTGGACAGTGCATTCAAGTGTTGTGGGGATCAACCTCTTTATCCAGGAAAGCCATCCCCATTTTTTGAAGGAGCCCGTGGTTAGCAGGTTTGGAGCAGCGGAGATTAAAACCACGCTGCCCACCTCGCCCCTATGAAGAGGGTTACGGAGGAGGAGTGCCAGCCAGGAACACCCTGCACTTCTTCCCAAAGGATCACAAACATCTTTACAAACACTGGACTTCACAGCACGCTCACAAGGAGTCAATAAATGCCATTTCCAGCACCTCACCCAATTCTTCGCCAGGAAAGCAATGCTGGAAGGAAGCTTATCTATGCGTCCAAGGTCAGGCTTGCATCTGCCGTCTTAAGTCTCTGCACATCCAGCCTTCAGTCCCAGTTAGTCACCAAGCAGTGTCTCTAACTTTTAAAGAGGAAGCTTTGAAGGAAAATGGGGGGGGGGGTTTGTTTGTTTGTTTTTGTTTGGTTTTTAAACACACAGCCAAGCTAGAGAATCACTGGAAGATGTGATGAGGCTGTACTTCTGGAATCAACTGCAACATCATCTCAGGACCAGTAACATGGCTGGACTGAGGTGGGGGCAAAGCAGGGCATAACTCATGAGAAATGTCTGGGTTTTGTCCAGTATTCTGACTGGTCCCTCCTTGGTTCACTTGGACCTGGTGATCAGTCAGCAACAGAGATTTAAGATACAGCCACCAGTACCTTCACCGAGACAATACTTACGACGCCATGCCAGGAGTGTTTCCACTGGCTTCCAGTAAACCCACAAGCCCTCAAGGCTGACTTATATCTCCTCTCTGTTCCTAAGCTCTGGTACCTGCTCTGGTACGGCGAGGCTGCTGATGGCCTCCAAGCAGCTGTGCGACATGAGTCACTAACTGCTAGACAGAGATTTTTCTTTCTTTAGGCTAGAGTAACTCTGTTCTGCTAAGTTTTTTAACTCCGAATTGGAAAGCAGGTGGTAAGAGACTCTCTCTCTCTCATCTGGTGCTTTTTGGAGACCCTCCTCCCCTACCGCTGGTCTCTGGGAGGACACTGTGGCAAGGAGAAGGGGACACTCGGCCACTGCACGACTGCCAGCGGGGCCCGCCTCAGCTCGACCGCAGTCAACAGCGCCGTCCCCCACCCCCGGCTGCAGCGACGCCAGCACTTTTTGTCTCAACCTTGTGAACCTTTGTTTTAAGAGGTCTTGATGAGTCAAGCGGCTCAGGGTGAAAGTCTACGGTGTGCTGGCGAGCGGAGTGAAAACCCTGAGCTTGGGCTAACAGAGCTGTTTGAGGATGCAAGAAGCGCAAGGCGCATCTCGAAGCAAAGGGCTCTCAGCTCAGCTAATGGCACCGTCAGCCAGCACCGATGAAGGATTTGGGGCAGGGCTCTTGCTGCTGTAAGCATAGCTGAGACAACCGGAGGCAGCCATTTTCCTTCAATACGCTCCGAAATTGCCCGCGGCATCATTAAATTGATAGTTAACCAAAATAGTAATTTGCAACTTCTTTCAGTTGTGGTCTTAATCTAGACTAGATCTGTCTTCAGAAGCATTCTAATTTAAACTCACGCTTCAGTAAATCCTTAAAATAATCTATTTTTCATCTGTCAGCCTGCAAGACGAACACTGGTTTTCACTAGCACAAAAAGCAGCCAAAAACTCAGCCAGACCTATCCATCACCAGGTGGGCTCCATGGGGGGGGGAGGGAAGGTGTGACCCACCAGGACACCAAGGAACTTGGGTCCAGCTTTGCACCTTCCTGCACGTAAAGCCTGTATCATCCTCTAAGACTTGCATCCCTTCATAGGCTACCCCTTCATAGGGAAGATGGGAGAAATTAAATCAATTCAGCAGAGAAAACAATGAGAAAAAAAAAATTCTCTTTCCCAATCAGAAAAAAAAAACAAACCATTTTTTCCTCATCTCCACCTTCCTTGTTCATGTTTTTCCCCTCTTACGTTTTAAGAAAAATTAAATTCCAAATTGACACAAAAATTAGCAGTATATTGCTGAATTACCATGGACCACACACACTACAGAGGATGAACAGCACAAGTCCAGAAGAGCCACTTCCACTTTACACTAGCTAAAGAGGTCACCATTTATTTTTTACCTTGACATTGATGCTTTCACCCTTTAAGTATAAAAATATTAAAATGGGATCGGGCCCTTCAGCTGAAATAAAACAAAATCCAAGCCTCTTGGTGTGTTAGAATGGCCAAACTTCTTCCAAAACACCCCTACTTTTAATTTATTTATATGCGAGACAAGCAGTTAAAATAACCAAAACCACCCCGAACAGACTCCCAGCTATTTTTCCACACAGTATGACCCACTGGGCAAACAAAACCGTATTCATTATTTACGTTGGGGCAGGACCCAGAGTCCTTAACCAGGTTAAGGGCCCTATTGTGTTAATCTTTACATTAGTCCAATGTAATGCGCACCATATTTAAACAAAATAATGCCAATCCCTCTTTAGTAAGGGGGCTGGGGGAGAAACGACACGACACCAACCCCCTCCTCCCTACACACACATTGCCGTCTTATCTGCCACCTTCTATAAACGCTGCCATTTGTCTTTTCTTCAGATGCATTGCAGGAATATTTCCATATAAGCCCTATTATAATAAAAACGACAGTGTGACAAACAGCTTTGCAAATAGGTCTGCTGCTCCAACAAAGCACAGACGCAACGCACTGATTTGCAGAAATACCCCATATCATTCACAAGTGCTACTAGTTGACTTGAAATCCAGTAAATTTAGGTAGTTGCTTTATCTCCTCCATCACGATGCCTACTTCCTTATAGAGAGCTGAAGTAGTAGAGCATGTGCTCTATTCCTGCAACCGTTCCCCCAATCCCTTCCCTCTCCTCCCCTCCAATTTACGCTGATTACAGGTTTCAAAGTCTTGGAGATTCATTTTTAAGTTCTATTTAAAATGCTGATTTTTACTTGTTTCCTTTTCAGCCAGATCAATACTGCACAGATGATAAATATGTACTGTTTACCATTTATACTTTTTCATCTTAGCATTGAATATCCTAGAGTAAGCTTAAGAAAAAAATCGGTTCCTCGATAGCACTTTATTTCCCCTCTTTAGCCTATTCCCTATTTTATCTATAATATAATACAGAAGCCTGAGCATGTTCTATTAACGCCAACATCCATTATAACATTCAGATATTAAGTGCAGCAGAAAGGAGCTGCATTGCAAAAATATTCACTGCTCATTTTAAAGTTTGTCTAATTTTATGATGATACTTCAGCGTATACATTATTCTTTGCAGAACAGCGCTCCAGCGTTAAGACATCACCATATCAGTTTTCTATTCAGTCTTCACCGAGAGACGAGAAGCCACCATTTTCTTTTCGATACATGCAAATTAAATTGTTTGTCTCTACAGAAAGTGTAAACCACAGAGAATTCTGCATTTCAGTGATGATACTGTCACCTAGCATTAAAAACAAGTACTAATCTGTAAATGAACCTCCTCAATCGTGTTTAAAGGAAGTAATTAAGCATTTAATGGACTAACAAACCAGCACAAATATTAGTTTTATTATTTCCAAGGTACCTCACAAGCATATAAAATTCCCCTCACACTAATGATGATCTGCATCAGAACAATCAGACTTTTGTACAACACAGTTTTCAATGGCTTCAGGCTTCCTGGAATCTTGCACAAGCTATACAATTTACACTGTTTCAAATTTAGCAAAACAAAAAAAATAGCTGCTTACACATATCTGGGATTATTAAGACTTGATTTTACACTCTAGAGCTTTAAAAAATAACAGCGTCTTGCAAGTATCCTGCTTACTAAATGCTACAAATTCTTTAATAATCATGCAGTATTTTCAGCACTTAAAGCTCAAATACATTTTTCTAGCAAGAGCACTTAAGAACGCCTTATCTCATTAAAATAAGGTTTTTAAACAATGCCTACATTTAACTTACATAATGCACTAGGTTTTCTGTAATTATCTAGTAATTCCAACTATTCAGTAATACAGGAGACTTAAAGCGCAGCTTAGGAACAGCAAGATTTGTATTTTCCAGCAACCCTGTGAAACTCCGGCGAAGTTAATTCATCGCACCCACATGAAAAGAAACCCTAAAACCAGTCAGGCAAAGTAGCTGAGCAGCCGTACTACAGGGCTTTTTTTTTTTTTTTTTTTGCTTGGGGCTTTCACCATTCCAACAGGCACTATTTCACAAATAATCTTTCAAAACTCTGAACAGTCACGCTGTGATAGGAACCACAGCAGCGAGAGTCGTGGCTCTCCAGCAACGCTCAAAAAAATCCCGACGTACCGTGTGGCGACTGAAAGATACAGTCGCGAACTTTGTTTTCCTGCCTTCAAAAAGGTCAAGCGGGATGCCGGTTGCCAGACAATCACTTTGTTTCAGACATTTTTATTAGACAAAAGGCTTACAGTTAGCAACTGCATTGTGCCCCACCCAGCTGGCTGAGAATCCGCATGTTCGCACTCCATTAGGCTGTAGGGCTCTACTGCAATTTGCTAATTAAGCATCCCCTCCGCTACATGTGTCTACCTTAAAAAAAAAAACCAAAGAGAGCACAAAAACAAAACACAAACCCCACACTCTCTTCTTTCCCCTTCCAAATAATCTCCTGGTCAGACACCAGTAGGAAAAACCCGCTGAATGAAACAATGAAGGAAGAGGATAGTACTGACCTTTTCCCATAACAACGTCTCGCATCTCTCCCTCTCTTGCTGGTTTCTTAAACTAGGAAACCAATTCTTAAAAAAATGAAGAATTACCAGAAGAAAAAAAAATAATAAAAAAACAACAATCCCATTCCAAAGCACCCACTCCCCTGCAAAAACAGGGAAGCCTACATTGGTCAAATATTTTTCCTAAAAATATTTTGAGAAAAAGGATCCCTCGCACCCCCCCACTCCCCCCTTTTACAAACACAGCCTGCATCAACCTCAGTCTATCTGCATACGATATATTAAATGTAATGGTTAAAAGAAGGTGAAGTAAATATTGTTTCCTCTCCTTGCCTATGTATTGACACTACTACACAAGTGCACCGTATGTGGAAAGAATGTTAAAAACTTTATTGAAAATCTTATAGCTTGGATTTCTTAAGTATAAACACATGCATTTAACCACCTAATTCATAAGAGTAGTAAATGACAAGTTTCTCATCAAAGAATGTCACGTTTACTTAATCACTACTTATGCGTATGATTTGAGGCAGCCATACCTTAACATTAAATACCAAGTACACACTATGAGAAAATGCTGAAGAGGCTGATAAAGTACAGAAAATATTTTCTGTTTTCAAAACAATTTTAAGCAGTATCTTGTTTTCCCAGGTCTCCCTATGTATGCTCAGTTTAACTACAAAGAACTGGTAGCCCTTGTCTATCTTTTAAAATGCAAGCCTGACTAAGACTAGCCAACAACAATACTATGAACACAAGTCAAAATGGAGCATCATTCAGCCTGATGTCTTAAAGGGAAAATAATCAGGTAGGACAGAGTTCTCGAAGGCCCAGTTCCCCCCTCCCTTCTATTTCTAAAACTGGTTTTACAAGCATCCATTATTTCTCCCCTTCACAGCATCTTTTTGACACAGCCTGTTTGACATCTCCAGACAGCCATCACGCTTCTATGCGGTACTAAGAGTTTCCAGAAACATGGACTTCTTTTCAAGGTAAAATGCAGGCGTATTAAGAAGAATCATTACTTCTTACACTAATATTTACCACCATGTAATTGACAGAACCCTATTGACCCACAATTACTTAACCTGTGGTGAAACGCAGCCAAGTCTTCCCTTCTGAATAAGCATTTAATACGTAGATGTTTCATGCTGGTAAGACAGTTTATATTCTTATTACATTAAAAACACATTTTTTCACAGGAAACAAGTTGTATTTGTTACCATACCTTAGTTTTGCTTTGTGGCTTTCACCTATTCATTGACTGTTGAGTGGTATTAATGAAGTCCTTGGGATACCTACCTTCTGATATTCCAATGGCTCAAGAAAGGCCGTAACATTGCCACAAATTAATTGAAATATATCTCATTCTTTCACAGGGAATAGGTGCTGGTGATGTGAGCACTGGAAATACAGGCAAGTTCTTGCCTAGTTACTATTTTTTTTTTTTTGTATGAAAAGCAGAGTCTTTCAGATATTACCCATGATGCCTCCCAACCAAAAACATCTGCAATATGCTTCGCTCCCCGTTTGTCGCAATCAACCCGCCTATTTAAAAGGAGGGGGTGGGGGGGTGGGGGGAAGAAACCATTAATCTACCAAAATACACACACAAAAAAATTCATAGGAACACCTCTTGTACTTACACGTTGCACGGAGGCACAGGAAGGAAGCGTAGCTGTGGCAGCGCCAACCACGTTGAAGACCTGCAAGATCCAGGGATTAGTGAAGACGTTATTTGTCAGCTTTGTGACTTTCAACCATAAAACATCCCCCGCTTCCCCAGAATGACCTATGCTTTTGCTAATGATGCTCTACATTTAAATACAGTTTGTGAGAGACAGCTACAAGAGAAGGAGGAACGTTCTAGGTATTTTAACCTCTTGACGTTACAGCTGCAATGCAAGAATGCATAAGCAACACCTGAAATGCACATTCATGAATAACTATGATTAGGGGAGGAGGGGGGGGGAATAAATAAGGGGAAAAAAAAGCTTTTACACCATGCACTTCACACCTTCAGGAGGCAATCACTCTGCTTGGTTAGGACAAATGGTAAGGACATGCAAAGCCACGTCTGAAATCAAGGTCTCCTCAAACACCCTTTTTCCTCTTCTCCCTCCAAGTAGGTCGCCCCTCTCAGCTGATTTCGTGCTATTTGGCTAGTTTGTTGGAAAGCAGAAAGAACCTGTCCTGCGGCATAGAGCGTGCCAACGCCTATGCTGCAAAGGGAGCTCGTGCTCGACTGCAGGAGGTCAGGGCTCGTTAGAAGGGAGCATCATCAGCCACAGCCGGTCTAAACTTCTTTCGGGTTTGCAGCCATCCAGGGTTTCTCGAAACCACTTCAGCAGAAGCGGCATAGCCAAAGGTGTTTTCTGGCTGCTGCCTGTTACCCGCCGCACCGAGCTACGGCTTGGTCACCCAACGACGCCTGCACGAGGGGAGCCGAGCTCTCCTCCTCATGGCATATGCAGAAGCTATAGGTTGTCATCTCCCAACCCCGGGTCACAGCAAGATGTGCCGCATTCGGCGTGGCAGCCTGATTGCTCATTCGCCTTGCGCCGTCCCTAGCCAGAGGTGGGTGCTCTGGGGCGCTCCTTTGCCGGGAGAACGGGCGGCACCGCCTTTCTGGAACCTTCCCGCACACGCCAGCGCAGCACGCAGCACCTGCAATCCCAAAAACCTGCCCGGCTCCCGGAGAGCAGCTGCTCTTCCCAACACACCAACAATCACAATTGGGTCTTTTTTCACATACCGGATTTCCCAACAAAATTTTAAAAAAATAAAATTAATTGTGCTTTTTCTTGATCCTCGTGAGGTACATGGCAGCAAGAATGTGAAGCTTGCAGAAGTTTGGGGGGCTTTTAACTTACAAAAAAGACCCAAAAAACACCCACCCCCACCACTGAGGCATCGCAAAGCCATTTTCTCCGCAGCTATTAGCAGGGAGGTGATTTCTTGATCCTCGTGAGGTACATGGCAGCAAGAATGTGAAGCTTGCAGAAGTTTGGGGGGCTTTTAACTTACAAAAAAGACCCAAAAAACACCCACCCCGACAACTGAGGCATCGCAAAGCCATTTTCTCCGCAGCTATTAGCAGGGAGGTGAGCCTTTG
>NW_009648790.1:172788-177846 GCF_000708025.1 Charadrius vociferus
GATGCGTGGCCCCCACTGCTCCCCACCTCTGAAATGGGTGCCTGAGGTTGCCAAATTACCTAATTCAGGCTGCTGTAACCCCCATCTGGGCAATGGGGTTGCTGCTCTTTAACGTAGCACACCCTCCCTTGAAAATGCATCCCCCCGTTCCCCCTCACTGGGTCCCTGCCTGCAGCAGCACTGATACCCCAATTTTGGTCAAACGCAGAGCTGAGATCAACTTTTGGGAGCACCCACCTGCATCAGCGGGCCACCAAAGCGCACACCAGGGCAGGCTGCTGTAACCCCCATCTGGGCAATGGGGTTGCTGCTCTTTAACGTAGCACACCCTCCCTTGAAAATGCATCCCCCCGTTCCCCCTCACTGGGTCCCTGCCTGCAGCAGCACTGATACCCCAATTTTGGTCAAACGCAGAGCTGAGATGAACTTTTGGGAGCACCCACCTGCATCAGCGGGCCACCAAAGCGCACACCAGGGCTCGGCAAATGCCTGCGGGCTGAGCGGTGCACTCACAACCCTCTGCTCCTGCTGGGAATTTTGGGTTTAAAACAAAAAAAATAAATGCCGTGACTCCCCAGAGTGCCCCTCTACTGCCAGAAAAAAACCTGCGAACCCATCCAAATGCTCCATTTGCCAGACCAGCCAGTGGACACCACTGCCTGCTGGCATTTCATCCCAGGCTTTTTTTGGGGGTCCACTGATGCTGGGGGACAGGGGACAGGTGCCAAGTGAAGCCCCAAATCTGCGTTTCCCTGTCCTACGCCAAGTGCCCCCAGCCTCCTGCTCCCGCCCTGGTGCTTCTCGCCTGCCTTGCGTGTCACAGCAGGGCTGGCAGGCAGTCCCCCACCCCGGGCAGCCCCTCTGCTGCCATTTCTGAGCCTCTGCAATTACCATTAGCTGCAGCTCTTTATGTGCTCCCCATCCCCACAGGAGGTGGGTATCCTGTGCCTCCCTCCTGCAAACGGCATCTTTTTGGGTAGTTCTCGCAGAGGTAAGTGTGCTGGCGCAGGGCTGCGGCTACCGGGTAGGCTTATAGCCCCCTTGGGGTTGGGGCCCCTTTGGTGGCTGAAAGTATGGCCAGACAGATGTGCAATCATCCCTCAAAAACCCTTAGGTCAAAATGTGTTTAGTTCCATGCATGTTTCAAGTTTTCATGGAAATATTTTCTTATTCTTCCACCTTTACTCATTGGCGTAGTCTCTGATGAAGAGGTACCAGAGGCGTTTGCAGGGTTGGGTCTTTCCCCCTGATGGAATAGGTACCCCTCACGTTACTGCATGAGCATTTTTTTTCCTCCTGGAAAATTCTTACAGCTTTAACCTTATAACTTATTGCCATGTAATCGTAAAGCTGTGTTTTTCCTGCTAGAAATTTCTCATAGGAACTTGTCTCCCTGACATGATCCACTTACTGCTTTTTCCTTGTCAAGCGCAGGCTTATTTTTCAATAAAAAAAATAAAAGCAAAGAGCTAATTCTGAAATCCTTAGTCAGACAAAGCTTGCACTGAAATCAAGGAGAGTCTTGTCTCGGTGTAAAGATTGCAGGTTCAGGATCAAAATCATTATAATAAAACATTGTCACTGGAGCAACATCTCCCACTTTGAAAATAAACATCTTTGCTCCAGTTAGGTATTTGTGTAGCAACAGGAGTCTATTGATTTCGGGAAGCTTTCTGGTGCACAGAGACTCGAAACCCTTAGTGCTACTAAGAAGCAGCAAAGCTCAGGAGGATCAGGTAGCAAAAGAAGTTTCGTGCAAACCTCTGCTCCCTTTTGCTCCTGGCAGCCCGAGGTAAAGCCTCGGGCTCGCCTTCACCTGAAACACCCCTTTGCCAGCTCTTCTCGCTGTCCCTTGGCCAGATAGCATCATAGAATCATAGAATGGTTTAGGTTGGAAGGGACCTTGAAAATCATTGAGTTCCAACCCCCCTGCCATGGACACCTCCCACCAGACCAGGTTGCTCAAAGCCCCATCCAGCCTGGCCTTGAATGCTTTCAGGGATGAGGCCTCAGCAACCTCTCTGGGCAACCTGTTCCAGTGCCTTACCACCCTCAAAGTGAAAAATTTCTTCCTCATGTTTAAACTAAACCTATACTCTTCCAGTTTAAAGCCATTCCCCCTCATCCTGTCTCTACATGCCCTAGTAAAAAGGCCTTCCCCAGCTCTCCTGTAGGCCCCATTTAGGTACTGGGAGGCTGCTATAAGGTATCCCCAGAGCCTTCTCTTCTTCAGGCTGAACAGCCCCAGCTCTCTCAGCCTCTCCTCGGAGGCGAAGTGCTCCAGCCCTCGGATCATCTTCATGGCCCTCCTCTGGACCCGCTCCAACAGGTCCATGTCCTTATGTTGGGGGCTTCAGAACTGCATGCAGTACTCCAGGTGGGCTCTCACCAGAAGAGAGTAGAGGGGCAGAATCACCTCCCTGATGTTCCAGATGTTCCCAGCCAGGTTGCGGAGCTGACAGAAGTAAGCATCTGCCCGTGGTGGGGATACAGGGCTTCCTAGCCTGGCAAAGGCACTGAAGAACAAGGGCTGCATCCCTGATTGGGTATGATACCCCTGTAGCTTCTCCCTCCTTACCTAAGGGGTGCTTACAAGAGGGGCAACAGAAATTTTGGTAATTGTACCAAAATAAGAACTGATCTACTAATTCATCAGTAGCACAGATCAATACGGGGGTGGTGGGTGGTGGGGTGGTGGGAAGAAAGCGCGCACAAGCAGCCTGAATCAAACAGAGGAAGATTTGTCATCATATTTGTATAAATTTCCAGAATTTCTGTAGTAATGCAGTCAGCCCATTATACTTATGGTAGAAGGATACTTGCGGAGTTATTTTTGAACAAAAGCTTCCAAGTGGTTACGTTACATAAAACAGAAAATTGAAAGTCTTTAAACAGCATTAGAAAGTGTTTCCAAAGAGTCTGACTCTAATCCCGACAAATAGCAACGCTGCGAGTAACAGGAGTTGATTACTTCTGAGTCTTGCAGCTTATCGTACGTAAAGAAGTACAGGTTGCCTCATAGGGTACATTTCTAGGAACAAGGTTGGTGTCTTCAGTGGGAAAAGAGCTGGGCCGAAAATGTGTTAGAATTATTTTTATGGGAGATGATGAAGTCTTTCCCACTGCTTCTGCCACAGAGGTCTCCTTACAAGACACGTAAAGAATAAGTAATGGTCACGAGGAACCAGCCTGTTCGGCCCCTCAGCAGAAGACACTTCTACTCTAACAAGAAATAGATAAACTTGAGTCCACGAGCAGATTTGTGCCCCAGGGGAAGGCGAGTATGGTATTTCCTCACTAATGCAAACAAATTTTAATGTAAAAGAAGCTGAAACAACGCATCACGCAGAGAAAATCTAAGTTGCTCAGCCCTTAATCTATTTAACATAAATAACTGCCATAACTGTGGTGAATAGGGCAGTTGATCAGAAGTAGCGGTGTGGAGGCTTGGAAGTCGTGGTATGAAATCTATTCATCTTACATCCCACATCCCAAAAAATGGCAATATTCGTGTCCCATGTTCTGAGCAACACCGATATGGCGTAACTCTGTCTGGCGGCCCATTTATGGAGAGACCAGCTCCCTGCTGAAGTGTAAAATACTGTTTTGGCATAGTTGGAGGATACAAAAATAAGTTGCATGGGCTGGACCTGTACATGTGGTTTTTTACGTCCTTTGAGGGCAGGCCGACACGGTAGTTCAGCTATCAGGCGACCCTCCGGACGGGTTCAGAGCTGCCTTCTGAATACCCAGGCACTTCAAGCTCCTCTCCAAAAAGCAGCAGGTGAACTCTGATTTACTTATTGTACCTGAGAAGAGGGTAAGTTCTGTATTACCCCAGTTAGGAGCCGGTAAACCCCATTTACCCATTAGAGTACTGTGGACTCTCTCTCTCAGCTCTGAGCAAAGGAGCTTGACTTGAAAAGCCTTACAAAGGGGAAGGGCGGCCTTGTGGTTGTGATGGGGGCAAGACTTTGTAGATTCAGTTTTAGTGCCTATGCCGAGCTGTGGGTACAGTTGCCTTGCTGTCCTGTCAGCCATCGAAGAGAGAGACGATATTGCCTCCCTCTGCCACATCTATTTAGGTCCCAAACACTTGTGACCACAAACTAAGCATATTTCAAATGGGGTCCTGAGCTTAGCTGAGAGGTCAAGGCATAACACAAACTACTTCTCCATCTATTATCCATGTGGGGCCACGTGCTTGGAGTGAGAGAGGTGCTAAAAGTGGCACACTGCAGCTCAGACCTTCAGAGGCTCGCTAGTTGCTACTGTCCCTCTGTCCAGAGAGCCTGGGGTGGAGACAGCCCTCCACTCCCTTCCCTCAGCACCAGAGAGGACATTTTTTGGACCCTGTTGCAGCAAGTGTGGGGCCAGTAACCCACTGTGAAGCACAACCTAGGAAAGCTGGGGAAGATGTACCAATCCACGTGTGACCACATAGCTGCAGGGTGGCCCAGAGGACATCCCCTGTCATGTCCATTGCCCTCCATCACTGGAATGATGGAGCTGGGGACATTGCCCCTACCAAAGGGTCTATAAAAATTTAATTGATTCTTTCTACGGGATGGCTGAGGTGAAGTGGCCGAATCTAAGGCGTTGACACCTAGCCTTTCCAATGGGACTGCCCATTCATTTAGCAGTGGAGAAGGAAGAGAGGGGGACCATGACTCCCACCACCTGCTTGTAACCTTTCAACCTTGGTCTAAGACATAGACTACTTCCCCAGCTTTCCCATGCTGTACAATGCTCATTGCAAGAAAGAGCCCTTTATATGCTACTGACCCTCCAAAATGCAAATCCCTCACTTAAAATGGAGCAGCAGGCAGCCTGCAGACTGCGGCTGACACCCACCAGAGTTTGAGAGCTCCTGATATCATAAAATGGAGTACAAGCTGGCAATGTTTGTGTCTAAACTGTGCTCTCTGAACAAATATTTTGGAATCACTCATAAACAATAGGTTCCAGTAAAGATGTGACTAATGCCATTAGTCATCAGAATCGGACCTTCCGCATCACCACAGACATTGGTGGCATAGTTCCCGTTGACTTCAGCAG
>NW_009648790.1:178025-205653 GCF_000708025.1 Charadrius vociferus
CAGGTTATATTTCTAACAGATTTACTGCCCTTACCTAACATGTCAAAACCGTCAAGGTCCATCAGAAGACCACAGTATGTGAATTGTTATCATATTAATAGCAGAAAAAAAGACCGTTTTGGAACATGAGGAAGCTGACATGAAAGCGGTAATAAAAGAGTGCATTAAATGATGATGCCGCTTTTGAAAGGAAATTCACAGGCATCTGGGGCCATTACCTTTCATATCCTGGCAATCAGGAAATTAACCTTTAACCGTTGTCTGTTGACCTCCTCTCCTTTCTCTTTTTCTGTCATTCATTCTTTTTTCCTAATGACTGGAGAAGATAGATACAATCTATGATTTATGCTTCCAAAGGCTACAGTCTGCCTCCTTCCTCTACCTTCCCAAGCGCTGCAATGTCTGTTCGCTCAACTCTTTCTAGAGTCAAAGCTTCACTCAGATTTACTTCCACCTCGTCTTTTCCAACACCTGAAATGTTTACACTTCATTTATTTCAAATCCTGTCTTATTTAATTACATCTGACCTAGGTATAAATCTTACTCATATCTTCTACTGTCACCTGGAGGTACACAGTGCACTGGAGGTGTTGGATGCATTGGATGCCCTCTGCTTCAAGGAGACGTTGGACCCTTTGGACTTGCATAGGGTGATGCTGCACAGGTGGTACCTGGGTATACATCATGGCCACATTACAAACTCAAAGTCAGGAGTAAGAGTCACCTTTAACATCTGTACCTGAGGGAGGAGGGGGCGAAAATGACTAAGTCCCGTCCTGATCCCAGGGAGATCTGGCAGGTACAGCATCAGATCAGTGAGTTTCAGAGAGAGCGTGACAACATCACTTCTAAGCACGGAAAAGGGGACTATAACAATCAGCAGTGGGTACATCTCTTTTCCGGGCTATGATGATTGTGTACAAAATTTCTGAAATGCTGTGAGTTAGCAATATTAGCTTTATCAGGACGAGAGCTAGTAGAGCAAGACATGGCCTTTTGTCATGAAAAATGGAAATTCTGCCTGAGGAAGGTCTGAGCAGCCTTTGCCTGCAGAGAAACCGAAAGTCCTGAGTCATCACACTGAATCGCAAGCTGCCGGCTGCAAATCCAGGCACTGAATTCCCACCTATGTTCACTGCACATATTGCAAATGAAACTTTGCTGACATAGCTGTGTTTCACCAAGTGCCAAAACGTGATTTTCTCCTATGGTTTTCTTTTCCTTGGAGGCTTCCCCTCCCTGCCTTGAGTCATGCCAATGGTGTGCACCAAAAGCTAAGTCTGGCATAACTTGTCCTCTGGCCACCATGCTCAGGGACACGTGGTGACCTGGTTCTTGCCTACACACCTGGTTTTTGGACTTTTTTTCCCTGCAGAAACCAAAGGTGGGTGAGGGAATGTAGCTGAGCTCTAGGTTTCATCCTTTTGTGAGATGTGGCTGGGTCATGTACCTGGCAGTGAAAAAGCATTGCTGGGTCCTTCCCTTTAACCCTTGATAAAGTCACACTGGTACCGCTCAGCATCTCTGGAGCCACCCTGAAGCTCTGCGCTATTTTAACCTTGAGCAATAGCCTTTTCTCCAAAACCATCTAAGTGGTGCTCGCCCAGAGAAATGAAGTCTGCGTGGGCACCACCAGCAGTTCCCGAGGGCTGGTACAGCTTTGCAGGTAACATATATGCTGGGAAGAGGTGATTTTTTCAGGTTATTGAATAGGGATGCTCAGCATGATGCAGCATAGGAGTCTGCTTCCCCATCAGAGTCGCCCCATCAGTGCTTGTCCCCTCCTCTGGCGCAGACCCTGTCAGCTCACAGGCACCATTCAGTTTATTTCCTCCAACCTCTGTCAGAGGATTTGCTGCTGTTTGCCGAGAGCTGCTCTGAAGCATTTGGGGAGCTCTAGCTTTACCCGGTGTATTTGCCAGCTGCTTGAGGTGCCCGTTTCCTCCCTTGGCCACGGCAGCCCCAGCACGCCGGGGGCGGTGGGCTTTGCTTTTTGAGCGGTGCTCCCATCCTCAAGTGGACTTCGGCAGCGGCACATATGCGTGGGATGAAAGCGTGCCCTTTGCCTGGTCTCCAGCTCCGTCTGCGACTGGGAGCACTCAAGGGATGGTGTGTCAAGGAGCTGGTAATAGAAATAAATGAAGGCAAATCCCCCTCCTATTGTCCACAGAGGCTATTTTTGGTGGAACTATTTTAAGGGTTGTTCTCCTGGCATTCCACATCCTGACAATTCAGCACATTTGCCTCACCTACTGTCTGCCTTAATGGGTTTTCAGCTACGGATCATCCCTATCAAGCCACTGCAGCGATTCTTTACGCCCTATCTGTGTTGTACACACAGTGTCATCAGCACCTTTTATTTATAAAACAATAACTCCAGGAATAAAAGGGGCGTTTCCGCTCTCCCCCTGCCCCCAGCGCTTAAGAGCTACGGCATCATTTTAGTATTCACTGTACGATGCCGTAGTCGAGCAAAACACACTTTGTGCAGAAGCTGTTTAATAAATAAAATAAAAACGTGCTCCAAAGTGACCCACATGGCAAGGGTAATTTAGTATGCTGCTCTTCATGCTTTCTCTCTTACTTCTGCTGTTTACAGATATTTTTTTTCTCATCTGTTTGCACAGGGAATAGATGCTGACATTGTCCTTTTCGTGAATAAATCTCTTATTAGCATGTTGGCCAGCACAATAAAAAAATTATCAAACAAATTAGAGCCTGAACCTGCAACCTTTTCTCATGAAAGGAAAACCTGTTCCTGGGCCAGCTCCCTGGCTTGCAAGGGGCTTTCTCTGTAGGAAGCGCTGCTCACGCGAGCTACACGTACGAGGTCTCAGGATTTTTGTGCTGCAGAACTTGACTGTCAGCCAAAGCTGGAGGCAACTCGGCAAAGGCAATAAAGGTGGGTGTCAGAGACCAGTCATAGTTTCCTTTTCCTCTGCCACCTGGCTCTGGCATTTGTTGGAGGAGCCAAAGGTTGCTGTAATTTATACCGTGGCTTAAGGTCTTGGGGGTATGGTTCGCCTCCAGAGCAAGAATTATGTCTGTGGTAGCTCTTCCAGCAGGAGAATTAGGGGGCATCGACCGAAATCTCGAGGAGGAGATTCAACTCAAAGAGGGAAAGATGCTTCTCAGGCAGCCCACAGGTGTGCTGAGGAACCTATTATCTCAGGACATGGTGCCTCCGAAATTACGTGGATTGCAAAGCAGATTGGTGGTAAGAAGTCCACACAAAGGCTGTTAAATATGACGCCACCACCTCAACATCAGGTACGCTCCAAGCGGTCAGTATCTGGAGGCTGAGTGTGCCTAGCGGAGAAGCAGTACCATATGTTGCTCCTCTGCCATTAGCCATGTGGACCTTCCTCTGACCTGTTGCTTCTGTCCTCGTGTTCAGAGCTAACAGCAACAATTTCCAACTCCAAGTTACAGTATTTTCATTTGGCTACATCGCAGTAAGCAAATGGTAAGAAATGGTCAGGATATGGCCCATATTGCCCCAACTGCCTTTTGCTAGGCTCCTCTCTTCCGTCCTTCCTTCAGTGGGGGAGGAGTCGTACCCATCCTTGTGCAGGTGTTGGGACACCAGCACAACACAGACGCTTATGACCTGCATCCTCACCAGCTCAGCTGGAAGCGGATGCCCTGGCCAGACCAAGCAGCCTGGCTTAGAAATGCCACCCAGCTTCAGCCAGAGGATTTTATATACATCAGGAGGCTTTATGGGACAACATCTGAGCGGCAGCAAAGATCTGCAGCCGGGATTGTCCCCAGCACATGCCTGCTGCCTGGCAGGGCAGAAGGTCCTCAAGCGGGCTCACAGGAAGTGCAAATGATCCTTCCCACATAGAAGGGGTGCCTTCTCTGGGGTTTCAGCCCAGAGAGTATCCACGGTTTCTTGGCTGCCTTGAACCCTGGCTGCGGCACACCTTTTGCCAGGTTCCTTCTCGGCACGGTGAGGAATGGCTTCAGCTTTCTCAGCCTTTTGGAAGGGGAAAATTGTGTTCCTGGAGGCAGTTCACAGTTCACAGGGTTGTGGACACTGACTGCCAAAGGTGGAAATAAAAGGATAGAAAATGTGTGTACAAAGAACTATTTTTGTCAATGGCTGAAGTGTATTAAGTGCAATAATAAAGAATTAAAAATTAATACGACTATCTCAGGCTGTCAGCAGCCCTGGCTCCCACTGTGCTGAAACTAGTATCAGTTTAAGTCTTTCATGCGCTGGAGCCTACAAGGTAAGCAAAACTCTTCTTGGTATCTTCCTTTACTCAAGCAAGAATAGTCAATAAAGCCTTTGTGTTACGCCTGGCGAGGAAATGACAAAAACAACGGCATCTTCAGCCAAGAAAAGCCTTGCAAGGGTAAAGATGATAGGATTTCAACTAAACAGCAGAAACGCACTTTGGTATGAATAACTTTATAGGCTAATACGCTAATGTATGCAGCAAACGTGGTGCTGCCAGCTAGTGTTTGTCAAGTGCATCCAACAGCAGTAAGCAGCGTGCGGACACCGGTTTTGACATGTATTGGTGGTGAGTAGAGTTTTAAAGGGTAGCCGAGTAAACACCAGCAGAAGTCCTACAAAATAATGCTAGTTTTACAGAGCCAGAGATACAAGGTGGATTATTTAACAGAAAAAAAAGGAAAATAAACCCCACAAGGCAGTAATTCAAACAGTCGCAGCTGACTGGATGTATGTTAAGGGGGAGGCTAACTGAAGAGACATTTCTGCAAATACCAAAAATGCAAACAAAAAGAAGAGTCTCCTGCCTTCTGCACTGCTGCCAGAGGTCTTCAAGCACTGAAGTAAGTCCAGGAGCAGAGTTATCAGAGCCTCCCTGTATAGGACACAAACAGGCCCCGAGATCTAACTCGCCATCCAGAAAAATCTGTGTTCTTCCTCTGAGAGGGCAAACAGGGCCCCTAAGAGCATGAAGGAGGTTAGTCTTGGTGGTTGTACCCAAGGCCAGAAAGCCACTTCTCATTCCTTCTTGCTTCCTCTGCCCCTCTGTGTAACACACTTATCTCTGTACGAGGCACAGGATATTCATGTTTGCCTGAAGCATATCTTTCAGAAAGACTTTAATAATTCATCGGAATAATTAAGGGTGAGGAAATCCATAACTTCCTACGGCAGTGTGCTCCCAGTGCCCATCAACCCTCGTGCTAAAAATGCGTGCCACGTTTCCTATTTGAAGAGGTCTGAGCTCACCATCCAGTCTTTGATACTTGCTGTCCCTTTCCTCCGTGAGGTTAAAAGAGCTCTTTAATACCCAACATTTTTCCTGCCTTAGAGTGCTTATCTGCTGTCTATCAAATCATTCCTCGGTCTTCTTTCTGGTGAGCTAAACAAATTGAACTCCCAGCCTTTTACCAGAGAATAGTTCTCTGGTTGTCCAATTGGTTTGAGTCTCTTTATGTGCTTGCTGACTGTTTCCAAGTACTTCTGGTAACATGGATGTCAGAAGTGCCCTTGCTATTCCCAGTTTGGTTTCACCAGTGCTGCACACAGATGTGCTTAGTTACTTTTTTTTTTTATAAAATAGCCCCTTCTTCCTTAGCCATTGGGTCCCTGGATTTCTCTGAAGGACCCATGCCAGGCCACACACCTCTCTTTTCTCGGAGCAACCAGCATTTGCTGCTTCTAGATGTGTTGTGTGTTACTAAAAGTAACAGTCCAAGCCATCCGGACTGTCCCATGCATACCTGCATGTTATTTGTCCCCCTGACCATTTCAGTGTCATTGGTGAAGCATGGTGTACGTGAGGACAGCCTGGGGAAATGTGGCCAGAGTTGTACACTTAGCGCAGAACTGAGGCAAGGAAGGATCACAAGGGTTAAGTGTGTCTCCATCTGATCCCACAATCAAGGGATCCCAAGTATCCCAAGGGGCTTGGGTTCCCTGTAGAGGTGGTCAATGCCTCCACAGCCAAAATCTGACAAATAGTCAGAGGTGCTTTTTGAAAGAAAGATGTGGTTGCAGGTTATTTTTGACTTGCTGTCTGCTTTTGAGCTGGCTACATCAATACTCTGCCCTGATCGGCTCGGAGGCTGACCCGAACGGTTTTGATAAAAAAACACTTAATAGGAATAATGCTTCTGCTCAAGTTTTGGCCCCCTGAAGCCAGGACATGCAAGTCTCGAGGAGGGCCTCCGCTCAGCCATTCCGTACTTACCCAAAGGATGTGTCAGCCCTGTCACGCATCCCATCTCACTGCACCTTACCTTGCGCTGCTTGTCCCCATGGCCACCACATCTTTCTCAGGGTACAGATCCCTCCTCCTCAGATTTTGGGGCTGGCTCACTCAATCTTTGCTGCAAGGTCAGTTCAGTGAGTTGTCCTGGCACTTACTTAATCTTGGCCATTTTTTTTTTGCAACTGTTGTGAAGTCAAGGATTTGCTGGGGGGCATAGATATAACAGCTTTTTAAAAATTCATTATTTCCTGCACAGGATACTAGCAGGCATAGATGAAGTGCATGAATAGTCAGAGCAGAATTGAGCACAGACAGCATCGCACCATGTCCACATGACCCAGGGAAGGATCTCTGAACAAACATGGCTTCCTGGAAGTCTAGAGCGACCTTGTGGGACTGATGGATTCAGAGCCAGTTTTGGTCTTTGGGTCTCAGGGAAATAGTTGGGAGTGTGGCTTGGGATCACAGCTAGAGAGTGCAGCTCTTTTCAGGAGAAGAGGAACAGTTTGCTTTGCAGATAATTACAAGAGTTAATGAGGGAACAACTTTTGAGAAATTTTGTGCTGAAAGCTTTTCAAATTCTGTTAATTTACGTCAAGACATATCTTCTAACGTTGTCAAGACATATCGTCTAACACCCAGGAGACAATTTCTGTGAACATGTTAGTGATTACACAATCAACAAAGGCCGCACACGAAGCAAAACCTTTGCCAGTGCCATTAGGGATAATGGCATTAGGGAGAAATCCCGAGCAGGGCTAATTGTTCAGTGTTTAGCTGGCCTGGTTATGCAAGCTGCCAAAAAAAGTAGTGAATGTGAATACCTGGAAGGAAAGACTTTTCTTAATGATTATTTTGTTGTTGTATCACCATCATGCATTTGTTTGGTTGCAAAGGGGATGAGTGTGCTGCTTATTCCCTCAAACTGATGTACAAAAGGAATAAACAAAGCTCAGTGAGCTGAAGTGAGGAAAGATGGGAAAGTTGATAAGTCACAAAGTCTTAAAGAGTGGGGAGCAGATTTTGTATTGGATTGTGAAATGCACAGGAAGCCACTGAACATTCCTGCACATGGGGATGAGTCCAGTCACGTGCGTATTAAGAGATGAGCCATTGCATTTTGAAGATTAATATTTAATGAGCAGGCACCATAAAAGAAGAATTTACAGGAGTCAAAACTGAAGGCTGTGAAGAGGTAATTGCTCACTTTGACCACAGGCTTCGCAATGGAGAAGGCTGGTTTCCATACCCAGTGCTGTTTGCCAGCTCATTTATTTGTTGGGTCGTGGTGGCGTAGAGCCATGGAGGAGCAGGACAGAGCTGTAGGGAAGCCTTGGTTGCTTCACTTGCTCCAGGTGAGTGAGTCAAAGTGATGGAGAAGAAGGCAGGAAGAGGAGTCTCCATTCCCAACTCCAGAAAAGGAGTCCCTCATTCTTCAGAGTCCATACTAGATAGATTAAAGTAAGGTAGATAAACAAGAAACAGAGTCTCCTCCCTTCTTCCCCAAATCCCTCCCCAAGGACTACAGGTACAGCAGAGCAAAGGAAGGAGGCCACTGGGAAGGTGGTGGTGTCTGTCCTTAGCCTGTTTAGCAGGTAGGTGGGTTATCACACCTGGTGGAGGTCTCCACTAGGTGCAGCAATAACACAACCTGTAGAGCATCTGAGTGTCCGAGAGAAACCGGTGTGCACAGTTCACACAGGGACCAGTGACATATGGATGTGCAGCTTGTGAAAAAGGAATTAAAAGCAACAGCCAAGAAGGTAAAATGCTTGCAAGTGGGGAGGAAGTTATCTCAAAAGGCACCTTACTACTGTGTAAAGGTATTTCCAGTTATCAGAAAATATTTTAGAAGGAAAGTAAAACAGGCACAACGTAAGCAGCTGGATGAAGAAGGCTGTCAAAGATGGCCTTAAGAAGTGTAGGTTGTGTCCAAACCAGGGAAAGCAGAAGAGCATGAGCTCTGCAACCAGATGCAAAACCATAGTAAAAGAAGCCCAAATGGATTTTGTGGAATAATTTACTAAAACGTATAAAAAACAATAATAAAACCTTTTTCAACTACATCAGGTGGAGGCCACTTGCCAGCAAACACGTAGAGCCAACATATGGCCGTGGGGCAATGGGAGCACTTAGAGGTGACAGGACCATAACAGCGGAGGCAGATGAGCCCTCTGTGCTGGGGTTCGCTGGAGAGGAGCCTTGGGAAGCCTCCCACACCACAGCATTTTCCTACTAGGGATGAGTGAGAAACCACCTCAGATTGAACTGTCAGATGAGGAGTTTTTAGAGCAAGTTGATGAAATGAATAGCAACAAATCACCAGGTCCAGCTGGAGTTCACCCTGAGCTCCTGAGGAGACTCAATTATAAGACTGCTGAACTACTAACTGCTGTGTAACCCTTGCTTTCATCAGTCATACGCCAGGAAATGGAGGTGGTAAATAGGATACTGATTTTCAAAGAAAGAGCTCTGGGAAACCAGAGTCTTGCCTGTCTGCTTCCCATACCAAGCAAATTGTCAGGCAGTGTGGTGAAAAAAAGACTGGACAGATAGGTTGGGTTGATACCGGAGGGACGCGCTGCATTGCAGGTCTACTGGAATCCTGCAGAGGAGCCGGTACACCTGTGGATGAGGATGATCCTCTCAACACAGTATATTTGGTTCCCCCAAAAGCTGATGACAGGTCTTTCACCAAAGTGTCTGCTTAGTGTTCAGGAAAGCATGCAGATGTGGCTCTCTAGCAGTAGTTTGGATTATATGCGCCGAGTTTTGTTCTCATCCTTGTGTGTGAGCTGGACTGAACTCTGCAGGGGCTGGGGGAGAGAACAGTCACCTGCCCTGTGGCTCCCACATACCCTACTTGGGCCTCCTGCTTGTAGATCAAACCTCACCATCTCTTGGGTCTCCTTCTGTGGCTGTGGAGTCTGTAAATATCATCATCATCTTTGTTACTGAGAGAGTGCCTCAGCTTTAAGACAGATTATGTGGTGCTTTGTGATCTACAAAGGCAATAATAAAGGGAAAAGTATGTTCTTGCCCCCAGACTTTCAGTCTGAGACAATAAACAGTAGAGGCATACAGACAGTATTGAAGACTGGATTTGGTTCTTCTGTGAGGGGTGGTTTCATGTCTTGGCTGTTTCAGACCACGCCACCAGGACTAATGTTTGGGTCGAAAGCCCCTTCAAGCCCACATCCTTCTCTGCAGCACTGCTGCCTGACCGCCCTTTTGCTTGTACAGTGGATTATTCCTACTTTGTTCTTGTGTTTACAGGATTGCATCTTTTGCTGGAGAAAGGATCCCAGGTTTACCAAGATGGTTTTGAATTCTGATCTCAACCTGTGGCCTACTTGTAAACCCATTTCGTTTGGGCTTATCTGCAAGTAAAAGAAATGTCTAAGTTACTAAGGAAAACAGGAGGAATTCCCATTTTTGAGCCAACAGCCTGGCTGCTGTGCCCTGAATGGGCTGTACTGGCAAGGAAACTTGGAATGGTTCTTCTTTGTTGGGATTTGTTTGCTCTTCTTGGCTAATTAGAGTGAAAGCCCATTGCTCAACGTTTTAGAATCAGCTGATAACTTGTTTGCGGGGTTTAAAAAGATTAAATGAAACAAGGAAGCTGCTGGATGTGCATTTAAAACTAAACTTCTGGTTTTGCATTTGAACAGTAGTGGTGTATAATGTGATGATTAAAATGGAAGATGAGAAAATACGTTGCTTTGAAAGATTTAATCACTTATTTCCATAGGAGCATGTCAGGGAATCAAGGACACTTGATTTCCCTTCATTGTTCTGCATAACTGAATATATTTGGGTCATTATATCTGAATAATCAGAATAACATTCTTAAAACCAAAAAAGGAGTAGTGATAGCAGCATACGATTAAGTGCGGCTTGTTTCTAATCTTCTGGAAAATCAGATTTAACAATTTTCAGAGTCCTTTTTCCCATTGATGAACCGGGGATTTACATGACTAATGTCTATTAACACATGTAAATACCCCTTGCTTCAATGGGAACCGACAATGGGAAAATAAATCCTGCCTGCAGCCCATTCTGTCACATGAATCGAGCCTGTGAATGGTATGGTTTCGTGGTGGGGTATCGGCTGGGGTGGGAAACACAGCCAACGTTCATATAATAGGTTTTCATCTCTGAAGGCAAATGTCAACATCAATTTACCTCCGGGATAAGTGAGACCTCCTGAGGGATCT
Source organism: Charadrius vociferus (assembly GCF_000708025.1). Lineage (NCBI taxonomy): Eukaryota > Metazoa > Chordata > Aves > Charadriiformes > Charadriidae > Charadrius > Charadrius vociferus. Next base: position 188,443 of record NW_009648790.1, read on the forward strand.
CAGCCCTGTGCGGAGGGGTCACAGCACGAATCCATTGCCCACATTTTAGCAGACGTGAGAGCGGGCTGGCAGGCACACTGGGAAAGGCCAGGGAGTGCAGGATTGGGAAGTGCTCCAAAGCAGGATGTGTTCTGAACGTGGAAGAGGGAGGTTCAGTGATTAGAAATGAAGTTTGCTGGCCTGGGAACCGGGGGACAGCTGTAAATAAGTTTCAGTGGCTGTTTTCTCTCTTAATAAAGCAAAACATGTAAACACATCCTAGACGGCCATCCATCAGAAAGACAGTTTACATCACATACGTTTTATGAATATTAGATAATGGCGGAATGTAACAAATAGTCATTTTTGTCTCTCTCTTGAATACCAAATAACGGTTATTAGTATCTGTCAAATAAATAATGTGAATAATTTAACAAGACATCACTATTGTGCAAGAAATGATATCCCGTTTTATTAAGCTTTGGAGGCAGTTATTGTGCGAAGATAATAAATACATGGAGTAGCTACAGCAATTATGTCCTAGAAATCTACTTCAAGTGGTGCGCTGCTTTAAGAAAAACAAACCATTCGGACTCTCCGCACACCACACAAGGGAAAGGCTAGAATGCACAATACATGCAAAATCTTTGGGTTGTGTCAAATGGCGTGGCTCCAGCTGTTTCAGCTGTGCTCTGGATACGGTGCCCATCTGTATGTGGTGATTATACACACACACACACACACACACACACACACACACTCCTACCTCTATCTCCTTAACAAAAGTGTATGTGACCTTATCGTGTCAATTTGCCCTCTCTGCTAACTTTTGAACCTTTTCCAGCAAAATCTGCTGGAGGTCTTGCAAGTTGGTTCTACAAATCTGCATGAAAATACAGGACCGGGAAGGGAAGAGGGATCCTGTCAATGAAGCCAGCATCTGTCCGTGCCTCACGTCTACAGGAAATCCAACTTAACGCTGTTGGTCAGAGAGCCACTTGTGAAAAGAAAGGTATAAGATGAAATACTAGATTAAAAGGATTACAATGATCTCTTTGAGGCGATGCTCCTGGAAGGCGTTGGCCTCTGCTGCAAAACAGGGCACGCTCACCTGCTCACAGGCTCAGGATTGCATGTCAAATCATTAACAACTATTTCATTGACCCTTCTAGATTCCTGCTTGTGGCTCATTATTTAATCAATCAAAATCACTTAGAAAATATTATTGTTTAAAATTACTATTTAGGACTACAGAGGTTATTCCTATTACAGAAGACATTGGGGTCATCACCTTTTACTTAAAAGACCTGGTGTGTTCTCCGATGAAACACTCCTTTCTGAACATAGGAAAGTATTAAGTATTTGCATTAAAGTTTTCTATGTTGGATGTTTACTACTAACTGATTTTTTTTTTTTTTTTCTCAGAAAGAAGCTGGGGAAAAACATATACCTCTCAGCTGAAATTTGAAGGCTTCGAGGTAGAGGCTAGCAATTCTTTTTGTAGCCAGGACCTTTTGTCAAGGACGTGCTTTTTACCACCCCTATCTCAGACTTGTTTAAAGTACAAGAATATAAAAAAACCCCAAACATTGTGGGCTGCATCTGCTTATTAGCTACTTGTCCTACCGAATGGCTAAAAATCTCAGTGGGGACCAACCTCTCACAACGTGCTGTAATGCCATCTCCTATCTCCAGGACCTCAGTGACTGCAGTATGCATTCACAAAGCACCTGAGTGTGCCCAAGCCCAGGGCCATTGGTTGTGATGGACTTCACCCAACACTTACCTGCAGTGCCTGTATAAATGGGGTAAATGCCATAGGGGGCAGTGCCCCTCTGCAATGCTCTCAGCAGCTTTGCTCCCCTTGCGGGCCCCCAGGGAAGAGGGACGGGTATCCAGAGCTTGCAATGGACTCCCAAATCCATGACTTCTACTGTTCCCCAGCTATGTGCATCATCTGTGAACCTCACCTGTCTCGTCCTCTTCTACTTCTGCTCCGCAAAAGCTCACCACTGTTATCAGTTACTTGGCTGGCTCCATTGTCTCAGGTTTATGCTATGAATGTAGAAGTTCCTACCAACCCAAACAAACCATGTGGATGTTAACTGATGCTAAATGATGGGATTAGTTTTTTAACATCTTTCTTAGAAAAAGAATGCAGAAGACTACATAAAAAAGCTACTGCCTTAAGCTGGTAAAGGATGTGCCTCAAACATTGAAAGTTGCCAGAACTAAGGACAACTCTCATTTGACTCTGTTGTATATCTACAGCATTTTATGGCCAAACTGTATTCTCCAAAGGACAACTTGGTTGTCTAATGCAATGGGTTGGCATTGTGCACAGCCTGGGTTTGCTTCTGGACTGAATTGCAGCTGTGGATCAAGTTGAGAAGTTCTCTGCACCTCATTTCTTACATCAGCTGGAGCATGGGTTGCACATGGGACATGGCGCTGTGAGCAGAGAAAGAGGTCTTCTGCGGTGCAGCTGAATCTCCGCCTGGGATCTCACCCTAGCCTTTTTTTCTGCCACAAAATCCCTTTGTGATGGTGGAAAGCCGCAGGAACCAAGCTTTTCAGAGATGGCAATTTACATGTTGCAGTACCCAGCTTGAAATCTCAGGGCCGGGCTTGCAGGAGTACTTGGCATGCACAGTCTCATCTGAAATCAATAGAAGCTATTTTCTGAGCATATGCAGTGCTGTAGGAAATATGATGTACTATGAAATGATAAGCCTTGGGTTTTTCAAACCTTCCACCCTGAATTAGTGGGTAGTTTGGACCATACGCTCAGTGTGTCTTAGTTCTCTATGCGTAACCATCCCCACTGATCATTCATCTCACCAGAAGCACCGTGGGAGTAAGTTAAATGTTTGTGGAACATTGATACAGCATGCTGCAGCAAAGCCCAGGAAGGCATGAATAATTCTGCTTTCAGAGCAGGGTGTGAACAGTGTGCAGTAAATGAGACAGTCATGCATTGATGATGATGAGGAGCACGATTTTGAGGAGCAATTAGTGAGGGAGGGGTCAAGTAGAAAAAAACCCCAGTAGTATAGTGAGATAATTAAAGACGTTTCATAATCCACGTGCCCATAGGAAGCGGTAACAATCGCTCAGACAACCATGCATAATTAAGCACTCGTTTAGGAGATTTTAGGTAATACACTTCACCAGTTGCTTTGGTATTTGCAAAATTGAGGTCTGAGCACATCCCCTTGGTCTAAGATAACATGATTGCATCAATGTTGATATTTTATATTACATTAAAATCTGACATTTGTGTTTTGAAGAGCATGAAGGCTCAAATACCGCCTCTGCCAGCTAATGCTAGATAGCCTCCTGCAACTACCATTTCATATGTAGTTTAATGATGTGGAAACCGTGAAAACCCTAAAAAACACCATTAAAAGCCCCACCAAAACTCTGTAGAAGGGTGTTGCTGTACTACAGAGATGCTGTTTGCCTACAGACAATTTTAGATCGTTATTCAGCTCCTTTTCTTCTCCTTATTCAGCTTGGACTTTCATTAAATGCAAATGAAAAAAAAAGGAAAAATAAACAAAGAGAAAAAGAATAAAAAGGAGCACTGTATGGATGTCTTTACTGGGACAGAGTGGGGCTGAGAAGCTTTCCTTCCCAGTACGAGTTTCTGGTGGATTTGCCCATAGTTTTGAGAACATTAAAAAAAGACAGACATCTAAGGTCCCCTCCCAAATTAACATATTTTTAGCTCAGTTTTCAGGGGCATGAAATAATTGCTGACTTAACCCAGCCAAAGGTTTGTCTCCAGTAAGATATTTATTCCACCTAGTAAAGGAGGATATAGGCCTGGTAGGGCTGATGAGGCTGTTGATCTCCATCCTCATATCAGCTCTCGCCCCAAATAGCGGCACATTGCAGAGATGTTATTTGACAAAATGACAATAATGTTTTCTGATATCTGCTCCAAATACACAAAATGCAAATTATTTTGAAAGAGATGAATAGCGTGTTGAGAAAGCACCATTCAATTAAATAATTGGTTATAAGCATCTTTTCTTATTAAAATGAAGCCACTGTAAATAACAGAATGATATTTAAATAAAGTGGTATATAAGGGGAGTAAGAAAGATTTGCAAGAAACATTTGTAATTGCATTATGTCTAAGTAGAAAATTTATACATTATAGTGAATAATACAAATGTATCCTGATATAAAATGGAAATGTTTGATCAAGAGACTGAATATATAAGTATTAAGTTCTTTTTGTTGAAGAAGTTTCTCCTGGCTGTATGCAATATTCATAAAAAGTGTTACAAGTTTATAAACAGAAAATATATTTGTTAAAATACAAATTTAGTATGGAAGGTATATTTTAAATCTTTAATGAAACAATTATGCTGTATTAACAGTACACTCTTTATTTCTCAGATTAAAAGTTCACAGGGATTTTTATCTCTCCCGTCTTTATTTGACACAGCTTCTATTAGAATTATTCTCTATACATTTTCAGAAACAGCTGAAGAATACTAATTATTTACATAAACAGTTAAGATTACCTGTAGTTTGTGCTTCAAATGTATTATATACATACACATAACATCTTAGCATTTATTATCCAACTAGTCTTCACGCTCTATGGCTGTGTAACTGGGAATACGTCATGTAAACTGGCTGCTGCTTACATGCACCTGTGATGAAAACATCTGGCCACGAGAAGGGAGGAGAGGTGGGAAAATGGCCGGCCGGTGAGGAGCAGCAGTGGCTGCCAAGGCTGGGGGACACCAGCTCTGTTCATTGCATTGCCTCCCAACGCTTGCCAGCACCCGAGCCCAGGTTGTTAGATGAAATTGGGCAGTACTTCATCGAGGCAATATAGAAAAATCCTTCCCTCCCCTCCCACTGAGGATGTTTTCTCATAGACCAGCCTCTGGCTGCTGAGGTCCCAGAGCAGGAGGGTTTACCCTCTCAGGGAAGGTTGGTCAGTAATTAAAGCAAACCTGTTGTCTTTCTGAGTATTCCCATAATTTAAAATGCAGGTCTAACTTTTTCTGGAGCTGTATGAAACTCAGTGATGCTTGACACTGACTGCCCTCTGGCACGAAGCCCCACAAATGAGTTGCCTGCAGTGAAGCAGTCCACTTGGACCTGCTGAAAATACTTCCACGAAACCTTTTTTTTCTCTTCTCTTGCCCTTTTTTGGGAGGAAATTTTTGATTGTTTACATTTTCATCTGCAGAAAAAGCAGGCTCCTTTACTAAACAGGTGAACGCCTGGTGAAGAAGCTGGCCAGCTCCATCCCTGCACAGCCTGGGAAGAGGGTTGGTGGGGGGCTACACCTAGGCATGGAGACAGGGACCACCGCAGCGGTGGCTGTGGGAAGCCGGGGACCTCTGAACCCACCAGACAATGTGGGGGAATGATGCAGGCTGCCTGGAGGGGAGAGGAGATGGGGCAGGGATTCAGGTCGCCCGAGCTATGGCTGCTCTGAGTTGCAGGTTTGAGGGACATGGATCTGCAAAGCCACCTCTGCTGTGCTTTGCAAAAAGTCACAACAAACAGTCAAATTAAGACCAACAGGAGGTGTAATTTTTTAGGTTTAAGAAAGGGGACTCAAAGACGCAGACCTCCCGTGTGCCTTTGGGGCACACTGAACTTTGTTTTTGCATTGTTTGAACTGAAGACTCAACACCAATTGTCTTCCCTGGCTGAAATTTCAGATGTTCCCCAAGCTGAATCAGTGCTGAGGCATTTCTGAAGTTAAGTTTCTCACCACAGGAGCCACCCAGAAGCCAACAGGGAGCCAGTGCAGCATTTTGTAGTGCAGACACTTCTTACAGCAAAAGACACTTGCCACCAAGTGCTGCACCAGCCAAACCAGGTAACTAGATTTAAGACGAACTATCACGTGAAGCACAGCAGCCCATGCACCGGCATGGAGGTACAATCACGGAACAGAAAAGGAACGGTCACAACCTCCTGTCTATTTGCAGCCTGGAGAACGAAAAGCTGTTCTGACTGCTAATGGCTGCTGATCATTTCTTTTAACTCGTGGAAACTACTCTGCTCCTTGGGTGGTAAACCCAACGAAGGGCAAGGATCGATACCAAGGGGCCTAGTATCTTTGTGACTTTTCCACCAATATCTAAGTGGTAGAATCAGACAATTTAGAAACTCAGAACTGCAGGGACATTTTGCAAAGAAGCTTTTAGCGAAGGATTTAAATCAACATCACCTAGGACAAGTGCTACTGGGGACCTTCATGTAGGAGTTACCCAAAGGTGGTGGAAACATCCTGTGAAACGGAGACAGGAACTTGGCGTTCAAAGGTCAAATTGACTGATAGCTTCACAAAGCTGTTTCTACATTTCTGTTTGGCCAAGATACCAACGTAATACTTGCGAGGAAACAGTTTTGGAAAATGGCTCTCCGGAGTACTACTATGCTGCTCTGTGCTCTGGAGTGTAACAAGGCAGAGCTCACATCTCATTTCAGGCAGTGTTTTTCTCACAAGACAACTGATCCCCAATCGGCTCTGAAGACAGCAAAGCGCTACCCGTAGCCATTTATTATTTTTAGCCACGGAAAAATATTTGATCAACTAAGTGGTTTAATTGGTGTAAGACCCATTGCTTAAGCAGCAGGCTTTATCACATGATCAAGTTAAAGACAAAGAAAGAAAATCCTACCGAAGCAGAGCCTAACCTAGGTACTGATAGAACACTGTCATCGTCTGCAGTAAATGACTCAGAGTCTGACAACTGAATTTATTAGAAAGAAGAATCTGGGCTCCGATGGATTCATTCTTGCTGAAAAATTAATGGATTTATAAGTCTCCTTTGAGCTTTTTGAAACATTAATACCTATTTTTATTTGTATTACCTTGATTTTAATGATTATACTCCGACATGTGAACTGTACATAAATATCGACCTTGTCAGATGTCCACTCCCTCCACTGGTGGAAGGCCCCTGGCAGCTCCCTGTGCTCTGCATTTTCTGCTGGACACAGAGGGAGTGTTGAGCTGATGTAACCGTATTTTTGCTCCATTCATACAATTAGTTTTAGAGTATTTTCATAGAATAATTATCTGAACGTAGCGTAACTTGATGGAGGAGTGCTTTCTAAAATCAGATGAGTTGAGCACGAAATGTCATTTGTGCTAATCTGTCTGAAACTAGGAAAGTGTGAAATGCGCTGTAGGGAGGATTTATCTCTTCTGCAGTATTACAGACCAGGAAAAAAAAATCTGTTTATTACACAAAATAAAATGTATTTATAACAAAACCTTAACTTAGTCTCACTCGTTCCTGGCTAAGTTAATGTGTTATTAATTGTGCATTTTTGGGTATAATTTGAGAGAGGGGGAGGACGAACTATCTCTAGCACTGCAGCCACTTAACTGTAACAATCACATTTTCTTTTTAATAGAGTAAGTTAATTTTTAAAGTGATCTACAGAGGAACAGATGGGGGAACGAATTCTCTATGGGTATCTCCTGGTAGACCGACACTCAGAGCGCAGAGCGGTGGCTACTGCCAGGCACATTTACCTTGCAGTCCTTCCTCCCCTTGTTCTCCCGTTATCTTATGTCTGGTAACCACAAATGGAAAAGCAGCCTCTGAAGGTAAAAATTCCATTGGCGTTTGAGCTAGCCTTGCGTTGCAATCTGCTTCGTAAACAAAATCCTTGCTGTGCTGCAGCATCCCGCAGCGGGGTCCTGTTTTAGGGGTTTGTCTGTATGTCTGTGAGCATGATGGGCCTCCAGCAGCAAGGGAGGAACGTGGGTACAAAGAGAAAGTTGAGACAGGAGTCCCTAGCCCACTGATCATGGTGAAAAACACTAGAATAAGCTGCTGCCTCATCCTCTATATCGTTTCCCTGATGGCTTGTGAACTCTTGCTACACAGGAAGCAAAAACCCCACTGGCTTCAGTTAAACTGGGATTTCACCCTGGATTGCATCATCTCCATATTTTCTCATTAATTATTGCTCCACTGCTTTATCTGTAAGAGCAAAAAGCAGCAACACATCAATCATAAAGCAGGCTTGAACTGTGGCTTTTCCCCATCCTGTGATTTTGGGAGGACGTCTCAGAAAAGGGGGACTTGGAAGCCGGAGGCTGCTCTAGCGGGTGGTCTGAGAGGCTCCCTGTGCTCCTGCAGCATGCCCTGTCCTCTTCTCCTCCCCATGCACACACCCTGCTGCCAGCAGAGAGGCTCGGTATTAGCACCCAGTATTTTTATCCAAATTCTTAAACTGGAAAGTGTGCTTTCAGGTTACCAGTGAGAGTATAGTGTTAGTTCAGGCAGCTGATTCGGAGTCCCTAAGGGGAATAATCCCACCACCGCAGGAAGAGTTGCCTTGGGTGGCTGATGCTCCTTTAGGGTGCCAGATCTGCACTAGCAATGAAAGAAGAGTCCTGTAACATACAATTTAAAAATCTTTAATAATGGTAATTACAGCAGAGTAAATAGGACAGAAACTGGGAAAAAAAACCCAACTTTTCTCTGACATATATTTTTCTTTAAAATATTGCCTGCATCTGCTACCAACCTCTGAATCTCAGCACCACCTTCTTAGAGTATGCAGAAGCTGAACGTTGATGCAGGAGATAAATGCACTGTAGCTTGTAGTTCATGACGGTGGGAAGCATTTTTAACCTTTCTATTAAAGTGATTTACATACTAGATAGAGCTCATTTTGAGAGATCTGAACTTAGACATGCAAGAGATAGAGGGGAAAAAATAAACCTTAGTAAAAGCTGATGCCTTTTCATTTTCAAAGAATGAAATTATTGTCTATTTTATTTATTACTAATGAGAGTAATGTTGTGTTTATCTGACAAATTTGGTTCCAGACCTTCAAAACAAGTGACGAGGTGCCGCAAAGCTGTGCCACGGTAGTGCTGCATCTGCCTGAGCTCAGAGAAGGAAGGGTAGTATCAGGAGCTGGTGGGGAACAACACACCCAGGAAGGAAGCCCACCACCTTCAGAAAAGCCCCCTGTGATACCCAATAGTGTGCGCACACACATCAAATGTCTGCTACTGTACAGGGTTTTGCAAGATGTAGATCACAGAGACGAGAGATGACAGGGCGCTGCGAGGCACCAACGAGGTTTCTGGGAAGATGTCTCAGGAGACAAGTATCAGCGTGACAGATACGGATGTTCTCAGCCCCTGCTGCCAGCCATGCCCCAGTAGCACGGGCACCACACAGGGCACCTCCTGGTGAGGATGCCAGCCATACCCCTGGCTTCCCTGGGCCTTCTTTCCGATCCTTTCCCCCTTCTTGCCACAAGCAACAGCATTTCTCCATGACATCAGGCCCGTCCCCACCTCCCGAGAGCCACTGCTGATGCCCCACCATGAGGCGCACAGGCCAGCATGGTATATTGGCATGTCTGCTCCTTTGGGACTGAAAATCAGGGATCCTGAGTTGGAGCCTTATCTTTAAACCAGCTCCTCCAAAGCTGCCCGTGTTGGTAGGTGCAGCAGGCTGGGTTTGACTGAAACGTGCTTGTTCCCTCCTAATCAGGGAAGTTTCACGAGGTCTGTTTTGGCTCTGAACCCACACAGTCCAAGCAAAACTGAAACACCCTCTCTGGAAAGAATACAGTTTTTTGAGCATTTTAGAGTTATGCTAAGAATTTTGGACTTGTGCTGGGAGTCCGTTTCAATTTCATCTGTATTTTAAGAAGTGTTTCAGTTGAGCCTACCCCCTCCTGACTATCCCTCTTGGTCCTCAACATCCACCCATGTGCTCATGCAACTGTGTGCAAGGAGGACCAGCATGTGCCTTGGTTTGTTTTCACAGTATATTATCTGCCAGGACGGCCCAGGAATGGATGGGCCAGACTTCCAGGTACTCGAGATGAACCTACCTCAAAAATAGCACCATATTTGAGGAGATTTTGAAGCCTAGATTTTGCTACTAGCTGTCTCCGAGCACCCTGAGCCACCAGCAGAGCTGTTTTGCATTTTGTCCAAGCTGAGGAGTACTCTTTAAGGTAAATGGCCTGTGTCTACGTGGATTAGAAATTATTCACTCTGTCAGGAAAGGAATCCTTTAAAGAAATCACAAATTGCTTCAGTGGGCAATGCCTGTCATGGCATTGCATTAGATTGCACTTTATGCCCAACCGATCAATATGTTTGTGTATATGAGAATGTAAAGCTGCATCGGTTCTTAGCAAATGCAATATTCATGGTGGTGTGGTGTCATGGGCAGGTCTCCCCATCCCCCCACCACCACAGCACTCAGCGGTAAATGCAGGACAGGCAACCTCATACCTTGCACCTTGGCCACCCTGTAGCGAGGATCCAGGAAAAGAGCAGGAAAAGAGTGATAAATTCAATATCTGACAGTTTGGCAGTGGTCTGACTCTTGAAAAAGAGCTTTTTACCAGTTTGCCAGTGGTGGCACATAGCAAAGGCAAGAGGAGGTTTCTCGACAATGTGGGAGCCTGTGGTTCAGTGTGTTTTCCCCACTGAAGAGCTCTGCCTAGAGAGGATCCAGGGTTTTTTCTTTGGTTGGTTACATTTTCTGGGATTTTTGTAGTTCCTTCTTGAAATAAAGCTTTCAAAATGTGTCTTGTCTGTTAATTTTAGAATATTATTTTACACGTTTCATGGAGCACTTCCTATTTTGGTTAAGACAAGTTGTCTGCCCTGTGGCAAAGCCAGACTTGATTGCTCTCCTATTCCTACTTGTCACACAATGGAGAAGGGGTTTCTTGCCCTCCTTCCCACCAGGCTGACTCCTTAGCCCAGGGCACTGGAGGGACCAAGCTGTGGGTGGGTGGCACCTTCTTCTCCCTCACTCCTTGCACTCTGCTGCGTGCAGCACAGGCTCAGAGCAGCGGAGCTGGACCATTAAGGTCACGGTGCTGGGAAATGTTTCTAGTCCTCAGCCCATCCTGTCCATTGCTTCCTCCCCCATAAAGACTACAACCCACATTTCTACGCTCATTGCCCAATTACATTAAATGGGAATTGTGTGCTCAGCTCTGCTCCCAGTCAGGACACGAGTGTTTCCCAAAGTGGCCATTCCTCCGGATGCCTCCTTTTTGGGGGCCAGGTACTTCAGGCCTCATGTTTAGGAGATAGGGCTTTCCTCTCCCCCACCGAAGCCAGCGGCAACTGCGGGGGTTCAGCCCGAAGTACAAGCTTAGTCCTAGATAGCTGGGGGAAAAAGTGAGGTTGGTCATTGCCTTTACTTCCACATTCACCTGAAACTATTTGTTCTTCCAGCACATGAGTTAGGAAACATTGATTTACTCATCAAGATGGATGTGCACAGAGGTAAACAGGAAATAATATGCACCTCATAAGGCTTTTTCCCTCTGTAAATTTTACTTCTGATTCTGTTATGTCATAAGCCACACCAAGGAAGGCCTAGGGTTTTTTTTCAGCACCTTGCACCACTCCCCCAACATATCACTAAACCATTTTTAAAATGCAATTTAGTTGGTCCAGTTCCCAACCGAAAAAACCCCCACAATTTCCAGCCCCTACCAATTGCATCTCACTTATCCTTCAGAAACCAGCTATGGGGCTTAAAGAGTGAACCCATGTTATGGGTGCCAAATCTCATAGTTTATCATTAAGTTGATAATACTCTTCAGCCTCATTACTATTCTATCATTAGGATGTGAGTGGTTTGAGTGTTTGACTAAGTGGCTGTTTTTTCTCCTCAGAGGTATATGAGATGCTGCCTCTCAGCAAGGTGTCCTGAAAACCTTTTCTTAATGAACAAGTGATTAAAAGGCTTAAGTGCAAGCAAGCATCCAAAACACAAACTGCATTATCACAGAACAAGCCAGAAATAGGCTAACCCTCAGTGCCACTGAGATCACAGAAGTCCTTCACTCAGATGCTCTCGACGCTCTCTTGTTTTGTTTCAGTGGTAGATGCTGGGCAGGGTCTCGCGGGCCAGCCATGCTGTGGCCCAGTCTCCGTTGCGGATGGCTGGCTTGTCCTCTGCCATGCACAGCAAAGCCACCCCGGGGCAGAGCTGGCTTTTCCCTTGTCCCCTTGCCCCCGTTCCTGATCTCAGGCAGCTCAGGAGACCCTGTGAGCATCCTGCTCCTACCAAGGCTGCATCTCCTTTGACTTGGCTGCCAGAAAAAGCAGATCGAGGGAGTGAGAGAGAGACAGTCAGAGTCCTCGGTGGTTTGTACTTCTGTGTTATCTTTCACCAGGTCAGATTTTAATATTTCATGTGGAGGTGCAAGAAAATAACACCTGGGCTGCAGCAGTCAGCATCCCTTTCCCCAAGGAGCGGAGATGGCTGCGGCAAACGAAAGCACATCCTCTCTGGACTGAGTGTCAGCCAAGGAAATGAAACATCCCTGGAGTGAAACCTGGATCCTTCAGAAATCAGGAGAAGTTTAACCAGTGTTTGTAGCAGAGATGAAATTTCACCTCCTTTTCCTCACCAGATGCAAGTGTCATGCAGGCATACCATGACTTGGTGCTGTTTCTCAAAGGGATCCCTTGGTGCTGCTCCCCACTGTGGAGGCAGCCCATGCACTGTATCACCTTCCTCCCCAGTTAGGTACAGGATGAAAAGTAAGGCTCCGGGGAAGCAACAGTGGATGTTTAACACATCATGCCAGGACCTCCAGGACCTCAGCATAGCACTAGTGCCAATGCCATGTGTCTGGTCAGTGCCCTTCTGGTGGCACAGGCTGCTTATTCTCAGAATGAAGAAAGGTGGAGAGATAAAAATAAACCACTCTCCCTGACATCTGGTAGAAATTTCTCTTCCATTTGTTTCTATTTCTGCCCTCTTCTCCTCCCATTTGTTCCAGTAACTGAAACAGCAGCACGAGCTGACACTATCTGTCATTACCCACATCATTTTCAGTGACACTGGTTCAATTAACTGCCCTCACAGATGTCTTCATGCTCTCAAGAATGAAGTTTCATTTCCCTGGCTCTGGAAAAGCTGTTTGTGGGGACAGGGTCAGCTTGGCTGTCTCTGGTGTCCCGGAGAGATGTCTGGTTGATGTGTGGTGTGCTGGCTCCATAGTCTCCTATTTCCTGGTGACCCCAAAAGATGTGGGTACCAGGCACCTGTACCATCCCCAGCACAATGTCTGAGTTTCACCACCACCAAGTAAATTAAACCTCTGGTTTGGTCTTCCCAGTGGCCAATACATTGTGGTTGTTTTCCTCTTGGTAAGTGGTTGTGACAGCCTTGCTCTGAGAAGTGTCTTTGATGGGGCTGTCTGGACAAGGATCCTCGCTGATGGCTGGGTCTGCCCAGAGCTGCCAGTGGGGAGGCAGGGCAGGCACGGTGGATGAGATGTGAGGAAGACCCTTCCTCCGCTTGGTACCATGACCTGGAGAAGAGCTGCCCAGTTTGCCTCTGTTTCTCTGCCAGTCTTATTCTGGAGCATCTTGTTTATTGCAATTCTCTTTAGTGACCAGAATTTAACGTCCTTAGTTTTGATTTAGATTGTGGTTTCCATATAGATAGTGCCTCAGCGCTTGTGACTTCCTTGTGGGTTGTCATTAAGGGCTGTGTATTAGTTTCCAGTGCCACCTATTTTCTCCCAAAGGCACCTCTTCTCTTTCCAGTCATTCGAGACACCTGGGGAAAAGGCACATTTTGCATTTGTGGACATCGGGTTATGACCTTGCTTCAGCTGAAGAAGACCTTTGACAGAGGAGAGGTTAGTATAATCCGGGTAGTAATAGACTTATCCAGTCCCAGACCTTGGTTAACATCTCATTCCTCTTCTCCTGAAGAGAAGAGGCAGCAAAAATCATCTAATATACCTTGCCTGAGGCTGCGGGCACAGCACTGATTCACTGGAGAGCAGGGAATCCAGGAGAAATTCTTTATTAACTTCTCACCCTGCTGGCAGTCTAGGTGTGTGTGTGTGGGGGTGGGGGTGGAAATGGAGGCTTGGAATTAAAAGTCTGATAACTTGCCAGGGAGATGATGACAAAAATCAAAAGGGAAAGCACATTTTATTTGCAAAGTTCAAGGAGGGTATTACAATCAAGAAGAGGAAAGCAAATTGAAGCATTAAAAATAAAGCACTTGATAGGAGCTCTTTGAAAGGGTGGCTAAAAAATGTTTCACTCAAACTCTCTCATGACACTACCATATCCCCCCCCGCCTTCCTCTCCCCTCCACCCTACCCCGTCACATCAATTAATGGGATCACCGTTGTTTGCGATGCCAGCCCCGCTGCAGCCGCAGAGCTGCTGAGCACAGGAGGTTATTCTGACCTCCGATCCCCAAAACCAGCTTGCTGGTGGTCCCTGACCCAGGGCTGAGCTGCGTGTTGCAATAAGGTTTATGTCACAAGCGAGGAAGGTTAAGCCACCAGGGAAAGCCCATTGAATATTGAATTTTATGGCACTGAATCTGTCAACAGTTGGGAACTTTGTCTCCTTCCTTCCAGGACAGGCTGACCCAAAGCAGCGGTGATGGCCTGGGGACAGTCAGATCCTCTGCTTAGTCCAGTGTGGATGGAGGCAGGGAGCTGGCAGAGAAGAACACCACTTTAGCTCAAGCCTGGCTTTTGGGCTCATCGTTGTTCATTTGTGCATGCAGAGAGCTTGGGGACCCTTTGCTAATGGCTGGGAGCAGAGTTGGCACCATCACTGCTCTGGTTCCCCTTCTCGCTGCCACAGAGGAACCACCAGCACAGTTGGCTCTTTTACGTTCCTGTGGGCAGGCTTAGCTAGGAGAACAAGGTCAGGCATTTTTTTAAAGGTCAGGTTTATTCAAAAAAGGTGTTACCTTATATTTGGAGACAGGAATTTCCAGTGGGAAAGTGTCCCCAGGTCAGGAGTAGACCCCTCTGAGGGGAGGAGAGAAAACCCAACACCTTGCAAGTCTGCTGGTATTTGTACAAAAATATCCATCTCTTGGCACAACACCAAAAGCCTTCTCCTCCTTCTCAGTCCTGAGTCTTCTCTGAAAGCTTTAACTGGTGACACCTCAGGTACTTTGGGGTTTCTATTTAAAAGCTAAAACCTCTTTTATTTCTCAGCTTCAGACAAAAGGGGGGATGTCCTGTGAGAAAGGTGGGCTCTCTCCACCATGAGTACTTTTATAATTGTCCACTACCCTTTGATGAAGATAGCGACACTGTATTTACATATATATATTTGCATAAGTATATATGTATATATTTCCTTACAATCCGTTAGGCTGCTATTTGGGTACCGCTGCTGGGTACAGCTTGCGTGGCAGTACTGACACAAGGCAGAAGTGATCTACCTGGTCCAGTTTTACTCAAGTAATACTCCAGCCCAGCCTGTGCTTTAGTTGCTGAGCCCGAAAGATGTGAGGGCAGGGACATCAGGCCAGGCCATGCTCTGTTTAGCTTGATCTCAGAGCGGGGAATAGGAGAGGCCGTGGGGAAGAGGTGGGAGCGGGATGCGCGCTGTTGGTGCTCTCCCGGAGCCAGGACCTCACCTCCAGCACTTCACTGTCAGAGACTTCCAGGGAGATGGACAACTCTCCGAAACTCATCCCTTCTCACAGCAGGAAGCCAGGGAAGAGCCAGGGTTTTAAATAGTCAGCATAAGCCACAGCTGGACCAGTTCTTCAATGTAAGGTGCAGTTCTTCAAAAGCATAGCATAAATATTTCAACAATTCTTCTGACATTAGAATTACCCAGATGGGCTGAGATTAAAAAACCCCTCAAACAAATACAATGCATCAAATTGCATTGCATCAAATTGACCCTGTGAACTGGGTACCCACCAGAACTGCGTGAATAATGGGCCAAATTGCATGGGCAGGTCACCAGAGCTCCACAAGAGCATAGCAGGGCTCAAAAAGTTTCAGGGAAAGGCAAGCAAGATAGGCTAACGCAAGAAACAGCTTCTCTCAAGGCAGAGACATGGCAGAGCAGGACTCTGCCACCCGTAAGAGACACAGACACAAAAGGACCATGGGGAGGGCAGGAGTGAAGGTGCTGGAGATGCAGGCGTGGTGGGGAAAGGGTGTGCAGGGGTTTGTTACTCAACCTTTCAGGTCTTGTCCAAGAAACCTGTGAAATCACCAGTCCTGAAAGAAAATTAAATCTTTAGAGATCAGATTAATGAACATCACAGAATCACAGAATCACAGAATCACAGAATGGTAAGGGTTGGAAGGGAGTCAAATGCTCTATGAATTTAAATAATTTGCTAGCACAAGGTGCTGTGAACCCCAAACCCACAAGTGAATTAAAAAACATGTTTAAACAAATATAGACACTTCTTGCTTGCTATTCGAAGCAGAATGCTGGGCTAGGGGATCCCTTAAAGAGTAAACTTTAATTTCTTCTGTTATATTAAATATTTCCATTGATTTTAAGGGCCTTTTAATTTTTTTAGTGATGCGGAGACCCGTTGACTTAATTTTGCCCAGTGTGGGGAATACAAGGGCTGAGCTGAGAGCAGGGCAGGCGGAGGTGGCACTGGTCAGGGTGGGAAGTGGGGGTCAGGTGCTGCTTCCCTTGGGGGTCTTCAGCATCATGGGATGGGCAGGCTGGGACATATCTGACAGGGGTATCAGGGACAGGGGGACAACGCTTCTCTGCCATCAAAATAAGCGCCTAAAGGCTGTTTTCTCTAAAATCCCAGGCTGACCTGACTTTGCTGGGTCTTGGAGCTGCTGGTAGGATGAGTTGCCCCTGGGAGGCACATGGTGGGGAGCTACACATACTGTCCTGGCTACTCCTTCCCAACTCAGGCAGGTTTTGGTCTCCCCGCAGAAGCCATTCATACTGTAGTTCACAGTCAGAAAAACTGGGGGAGGAAGTACATGGGCTTATGAAGGGCTGTATATCTGAAGGGAATGGGATTAGTCTTAAAGTAAAAGCTTTATGAATACTTCAATGAGTTTAATCATTTAGTTTGGTGGATATTGTTTTCCTGTACATTTCTATATCTTTTTGGCTAGTATTTAGTTTTAATAGAACTAAACAAGCCAAAAGTGTTTGCCTGTTTAGCAGTATGGCAACTTGGCAGGTTTTTGCCTAGTTCTGGGAGCTTAGACACCAATCTTGGAAAACCGACAATGGCCTGAGACTGTGCCTAAGACATCTTAGCAAACTGGAGTCTTAATAATCTCGTCCAATATTTTTGTGTTTATTTTTGTTTTATTTTATGTGTTAAATTTATAGCAGCAACATGAATTACAAGAGTTCCTATAGCAAATTTAGAGAAGATAGCTGAGCATCGTCCTGCTGTGTTTCAGTCCAAGCTTTTATTCCTTTCTTCTGTTAAGTGA
>NW_009648790.1:205684-282626 GCF_000708025.1 Charadrius vociferus
AAGAGAAGCACTGCCGAAATGCATGCTAAAAAGGGACTTTCCTATCTACTATCCACAATTCTCTCCTTTGGCATTCGTGCTGAGGTTCAGTGTTCACCGCCTACACCAAAAAGTCAACATTTATAAAGAGATGCTAATGCAAAAGTTAAAGTCAATGCTGATGTAGAAGTTACTATAAAAGCCAGGACAAGCCGGCTGGATTTCAACACACCAGTTATCGCTGCTCTGGGGGCGTGAGGAGTCACTGTCTGTCCCTCGTGGGCACTGCTCATGGAGCAATGCACCCTGAGCCGCCTGATTTACCGCTAGGACAAGGGCTGGTCGCTAATGCAAATGCCAGTCTGTTCCATACTGTGCAGGTAACTTACCTCCTTAACTCTTCTTCACAGCCCGATGCCTCACGGAGAGCCAACATTTCGATACCCCAGTCAGCGTGCCCTCCACTGGAGAGGTGGGTTTCCGTGGGGGTGTGGACAGTTGCACCCTCCCGCTGATGCTGAGGAAGCACGTGGCAGAGTGTGTGCATGAGAGTGAGATGCACATGTACATACAAGTGTGCACACACACACACACGTGTGCATGTACATATGCACTCATCCAATTCCGAGATGTAAGTCATGAGTGTGCAGGGGGAGGCAGAGAGCGAAGGGCGCTCTTAGGTTTTGAAATTAGCCTGAGCAAAGACAAAACTGTGGCTTCCCTACGTGGCCCAGGGAATTTCCGATGGGCTCCTCCCTTCTGGAGGAAGGGTTAATAACTGGGGCTGCTCCACCGGCAGCCATCCCTGCAGCCAGGCAAACATCCACAGCTGGAAAATGGGTCTGGCTCCATGGCGTGGGATGCCCCATCCCTGGAGGTGTTCAAGGCCAGGCTGGATGGGGCTTTGAGCAACCTGGTCTAGTGGGAGGTGTCCCTGCCCATGGCAGGGGCGTTGGAACTCGATGATCTTTAAGGTCCCTCCCAACTCTAACCATTCAATTTATGAACTCCATTCTATGTATGGAAGTGGAGGCAAAGGCCCCGAGCCCGGCACATGTTTCTGTGTAAGCACGGACATATTGTCTCGCTGTGGCTAGCAGGCAGGCTCCTGGGCTCTCAGGGCTTTGCCAAAATGAAGGTAAATACGAAAGCAGAGGATTTGGGAGAGACCTGGCGCAGGAAACTAACAGCAAAGCAAGGGAAAGCAACCAATACGGTCTGAGATAAAATGAAGAATGGAAGGGCTGTGGGGTAGCAGCAGCCTTATCGGTTTTTTTTAGCCTCAATCTAATTAAAAGAGATGCATAATTAAAATGAAGCAATTAACCGTTCTGTAATTAAATACAAAAATAATTAAGTTGAAATTGAACATGATAACATCCAATTGTCAGGACAGGATTTATTTGTACTTTAATCTGATGAATTATTTTCATTGTTCTACTGATTGCGTTCCTGCCTAAAGAAATTGGTTGTTCTGCAACAGGGGAGACATGCTCTTATTCCATGTCCTTTGGGCTTATTGAAACCTGAACTACGATACAATGTGTATATGGACCACGAATCCACATTTCCACAGAAAATGATGCGTTTTTGCCAGTGCACCAAGGATTTCATATTATAAGCTACATTTTCCATCATAATTTTTTGCAACTATGTGGTCCATGTAAAACGTAAAGCACTTTGCTGAACCACTGGTTTTGTTGCTGCATAAATGGTGATGCTCTGTGTAGAATTTCAGACCAGAAGAAATAAGTACAGGGACATGAAGTCCACTGCACTGGAGCAAGTGAAGGAACAAATTTACAACCACATTTTGACAGGTAGACCCTATTCTATCGATGTTTATGAACCTGCTTCTGTTTCACTGTGCTGATGTGTAAGGTGTTTATGTGCTTTGTTAGATAAGGCCATTAAAAAGTGGGGTTACATTTGCCGAGGTTAAGAGTAGGCCACTTATTCCAATACCCTTGCAGAGGTTTGAGTCCCTAGGTTTAGACTTCCCACCTTGAACAGGGGATCAAAAAAGTCTTTTCCTCTTTCTCCGTGCCAACAGTGACAACTCAGTATCGCTCATCTCAGAACAAGGGCATGTCTTGGTGCCTTGCTTGTCTTCAGTGGAGCTGCAGTGATTTATGACACAACTGAAGTCATCTGGGCAAAAGACAACGAAGAACAGTTAGAAATACTGTAAGGATGGAGATCCATCTTTCATTTGGACATTTTCAGCTAACAAATTTCTCGCTGGTATGGGGATTTAGGACATGAGTAGTGTCCTTCATTGCTCTTTACTTGAAGCATATTGCTGTTTGTGTAGCTTTTGGTCTTCTGTACTACAAGTCTTGTGCTTGCAACAGTGATGGAGTGAGCCGTGTCCTGCGTGAATATATATTAGAAGTTCAGTGGACCCTTCCAGACGAAGCGCCTGTTTCAAGCAGCTGCCTGTGACTGAGGGGAATGGCAACCTGTAAACCTTTTTGCAGTCTCAGTTCTGCACTTGAAAAAGAAAGAATAATACAAGTGTGGATTTATCTGTGAAAAGAATCATCTCAGTTAAGATCACAGGAACTGCCAAATTTTTCAGCCTCATTGGAGACGGAATACTGGGCAAGCCCAGCGTTAGATTCCTCGAAGAGAGGCACAAGAAAACCAAGACAGGCAGATGTCAAATAATCTCCTGCTGCTGCTCACATAGTTCTCTAATACTCAGACTGGTGTAGGGCACAAAAAAACAGTTTAGTACCTATTGCAGAACCTGTTGTCCAATTTAAGGAGCAAAGTCGATGGTGGGGGGTAATTAATAGGAAATCTGTACTGCAGAGAGAAACCCAGCTGT
The DNA here is from genome assembly GCF_000708025.1 of Charadrius vociferus. Lineage (NCBI taxonomy): Eukaryota > Metazoa > Chordata > Aves > Charadriiformes > Charadriidae > Charadrius > Charadrius vociferus. The sequence continues at coordinate 208,497 of NW_009648790.1, forward strand.
GATAATGGATATAAAAAGAAGCATAGTAGTAGAGAGTTGTATAGCTCAGAAAATAACCTATCATATAGTAAATGTCATCTCATTGTTCAAGAAAATGATGGTCCTCCCCCACAAGGTTGAAAATATGATGCTAAATTCACATATACTGGAAAGATAACAGAGAGGGAAAAACTCATAAATGAGAAACAGAGAGAAGGTTGAACAAGCTGATTTATGGGGAAAGATTAAAGTAACTAAACACACATCACTCAGCTAAATGACATCTCGGGGGAACATAATTGCTGACTCCAAGGACTTGAAGGATTGGGCACCAAGGATTGAGAAGAATCCCCAGGGTCACGCAAAGCTGGGAGCTATGTAGTGGGGACGAATGGGTGAAACTGGATAAATGAAAATTCAGGTGGAAACATGAGAAATGGTTCCTTACAGAGGGGTTTCTTGGTGAAATCCTCTCCTAAGGGCACCAGTGAAATCTTGGGTTACTTGGCACTAAACTAGAAAGGCACTTGAAAATATACTAAAAGGCACAAACCTGTATCCGCAGTGGGGGCACTGGGTAAGTTATAACTCTTTTCTATGCTTAAGTACTATGGTTTTATGTTTGTTTTTTTTTTTTAACAAAGCTGGGCTATTTGTCCCTGTTCTCTAGCATCTGCCTGCAACCCTTTGGTGCTCTGCGTTCAGCGTCATTCATGGCCCCAGCCCTGTCAAGCTCCCTGCACTGATACAGCAGATTCTCTGAGCTGAGTCACACCCCAAAGGGAGCCGATGCCACACCGCGACGAGACGACTTCTCTGCTTTGTACCCTGCAAGAAGTGTCACTTGCTGATTGCACAGCATCTCTTGTCTTTCACGTAGTTCTGCTGGCAGCAGCAGCAGATGTAGCAGTCTGTTGGCACACGCCGGCGGAGCCAGCCCTGGGTGACGGCCAGTTGCACACATGCAGCAACAGGAACAAAACTCCTGACCTTCACTTCCAAAGATGGAGACCTCTGCTGAAGGACCCGCCTGGTTAGCTAGCCCACAGTATTTGGAGGAGTTAATGCATGCAGTTTGGTAAAGGATAGCAGAGTAAATGAATAAGTTTCTTTACCAGTGACACCAGATTGCAGAGTCATTTCAGGTGCATCGTAATGCTCAGAACACAAATTGATCTGGGACATAAAGTCTCTTTAGAGGCAATGGTTAAAAATCTTTCAAAATCAAAACAGAACAAGGGTATTAGGACTGCCTTTTGCACTGGAGAAAAATATAGGGGTCCAGACTTTTTCCCATTATTCATTTGATTTTTTGATGGTGACAAAGCAGAGCCGGACTGGTCATCCTCCTCCCCAGCAAGCTCAGAGACCCCACAGAGACAGCTGTTATCCGAGGACAGCTGGTTCCCAAGCCCACCCTGCATTGCACCAGCTGGGGAAGGGGCTATGAAGGCGAGCTGAACTTTGCCCACGCTGAGATCCATCCCAGATCTCCTGTTGGGGCTGTGCCAGCCAGTGCAGGTCAGGCCAGCCCCTACCTTGTGCTGGTGGCAAGGACAGAAACGAGATGTGCTGTCAGACTGAGACAGGCAGAGGCTGTTCACTGCTCTAATCGTTAGGTGGGTAGAAATTGTTCGCTGCCTTGATCTGCGCTAGGTGACGAAGAACAGCCAGGCAACGATTTTTACCTCTCTGCCCTTTCTGTCTTGGGTTTTCCTGCATCTAAATTTTTACATGAAAAAGGAGGAGACGGGACAAAACGAAAATGCTGTCAGCATCAAAAGGATGATAGTCTCTGCATGGGTGTATACTTTTTTCACTCTTACAAGATGACGCCTGCATTGGTCGGCATTTGCAATGCCCGAGAGTGCCCGTTACCAGCAGCCAGAATCCTCTTGACTGGCTGAGAAGAAAGCAGCGGCGTAAAAGTGTCAATAGAGCACCAGCGATTTGTCAAGTGGTTATAATGCAGTAATCAGGGGGGTGGAGGGGAGAAAAACCCTGCCAAGATGCAGCCAGCTCAAAGAGAGCCGCTGCTGGGATGTAATGCCGGGGCTCTTTCATCTGCGGGTGAGCTCAGTAACTTCCTGGGAGTCGCTTGGTGAGGAGGCAGTGTCGGCTCCCCGGGTGAGCTGGCACCCCCAGCACCCACACAGCCACCTCATGCCACCGAGGGATGCCATGGCCCCTGGGTGTGGGCACACCTCCAGTGTCCCAGCAGCAGGGGAGGGTGCTGGTGAGCATCAGGACAGCCCTCCGAGCCGCCCGCAGCGACACTGCCTCTGGGATCATGTCAGAGACCCAACAACATCACCTTCTAGAAGGTCAAAAGAGTTGGTCTCATTTAGAGATGAGTTATTTGCCATGGACTACCACTCAGCACCTGATTCCCAGAGCTGGCCTGACATCTGAAAAAGCATTCGAGTCCTTCTGTGGTACTCTCCCTTTTTTTTTTTTTTTTTTTTTTTTTTTTTTAATGCAGCACATTTCAGTTGAGAAAGGCACTTGAAAAGCATTGGTAGGCACAAATAAAAATATACCCATGCGGACAGGCAGCAAGGGAAGGAGTACTGCAGTCATGTGCAAAGTTGGGGGATACTTCTGCAAACCAGCCCCCACGGTCCTTAAAGATGCTCAACCCCTCCCCGGGATTGGCAAAGAAACCTTTGGAAAAAGACATTTCCCCTGCATCCAGCATTGTCTACATTCCTCTCCTCTGCGGTCAGACCAGATAGGCGCAGTATTGATACATTACTTCAGGATTTTGGGGGGGTGGGGGGGTGGCAGTGGCTGTACTGCGTATTCCCCATGCTATCTTATCATTAATGCATTAAGGAGCTGAACAAGCAATAAGGGCAAATGGACTTCAAAACACAGGGAACTGTCTCCATAGGGCTCAGACTGATTTACGGCAATTACGTCTTGGCAGCATCGCCAAAGCCCATTAAGCTCCGCACCTGGCTGTAACTTGAACATCCCCCGGTTTAGAGGGGGGATTCGCCATTAGTCACCCCGGCACTGCCACGAACCCTTCTTCTCTGTGATGGAAGGCGAGATGTAAAACAATGTGAGGAGGATTAACAAAAAGTTAATAGGCTGCAGAGGGCAAATTGATCCGAACTTCAGCAGCGGATACAGTTTCAGATACCAGGATGCTCTGCTGGCCTCCTTCCAAGGTCTGAGGGGAAGGGATTGGAGACGGAGCCTGGAGCCATTGCATTTGACTCGGGTTCTCCTTGTCTATCCCCTTTCTGTTTCATTACCAGAGGTGGGCTGGTTGCTCAGCTATTAATTTTCTTCCCCTGTTTTTGAATTTTTATTGCTTTTTAAAAGGTGTCTCTTTGTGACACCATTACGTCGTCGGGGCAGCTGTGTACAAATCACCGAGAGAAAGCGTAGCGCTGCCGGAGCCAAGGGGATGGCTTGTGCAAAGCCCTCCGAGGGAGGATGCTGCTTGCTCTGAAGGCTGGGGTTCAGGGAAGCTGGGTTTGCCATGTGCATGCTGTTTGCATCATGGAGGGGAACCAACAGTGGGGAATATCCCACCAAAAGCACAAAAACGGGGGATACTTCTGCAACATCAGCGTACCGAGGACACATAAGGAGTCTCATGACAGATCCCAATGCTGGGACAGATGCGCATGGACAAGGTTTTTAGGGGGAAGGCAGCAAGATATTTCATTGAAGATACCACCAGTGCAAAAGACCTTCAGAGGAGTTAAAATTTACTCAGTGCTCCAGAAGTGTTTATGGCCCATGTAAAATTTACCAGAAAAATGTCAGATGTCAGTGGATTGTATTAAATGTAAATATTACACAACTTGCAGCCTCCGTTTCTTATTGCAGCTTGGCACGCAGCTCTTGTGGATCTCCTGTTTGAAGGGGAGTCTCTGGAGGTGCTGCTGCTTGGCGGTGCGTTTGGAAAGGTTTCAGTGTGAGCTGTGCCAGCCTCCATGCCTCCCCCTCGCCCCCGTGCCGCACTGCCAGACCGACGGCTTATGGTGGCAAGGGTGTCTGGTTTGTCAGAGAAGCCCACCCTGACATGTCTGCGATGGAGACTGCTGTGACATCAATGTCCATCACTCCCAAACTGGCTGTGTCCTCGGGCAGCATCTTGGCAGGGAGAGGAGAAGGCGGCAGAGGATGGTTTCCTGGGTCCCATGGCTGCTGCCTCCAGTCCCAGGGGCTGGGCTGGCTAGTTCTGCCCCAGTGAGGTGCTGTCTCCTACAGGTGATGCGGGGAGGAAGAAGGGAGCGTATTGGCATTGCTGCTTGTCTGGAAGAGGCTGCTGAAGTGCACTGCAGTGGTGGGATCATGCAGTCATTAAATGTGCTTGCATTTAATGAAGGGGAAGGCACTTTGTGTGGCTGTCCTGGGGGCTTGGGCAAGTCCCACCAAGGCTGAGCACGGGCTCGAAGCAGCTTTCTCCATCAACTTGTCCCCAACGAGCCTGAGAGACATCTGGCATGCTTACATTACTGCTGGACCGCTGCGCTAATCCATTTTCTTGGATGTTTCACCAATTTAACAAATTATTGCTTCTTTGGCCTGGCCTGTGGAACTCAAATGCTGTGTTGTGCACAGGATATGACTAAGGGCTCGGTACATCTTTTCAGTATTAAGACGTCTTGAGGAGTTACGATGCTCAGTCATATCAACGAGTTTCCGCAGCTGGGCCGAGCCGGGGAAAGTGAGTCAGTGTAGTGCATTGCAGCTGGTAGCAACAGATGCTGGGAAAGGACACTGTGCCATGAAAATGATGTTGTGTGTTGCCCCGTTGTTCACTCTGCACGTTACTCTCGTGGTACCAGCTCTTATATAAAAAAAAATAAACAAACATAAAAAACAACCCACACGGAGGAATTTTTTTTTGCTTGCTCCTCAGAACGTGTGACTGGAAAAAACCCCAACCTCAAACACTTCTTGCTATGATTTATATCATTTAGAGCTGCCGTGGATTTCAGCACACTTTTCCCCAAAAGGATTAGCTTTGATAATACTGTTCCTGAAAATCCCTCTCCTGTAGTCTCTGGGAAGCTCACAGGTACAGCAGGAGCATGTAGACAAAACGCGGGAGCCTGGCCCATTCATGCTGCAAGATAAAGGTGGTTCAGAGTCACGCTTCTCCTGTAAAAACCATAAATACGATAGCTTCTACAGATAGAAAGATTTTCACTCTGTGCTTTACATAGTGAGTTTACTATTTTTAAGTCAAGAGTACGTACACTGGTATTATCTGGAAACAGCTTCTGGAAAGCAGTTTCAGTTCCTGCCGGTGTGTAAACAGGGATGATCCTCAAATATAAATTATATCGTGTTTTTTTCTAATACAAGACACAAGACCTACTAACAGTTCATTCATATGTTTTCCAGGAAGCTGAGGAATCCTGTTGATATTTGGAGGAGGGAGAAATTGCCTGAATGAGAAAAACCTCTCTAGTTGTTATTGCAGAGCCACATTGCCGATTTGGCTTTGAGAACAGATACCTCTTGTGCAGACCAAAGAAACAAACTCGCTAAAACCGTAGAAAGAGATAAGCACGTGCAATTCCTGCTGATGTTCACAACAAGCCGAGGCGTCATGTGCTTATCAGAGACCTTGGCCTTCATGACAACAGCAAAATATTTAGCCATCCCCTCACTACTAAGCGGTTGAAAGATGCCCCAGCAGCTCACTGCATCTCCTGGCAAGCTTAGGCTCAAGCACGCACCGCATTTGGCTTCCAGAAGATGATTTGGAAAAAAAAATAATGCAGAATTTTCCTGCTCAAGAAACTCCCACCAAATCTACCAAAAGTCCTTAAAATAATTTTAGGCCTTATTCATGTGTTGTCATCTGGCTATGTGTAAGTGTGGTTGCTTGTCCCACAATAACAACAGCTGGGTATACACAGGAGAATTTCATACAGGGTTTAGGGCTTGTGTTTCCCCGTAGTGCTGCAAAGCCTTTCAGACTTGGGGGGCAGGAGGAACACACTGTGAGCCCCCATGGACACCTCCACTCTCCTGACAGAGAAAGAGCATGTTTTTTCCCCGTCTCATTTGACATATGCAGTAAGAACACTTTGCTTTCAATCTGTTAAAGCAAGTGATTGCTGCAGCAGTGAGAAGATCTCCGTGGACGGACACAGTTGAAAGGTTAGCGGTGTTTATTGATTTAATAATTCTCACATTCTTTGTCGACAGATTATCTTTCCAGAGACATGAGCAGAGGCGGAGCCCAGAAGTGTAGGAGAGCATCTCTAATATGTTAGGAAGGCAAAGGACTGGGGGGGAAAGGTGATGAATTTCCCTGGTCCTGACCTATTAAGCCCCTGGTGCAGATTGGAAGATAGAATAGGAAATCCATGTACCTATTTTCTATAGGGAACGTTTATAAGGACATCGTTTATGTTGACCTTTCACACCGAGGTTGTGCACCACTTCGTATTACATATTGGTTAGTCCATCACTGGTGCAGACAGCAGGGAGGGAGACATCACAGGTCAGGACCTTCTTCCCGTGGGAACTAGTGAGATGTGGACAGGGGGAACTGTGTGCCCTTTTCTGAATGAGGGTAAACTGCTTTTCTAGAGGCAGAAGAGTGGGATTTCAACCCCAGAGTACATTGGTCCTGAGTAGCAGCAACTATTAGAGGCCTGCAAACACGCTGTGGGCTTCCCCAAACCAGGGTCACCCAGCCCACTGGAGGGATGAACAGCTCAGCCCTACTACTGCTTTCCACTGCCGTCTCGTTACCATTTTTGGTCATTTTTCAGGGCATCAGAGGGAATCAACAACAGGCCTTCATGTTCCCCTTCGGCTCCTTTCAGCAATAAAGGGCTTGTTACATGTGGGGAGGAAGCCCCATATGTCTGGGAGCTGTTTGGAGCAGGCTGAGTGCCCACAGGAGAAGTTTGTCACACCTCCCAGCCAGACCATGGCAGTGCTTGGGACGTCGTCCTCTCGCCACTGAGATCAGTCCAAAACGATGTGCTCGTTTCCATGATTTTGTTGTATTGACTGAAAACTCCTGTTCTGCGCACCTGACCCCTCCTCTCACTGTAGGTTTGTTGTCCTTCACAACAGATTGCAGCCAAAGGGTCTTCTGCCCGAGTTTTGGAGTCAGAGTGGGCCCGTTCCTGAGTTGTACTCCGTACACACATGGGTGTGCTGAGACCTTTAATGGGTTGCTAATTGCTCTGATTACAAGTCAAGACCAAAGAGGAATTGTTGGATGATGAGCTCCCTGGCAGACAAGAAGATACCAGTGGAACATTTTGGATGAATAATTCAGTAGGCAGGAATGGGAAATGAACAAGTCTTCAGTCTGCTAAAGGGAAGAAAAAAAAAAAAGACCAAAGAAAAAGAGAAGACATCTCCTGCTCGGGTGAGGCAGACCCATCTGAGCTTGGGCTTCAGCTCGAGAACAGCAGCACACCCTGGCCAAGCACTGCGCCGAGCCTTTGCATGATTGCACCATACTGAGTTACAAAACACTTCATAAAGAGGAATAAAACCCACCTCTCTGTGGTGACCATTGCAGCCAAGTGAGAGCTCACAGGCTCAGGTTCTCATGTGCTGTAAATCCCTCAAAGTCTATTCAGCTGAAAGAACATACGCTAGTCACAAGCTAGCAAGCCATGAAAGCTAGGGCAGAGATTTCTCTTTGGGGAAGATGTTAAAAGGGTTTTTTTGCATGGGTTTTTTTTTTGGTTTTGTGTGAGTAGAGTTGGAAAGTCTTAGCACAAATTTGTTTTTGCAACATGAAGAGGAACTTTTTGCAAGTGTGGCTTTCTTGTTTCCATACTAGAGGAGGACGTGCAAGTACAAGTCTTGGTGTAAGACAGGAGCATTTGCAGTGAGGGCTGCTTTTATTTCATGCACCTACTTAAATGTGCCAATAGCAGTGCAAAACTTTCTCCCCGTTCATGATGCTGGAGTTGCGATATCTTTTTTTCTCTCTTTCCAATTACTCCTCTCACCCCCATTCTGCAGATAGAAACTAATTTAATCTCTTCACTAATGAAGGTCTCCTGTCTTAATCCAACGGTTACAACGGCAGCAAATATTTCAATTAAAACCGCGTTCCGCAAAATAGCTTTATTCATTATATTGTCTGCCTTCCTTTGCAAGAGAAGAACTAATTGAGAACAGCCATGTGAAGGACTTGCATCCAGAAGTCTGAAAATAGAAATATGCTGGTTACTCTTCCAGTGGGGAGAGAGGCAGTTGCCCAAGCTATTTGAGCAAACAGCCAGGGTAGAAAGCAGGGAAGGAGAAACACGTGTACCAGGAGTCAAAGGCTTCAGCCCAGTGTCCTGGACCATCCCTGGGTCCATTCCGGATAAATTCTCCACCTTCTTGAGAGGTTTCAGTGCTGCAGGTTGCGGAGGAGCCAATTCACCGGGCTGCTACAAAGCTGTGATGGGTAGGTGGGTCTGTGCAAAGGAGCTTTGGATTTTGCTTCTGCCCATCAGCTGCTGCTGGAGGCTCCCACACAGGGGGTCAAGGAGGAAACTTTTGTTTTAGGCTCCATTTTCTCTGCCAGCTCATGTGCATAACTCAGGTTATGGTACCTTCTGCAGTTTGCTTCCTCCCTTGTAGTCAAATTCTGGCACTGGTTCATTTGTACGAAACTGATCTCATTTGAGACTTGAGGTCTTAAAGCCAGGACATGTGGCTTTCCATACAACCATTATTTTTTTTTCTTGGGAAAAGTAGCTCATGTGAGGAGATTATCCTAAACTCCATGCAGTTCCTCTTACAAGCAAGGACAAAAATAATTTCCCAGCTTCATTTACAGCTACTCTTAGAGAAGTTAAACGCTTGCTAAGATGAAGACTGGACACCCCTCTCCCTGGTAAAGACAGATTTGTTTTATTTGGGACCCGATTGAATCAGTGAATTATACACTGAAATCTTTTGTACTGAAAGGCAGCCAAATTTACTGTTGAGTACTTTCTTAACAAAAAAAAAAAAAAAACGCAAAAAAAAAGAAAGAAAGAATGGCTGCAGCAAGGTGTGTTGCAATCATTATTCTTGAGCAGAGAGGGCGGCACAGATCCCTGCCCAGACACCTTGCAGCAGTGTAAAAGCATGGACACAGGCATAGCATGCTACATGCAGTCGCGGGATTTTCTTTCTCTGCTCGCCTTACCCAGAGGCTGATAGGCGTCACAAACACCCTGCAAGGCTGTGGCTCAATTTACCGTCTCTCTCCAGATAGTTTCAAGCAGGCTTTTTAAAGAGGGTGATGGATAAGCTAGTAAATGTGTGCAGCTGTTGGTAAAGCTCATCTCTCTGATGATGTCTAGTGGGATCTAAGATGCAATTATAAGAAGGAGAGGATTAAAGTCCAAAGTTTCGGTGTCCACCTGCAGTAAACCCACAGTTTTCAGACAATGCAGGATTCTCACGTCTGCTCCAGTTTCAAACACTGAAAGAACATTTGTCCTTTGTACCACACCGAGCACTTTCACCATCGCTCGCGTTCCTTGTTGTGTACTTCTGTCCCTGGGTATTTGTAATTTGAGCTGCTGTGCTGTCCTCAAAGGCTCTCCTGCAACACAGCCACCACAGCCTGACCCCCGTGTACTTCTCAATTTATCCATTGTGGAAGAATATGACACTTATGAGGGCAGTGTTTTCAGCACGGGGGTCTTTGGTGAGGTCGGAATGTGCCTCCCACTTTCGAGTGTTGGACATCCCTCCTTGGCCACTCCAGTATTATTCAGGAACCTCATTCTGCTGATTCAACCTGAGAAAAGGACAAAAGGGTGGAATCAGCAAAAGTTGCAGTGTGGATTTGAAATATTCTTTGCTTCTTCATGGTTTTTATCTCCACAATGAAATATCATAAACTCCGCAACACTTTTCCTTATGCCAAATCTTATTTCAATATCTTAAAGAGGAAACAATGCTTTTTTTTTTTTTATTTCAGTGGAGACAATAGACACCTCCCTTCAAATGATGTGGGACTGAAGCTTCAGACCCTAGTTTTGCTCAAGATATAAACAAGTTTCATATAAAAATTCCCTTATTAAAGACACCCTGTGGGATATGGCTCTAGGGCTCTAGGTGGCATTCACAGGCACTGTCTCAAGCCTCTTAAACATACAATCCTTCTTTACTGCAGTTGCATCATATTTCACTAGTTCTGAATTTGATCTGTTTGAAAAGTGCGTGTATGTGTAAGGGAGCCCAAAGACAATTGTAAAGTAACAAAATATTAAGGAGAAGGCTTATGTAAAATCTGGGCAAAGTATTCGTGATGCAAATGAGCTTGCAAACACATCCCATCTGCTCTGCTTCAATACTTTTCTGACAATTCAGCGCATTATTTGTTTGCTTAAATCATTTTCTGACCTTCCCCCTTGCCCTCCCTCCCCGAGGAAATAACCTTGACCTTTTCTCTTTGCAGACAAGTCCTTAAGAGTGGCTTCTGAATGAAAACACATTGGAATAAGAGCAAACACCAAACATGCTACAAATGAAAGCAATTCCATGTCAAGAGGCGTCAAAGTCTTGCTAAGCATCGCAAAGAGCACTTCTGCTCCTGAGAGGAAAGGGAGACTTCATTCTTCCAGGTGACGCAGATGGTGGGAGGAAGGGTTTGGTAACAGTGGTAAATGATTTGTGGTTTCAGGTGATTTACCCCAAATCTCTGAGGGGCTTTATGTGCTAAATCAACCCAGACACAGCAGAAATGCTTCGTAAGTTGCACTGGGTAGTGGGGTATCCATTACGTGCCCCTGTTTAGGCTCATCCCATGGGGTCTTCCAGGTATGACCACGGCTGGCAGCAGCGAGCATCATGAGCCTCTGGACCATGAGTGCCTGTCTGGGCACTGGGAGGCACAGCCAGGGCGATGATTAGCTTTCACATTGGAGAGGAGGGAAGACTCACCACGCAAGCAGAAACATTTTCAGAATCAAAAATATAAAAAGAAGGGAAAAAAAAACCCAAACTTTCAGAAGTCTCGCAGCTGCTATTGCCAATCATGTGTGTGACTCAGAGGGTAGACTGTATGCTATAAATGGAAATGGGTTACTTACAATTTGACTGGTAATGTCTTCGTTTTTGTAAGAAAAATGTCTTTTGAAGAAATACTATAGTGGGGTGGCAAGCTGTACCATATGTTCTTTGCTGCAGCTGACTTCATAATACATCTCAGCTACACTTTAAACTGTATAGCACTGATTGCATTGTAACTCCTATGTCTTCTGCAGATAAAGTTATGGAAATATAATGATTGTGCTTCAGATATGTGCCAGCGCTGCCTATACTATTTCAAATCATCAGACAAGAGAAGAGCACCTGCTTGTCGAGGCTTTCCCTGCTTGTTTACCACCTTCTGTACCACAGCAAGGGAGGATTGCAGGTCCCCCAGGGAGAGCCGCCACCAAAAATAAAAATTCACGCCTGCTGGAGCTGTGCTTTGACTGCTGGAGCAATGAAAGACATGCTCCGTACTTTGTGGGCAAAGGATGGATGTCTTATGCCCTAACACAGGGAGAAATTCGTAACTACAGCTGCTTGGGCCATTCCTTCAGAGGGCTAGCTGGGGAGGGGACAGCCGGGAGAAAATCTAGCCGATGTCCTCCTCCCTGAAGGAAAACAGGTCCAGAAATGATGGCCGTTGCATCCCAAATTCATCTTGAAATGGCTTGTCCATTGGGAAATTCCAAGGACCGCCTCCTGCAATACCTCCAGGAAACGCTGACACCGCTCACAAGAGCTGTGGTTTAGGCAGCACCCCTGCCATTATCCACCTATTAAATTTTGATGTTGCGAGAAGGTTGAGGCCGTCCGAAAAGCTGTGGTGTGGTCTGCCAGCAGTCCCTTACTGGGTCGGAGCTAGCAGAGCCCTGTCTCTCTCTGTCTCTGGATAAACAAACTGGCAAGATGTCTATCTGCACTTGAAAGCCTGGCTAAGTATTGACATTTGCAGGGAAAACAATTCGTCACTGTAAAGTTGTCTGTACAGGGTGAGCCATAGAAAATGGCTGAAAAATAACTTTCTCCCTGAGGATTTCGATGCAGTGTCTTTTTTGTTGATTTTACCAGCAGGCTGCTTTCACCATTGCTTTTACATATGATACTTTAATGTAGGGTTGGACTGAACAGTTCTCACTCCAGAAAGTCTGTTTGCACCAGGCAGCTGACCTCAGTCCTGGGCTGTTCAGGTGCCTGAAAGGCTTTACCATGTATTATGGCAGGGAAATGCTGTAAAATCATTGGGGAGTGGTGGGCGTCGCAGCACAAGGAGTCCCTAAGTTCCCGTGCCTTACCCTTTGCGACCTCCTACAGCACTCACTGCTGCCCCTCTACTGCCGTTCGCAATAGGGTTGGGGTGACCCTGCATGTTGAGCCAGATTTCAGCAGCCTTTCCTCTGGATGCTCCACCCCATCATGCAGTATTTTATTTTTTTTCATGATACTGCAGCTTGGGGACTGCGCTAACCCACACCAGCCAGGGCTGGCCCAAGTCTCTAGCAGGGCAGGTGCCCTGGCTATGTTTTTCTAGTGGTGGCCAAGGCTGGTTATCCCAATTCTCCATGCACCTCCAGCAGGTACTAGGGCATTGTCCCCTGCACGGCTAGTTATTGTGGCATTAGGCAAATATCACCTCAGGAATTCAAAAAGGCACCATGCCAGGGCAGAGGGCTTGATCTTTCTGTGTTGTCCTAAGCAAGGTTGCCTTGAAAGGTCATCCTTTAACCCACACGCTGATTGCCAATCATTTTATGTCAGACCAACGGTGAACAAGCAGGAAAAAATGCTGTGAGAGGTGGCAAGAGGTGATGGTTTATGCACTGCAGTGTTGTACACCTCCTTCACATACATGTATATATCAGCCTGAATGCATTGTATCTACTGAATGCTTTATGGGGTGAGGAATGCACAGGCTGAAGATTGAAAAGAAAACTTTATATCACATTTAAACGGTGACTCAGTGACTTGCAGACATAATTCCTGATACGCTGGATGGGCCAGCATGAGAGCAGGAGCGCGTGTGACTCAGAGGAGTGGGGAAGGGGGTGAGGGATGTGGAAGGGGCCAAGGCTGGGAGAGGGGGCTTTGAGGTCGGGAAGGCAGATGGAGCAAGCCCTTGGAAATCTCTGTGGGCTGGAAGGGCGCTGTGGGAAGGAGCTGAGGGGTAGGCGAGTGCCAGAGGCTTTGGCGGTGTGTGATGGGAAGACACCTCCTGTCCTCCTCAGTTGATGGAAGCTCTCAGGAGCTCCTAAAATTCAGGGAAATCACTTTGGGAGCAAAGTAAAGTGTGTGTGGGAGGAATGCTGGCCCCAGGAAAGGAGCTTTGGGAAAAAAGTGCCGCAGACAAAGGGTGTTGTAGGTTGACTGCATCAAAATAATGTATCGGTGGAGGTGCCACATAGTATGAGGGCAGGACAGGGACGAGGGCAGGACAGAGACAAGGGCAGCAGAGTCACGCCATGTCTGGGGCCTCACAGTGCGTCACCCCTCAAGCAGTGGGATGGCATCACTGCCACTTGCAGCCTTTTCTGCGGTTTGCAGCGTCTGTGAGTCGGGGAGGGGAAGGTGGTGCCCTTCCCAGGTTGGACTGCTGCAAAGCATAGTGTCCTGGGCACAGTCTGGCTGCTGTCACAATAAGACAGGAATAGAAAGGAAGGCAGTAGAGATCCCAGGGCTTAAAATGCACTTACATATCCTGTGGAGTCAGAGCCTGAGCTGGAAATAAGAATTTTGGCAAAGCCAACCAAGAGATGGGAGTCTGTCAACGGGCCAGAGGCAAGAAATTTATTTATTAAAAAAAAAAAAAAGCAATGAAAGACAAAGCTTGTGGTCCCAAATACTGCTCAAGATGATGCCTTACCCAGCTCAAGGCTTCCCCAGGAGGCATCTGGGAGACAGACGGGAGGTGATCCACACAGCAGCCAGCCCTGAGGGATATCTACATTGGTGTCAACCGTGGGGAGAGATGAACCCAGACAGATCAACGAAGGAAAACATCCTGATGGAACAGAAGGGATCTGGAAGGAAACTGGGCACGCATCCCTCTAGTGCTCCTTCCATGGCATGGAAAGGAGCGTGTGGATGGAAGTGGTGCTGAGAGGCAGTCTACTGTTGCCAGCAGTGTGGGAAACACAGCCCGTCTGAGTGCTGGGAGGACCCAGACCCCTCAGAGTGGCAAGGAGTGATTCACAAGGCCACTTTTCGTGGGCGATGCTGCAGTGTGAACTGGTGAATGTTTAACAATTACTCTACGTCCAGGCAAGAAGACAGACATTGGAATCTTAATGAATGAGCACCCGTTGGCTGCTGAAGATAAGACATGTCAGGGACCTGTTTACTTGAAAGAGTCAGTCCTTTCTGTCTCCTGTGAGGTTATTAGCTGTGATCCACTCCTGATGTACAGTAGATGTAATTTTATTGCAATTTGTGAGTAATTAATGCCCATTGCTTGCTGTTTTATGCAACTAGGTGCACACATGTGTTTTAATTTATCTAAGATGAAGTATGGTGGGGGAGGATAGTCCTTACATCAGTATGCACCAAATTTCATCAGAGTACTTATGCTCCTATCCCAGTTTCTTTGGCAGGCATGGAGGAATCACAGGATTTGCTTAGACTGGGAAAAGAAATCTCACATTACTATCAGGCGGGATACCCATGCTGTTCCAGACTGCCATATATTATTATCCAAATATCATTTTTCTCCTTCAGCGCTTGTTCCAGCAGCGATGATGATGGAGCAGCCTATGGAAAGGACTGGTTCAGGTCAGCAAAGAGGTTTTGCAAACGTGCTAGCAAAGGTGTTTTCCCTCTGTCTCGTGCACAAAATGACAGCTGAGTCTGGAATTGACTCTTTTTGCTTAAAGCATCGTCTTGTAGCTCCCCAGGAAACTTGAGTATCAGGAGGAAAGGAGACCCCTACTGTTACCCTGGCCTGTGAGTTGACCCCTTACAAGCCCTGCTGTCCTGCTCCATTAGAGCAATGTGCAGAGGCATGTTTGTTCCCTGCTTTTGTTCCCTGCTTTCCCACCACTGAGATAACTAATATTAAGACACAGAGGACCAGAGGCCTCAAAGCAGCAAGGGAAGATTTACGGCAGAGTGGCTGTCAGTTGCTTTGGTCTAATTAAATGGCTCCTGCCTCCTTGACTCAGTTCCAGTGCAGTGGAGCTTGACTTGTTAAGCATTAGGGAAGCATCCTGGCCGCTCACTGTTACTAATGCCTCAGCCCCAAAGTGTGAGTGTTTGGCTGAAATAAGCTGTAAAAACCTGTCATTGCCTTCCCACCCCACTTCATGGACAGCCAGACGTCTCTCCTGATGGGTTCCTGCACCCATGACAGCAGCAAAAGACCCCATGGGGCAAGGAACACCACACGCGGGCAGCTGGATGCGGGGCTAGATGCTGTTCACACGGGGCCCCCGCCCGCCTTGGACCCTCTGTGGAGGTGTAGCACTTCTCCTCTTCTTTGCCTCCTTTTCAGAGGGGGCAGTGGGGAACTGGCAGTAGGAGAGCACTCTGGAGGTGAGGACAAACCCCAACAGTGGTCCCATGAGGTTCTCTCCACACGATCCCATGCCCCTTAGGCAGAGGTCCTTCCCTTCTTTGCCCAGAGCCACCCTGCCTCTCCTAGGGTACTTCGCAGCACACCCTGTTGCTCTCTGAATTTCTAAACATCTGGAAGCAGAGCTAACCAAACTGTTCACAACAACTAACTCACCCAACACGCTCAGCCTATTTTTTCATGTCAGTGAAATAAGGAACAGGTCATGGTTTGGGTAAATGTGTCTATTAGCCTCAGTCGCTTGAATCATTTTTGATTACGGATTATTATTTGTGTCTTATTAGCAGATTGGCTGGTGTTAATCGTCAGAGCACATGCCATCTAATTGGCTGTTTACATCATATGTCATTCCCTCCCTTCCCTGATTGGATGAATTAAATTTTATTAAAGAGCAGCCTTCTTTCTCTCTTGTTTGCAGATGATGCATGAACATTTGTAGCTACTTGGCAATTCTGTTGTGAGACAATAAAAGAGCTTTTCAAAATGCCAGCAGAGGAAATCCAGTGTGAATACTCTTGCAAATATTTACTTGTGCTCGTATTTGCAATATTTTATTGTGTAATGGATTTAATGATGCTATTTATCAAATAATTATGATTGCTGTCTTTAATGAATTCAAATGTAACTAAGCATTTTCCAGAAATATCTGTCAAAATTAGAAGAAAATTCCAGTGCACTAAATGCACAAGATATGGGAAACCATTATAAATAATTATAGCTAAATGGTGCTTAGATATTGCACAAACGCGTGTTTCACAAGTACCTTAGAGGAGAGAAAACAAGCACAAAGTTACCTCAGATACAATAACAAATTAGCAAATAGTAAATCTCTGCTTCCTCAATTTGGCGGTACCGAGTTAGGACGCGGTGAACAGGCCTTTTCACCACAAGCTGAGCTGAGCGAAGATGAACACACCCAAAGGTCTGTTGATTAAAGACAGAGCTGTGATACCAGCTGTAGTTTAGAAACAAGAGATGTTTTCAGGGTTTGGGGGTGGTTTCACAAGCAGGGCTGCCACATCCCCACAGCCTTCCCAACCTTGCCCTGCAGCCCCGGTGCCGATGCCACCCCTCTCTGCCACTCGGGGAAAGAGGAAATGGGACCCGGCAGCAATGGAGATGTCTAAGAGTCCCTCAGGCTTAACAAATTGACCAACCAACTCTGGCCATGGAGCTGTGGCTGATTCTGCCGAGAGTAAGCGAGTGGACATGGAGACACTATCCCTCCCTACTTCTTTTCTGCTGTCCACTATACCTGTGAACCTTCCAGCATCTGCAGAGATAATTTCTTGCTGCCTGATATATCTTTGTTGGAAAGCAAGAACTACAAGAAAATACTAATTTCAGAGGTATTCAAGAGATCACAGATGAGCGTAGTGATACCTTCCCAAGATGGGTGGCTGCAGCTGTGCGTTTCATGCTTTTCTTTGAAGGATCTTCAAGGATGTGCTCCTGAAAAAACTGAAGACAAGGTCAGTCTCCAAGTCCAATCCGTTTCTCTGGAAGTTGAGGGCTGGACATCTTCCAGTGGCCATGACTTGAAAGGCTCCATCCATATGTCTGTTCAGTCATTAACCTGAAAGCGATGGGCTGCAAAAAAACCCTCAAAATCTATGATATCTAGGATTGGTCTATGGAAAGGAAGCAACAAGGACACGTTCTTAACTTAGTCTGAAGGGATGCCTCATAGGCATCAGGGAGTGGGATGATCTCCCAAACACTTAAGTTTCACTGAAATCAAACACACTTTTTCCTCATTTGATTAAAATGGAGGTACTGTCCTTATCCACATTGCTATTTTGACGCATACCTTGTTTGAATATGCAACGCCAGCCTCCATTTCCAAGTAATGCAGTAAATGGGGATTCTTGGACAGCCAAATTCCTCTTTACTAGGTCTGAAGCACCCAAATCTTTGAAGCAAGAAATATTTCCTCCAGCTGTCCATGCATGAAGTTGATTTATGACTAGTTTTCTGTTCAAACCACTGTAATTTTGTGAAATGATAGCAGTATTGATTCTAGCAAGAGTTTCACTTTGCTGAAACTACCAGGGCAGAGGGACTAAATGGAGCCTTGGAGTGAATAATATAGCTTTCCACTTTATCAATTTCATCTGTTTTGCTCCACACCTTCACTTAACAACCTACATCTCTTCTTTCCTTCCTTCTTTTCTCTTTAAGGCATTGGTCTTTTGCTGTGGTTCACAGCTATAAATGACGGTGTGTATTTTCTTACTTGGGAACTCTGGGCAGCATCAAAATACAATCTAAGCAAGGAATAGACTGCTTGACATCTCCGAGTGGTTCGTGTTGCTGTTTGGGAAGCAGAATTCTGGCTTTGAAAGATACTGAATTATGGAGGTGAATTTTTGTTGTTCCTTTTTTTTTTTTTCCATGGAAGAAAATAATTCGGGTTTAATTTTTCTTTAAATAACAAAAATATTTGCTTAGAAGAAATAGAAGGTTCCTTATTCTGGGCTAGGTTCTGCTTTCAGCTATGTTGATATCAATGAAGAGAAACGTTACTGAAGACAATGAAAATATCTTGGCCTAAGACTGGTCTGAAGACCAGTAGAGGAGCACAGGGGAGTTGGATGATGTTTCTGGACCAGCAACTTCAACAATATCCTCTTTTGGAGAATAAGTAAAAATTGCAGATGAACTCCGTACACATTCCATCCACAGTTCCTGTGTGCAGGTGTTGCTGTTTTTCCATTTCTGAAGTCTGAGGGAAAAAAAGCAGAAAATACAAATGCTTCAGTGGCACTATTAATTCAGCCATAGGCACAGCATGTATGTGAGCATAAATCTTCAGTAGCCCAGCCAGCTACTCAAACTGCTGCTTCTGCATTTGCGCTCTCTGTACTTACTTAAAGAGAGAAATTTCAGAAAACCAGAGGGCTATAAAGGTGTTAGGAACAAATGCCACTCAGGAAAACTAAGGAAAAGGTGAATATTATATTTTTCTGGGCATCAATTTATTTTTGCAAATTGCCCATCCAAGGCTCTGTAAGCACATTAGATGTTTGAAGATTTTGAAACAAGTGTTGAGGAAAAAAAAAAGGCAAATAATGCAAGCAGATTTTAGCACCATTAAATAATAGTTTGGATTCTACAATGGGAAACAGGATCTAAAGTAAAGCTGAGACACTCTGCATTTCTCCAAAATGCAGCGCGTGGCAGTGGGGCTCCAGCATGGGGACGTCACCAGTCAGCACACAGGGTCATGTTTAAAGGTGGAGGTGGGTTGCTGCCTCTGTGCTGATGTTAAACAGCTCCGTGGTGGCCATGAGACCCCACTGCCTGCAGCCTGTCCCCTCAGCCCCAGGGAGGGGGAAAGGCAGGTAATCACTCAGCAGCTCCAAATGTGGAGAAAAAACCCACATCGGGATGCAGGAGGGAGAAGGCTCCTGCTTGAGAACCAAGCCAAGCATGAAATTAATATTTCCTTTACAGTGGGGAAAAAAAAAAAAAAAAAGACTGCAACATGGGAATAAATGTAAACTTGAGGTGGGAATATGCTTTGAATCTCCTTGCGAGAAGGGGAATGCTTTGGCTGTTTCACGTCTGTCTGTGTTAAGCAGCACAGCACTGAAGAGGTCTAGGATGAGCTGCATGCTTAGATCCCGATACCCAACCTGCCACTTGGGTGAAATTCCTGTAGGTCTTGTACTCTCAGCCCCTTGGGGAAAATCTCACCCATGAGGTATAGGCAGGGCCCACGCGAGTCTTCAAACCTGCAGGAATGGATTACCTCCTTCTCTCTCGACTCTGAGCACCGCTTGCCAAAAAACACTGCAGAAAGCTGGTGGGGCTTCAGAAGGGCTTTCCTGCAGACCAAAGGGCAGCAGTGCCATGCAGGGTTGTGAGTCAGTGGGCATTTTTGCTTCCATGGTTGGGTTTCATGAAGTCATTTGGATTTCTTCATCCCTCTGTTTCCTTTAAGGAACCGTTCCAAAACATCTCTTGTTTGGAACTATCAGCACTGGGACTGACCAAAACCAAGGTGTGAAAGTAAAGCTTAGGCAACCCAAGAGGTATGAGACTCAATCAAAACTGCGTCTTGATTAAAAATGGCATGCTTCCTTTTTCCCAAATGAAAATTTCTCAGGACATTTTATTTTCTTTGTGTTTTCTCCCCCTATTCCTTTTTTGTTTGTTTGTTTTGACAACCACGTCTCAACACTGCCCTAACCTTCCTTCCCTTCTGCAGTGTTCCAGGGAGGAGCTCCACACCGAGTGTTTCTCCTGGCCGGCTTAGCACAGGAACGAAGATCCTCACAGCATCACTGATGTTCCCCAGGGGAGGCAAAATCTTGGTTTTGCCATCACCACTGAATAGCTAAGCAAAGCAAGTGAGCAGCAGGGACCGGCCAACACCCTGGGTGACAAGCAGAAGCGAAGCCATCAGCCGTGGGGAAGAGCCACATCAACAGGGCTGGGCACATTTTGGAGAGTGCTGGCATGCGTGGTGGGCAGGGAAATACCCAACGTGTCATCCACTTACTGTCTTCACCCCCCTGAATGGTGTGGGAGGAAGGAGGTGGAAACATCTGCCCTGCGATGGAAAGAAATGACTCAGCTTTGCCCATTTGGGGCACAACACACAAGGGAAAAAGAGCAGAATTATGGCAACTCTAGCAAACTTTTCAGGACAAGGAGGAAAGCTAAATAAATTCCCATGGCTCTTTTGGTTTTGAAAAGCTAGTGTTTGGGAAATCTGCTTGAAACTAGACTTCACCGGCCTCTGTTCTCCTGCCTCTGCTCGGTTGAGCCATTGCTAGTTCACGCTGCTGCTTGGTGCACCGCCTTTTTCTTTTTTTTTTCCCTGCCGTCCATCCACCTTTTTGGTCACTTTGACATACCAAAGCACAGCTCTGCTTTGAAAAGCCACGATCTCCTCCTAAGTCATCAAGCTGCTCCTCCTCTCAGCTCAGAACCTCACGTGCCTGTTTAAAAAGACAAAATAGTTCCCCTTTTTGCCTGCAACTGCTGTTTCAAAGACAGCCCCAGTTGGAGCAGCAGGAGCTGGACTCTGACTGCTCTGTGGTATCTACTTTTCCAAAAAAATGCCGTGTTGGAGGAGGTCTCACAGGAGGAAGCATCTGGGGTGAGGAGCCACTCGGTGTGCTTGGGATGTCACCAGGTTTTGGTCCCCAGCAGACTGCGCCCCACCTCCTGCCCTCCATGCACACACAGACCCTTAAATTCCCCGAAAGCGCTGTGGTTTTCAGGAAAATAATAAGTGAAAAAAAAAAAAAAAAGAAAAAGAAAAAGCGGAGAAAAAATTTCTCCTTGATTGCTGAAGCGCTGATGGCGGGATGCCTCCTCCCCAGCGGGTTCCTTTCCCTGCCGAAGCACTTAATCAGGCTGGCCCCACTGCCTCCAGCAGCTGCCCTCCCCACCACAGCAGCGGGTGCCCACCGAGGCGGCCTCACGAAATCTCCTCATCACTGGCAAATGGCTCTGATGATGGCACAGCGGGCGCTGAGCGAGGCCGGCTCTGAGCTAGCGCAGAGGAGCTTCACCGGTACTGCCGGAGCATCCCACATCTCACCTCTTCTGGCAGTGGGGGATGCTGCTCTGCCACTGCCCCGGGCATCTCCCTTGCGCTTTGGCCACTGGCTGCTGCTGCTGAGGATGCTCAGCCTTGAGCCCTGGTGCTGGTGGGGATGGCACAGCCCAGCGGTCCCTGGTTTTGAGTGGGAGGGACTTGTAGCTCCTTGGGCAGTGAGGAAACACTGGGATTTCAGAGGAAAGGAGGCATCAAGGGGCCACTTGTGACGCTGACCAACTTGACTGACCATTGGTGTTGCACCTCCTTTTTGCTTACAGCAACACACGTGAGCAGGCACTCACTGCTCCTCCGCCAGGAAGTTGTGCTTTCACCTATCGCACCCATACAGGGCCCTATCCCCAGTCTGAGCCAATCTTTATGAATGAGGGTAGGAAGCACAGTTTTGGCAAAACCCTGGTGCTTTCCCCTTGGCTTCTGCACCACAAATAATGGTGCTTTCCCGTGACCCGCAGCTCTCTGCCCCGGGCATTACCAGGGTTACATGGCTGCCCTCCCAACTTTACTCGAGGTGACGTGATTACAGTCCCTGTCTCCTCTGGATAAATGTCTTCAGTTGCTCAGCAACCTCCACACCAGGATTAAATTAACTTTGATTACAATTACAGACAGCACAAATCAGCCTGCTCCATCAGAAAAAAGCAGAGCACGGGCTGGTTTTCTCTAGAGGATTTTCTTCCCAAAGCGCCACTCTCAGGGGGAATCGCATCTCCCCCTTTTGCTTTGTGTCGAGCACGGATGCATCCCAACCCTGACGCTTTAAATGTGCAGTGGGATTGAGCACAAAAAATTGATTTATGTGCCTGAAAATGTTTCCCTGCACGGGGAAGGAAAGCAGAGAGGAGGCCCAAGTGCTGAAGGCAGCTTTGCTCTTATGCCAAGGTCCCGAAACTTCCTCTGGTGAAACCAATAAATACAACTACTCATCACCGCCACAGGGCCCTTGCTGTCCTCTCCTCCAGGTCCTCAATTTAATATATGGGAATGTGCAGTTATTATATATAGTTCCACAGCTCCCTGGAGCAGGCTCCCCAGCTGGGGGGAGCATGTCCAAGGACCCCCTAGGTGATGAGGGGTTGTGGGTGACTGACCCCACAGGGATCAGACCTACCGGGTGCAAAGTTGGAGGGTTAAACACCTCTATCTGCTCTTCATGGCCTTCTCTGCCCAGCAGACCTGGCCCGCTGTCAGGATGCTTTTGTGGTGCCCAGTGTCTCACCATGTGGGTTGCAGTGGACTGCACTGGACCAGCAGGAGAGCCTTTGCCTGGGGTCTAGAAAACTGAGGGTTGCCTGAAGCACTGCCCATTTGCTCCTGGCCTCAGCAAGGTCAAGCGGCTCTGCTCCTTGCTCTTGCACCTCTTTGTTTCACCACCTCCTCTCAGCAGAACCAGAGCCTCTCTTTCCCCAGCTTTCCCTCTTCCCTGGCTCATCGTGCAGAAGAGCTGAGTGCTGGCCACCACCAGTCTGCAGGAGGGCCACCGGCATCTGCCTGAAGCCCCTACTGAGCTGTTTCTTCAGGTGAGAACCTCCTTCAGGCAGGTCGAGAGGAAAACGGTACAGAGCGGTGTATCGGTGTGGAAACTGGGACTGCACCAGCAGCACCAGCAAGAGGCATGTGAAGTCCAGGTGTAGTTAAAATTGAGGTTGGCTTGCTAAATGTCTTGGTAGAGGGGCAATGTTTCTTCTCTCCCTGTATGAGCAGGAGGAAGAGGAGGAGGAGAAGGCAGAGCAGGGCAGGGCAGCAGCTTTTGCTCCTCTCTGCGGTCCCCTGGCCAGGAGACTTTTGCCAACCCAGTAGGTAGGAACATCGTTTGCTGCAGGACTTGGCCAGCAGCAAATGACTGCTCCCAAGTGGGAGTGGGGAAGGAAGTGTGGAGGCTCATTACACTTAATGTAATTACTCTGGACTTACAGCAGGGTATGCGACAAAGGAATTTGGCCTTCTCTCTTTTTCTTCCCTCGCTGCCTTAATCTTCAATGATATAAAGGTCTGGTCATACCAGCCTGTGTTCCAAAGCGGCTCTCTGCAGCTTCTTAAGCAAGTCCAGGGACATTCCTGGACTTGCACAGGCAGAGATAACATGGCAGAAAAATTAATGAATAACATTTGGCCAAGGCTGGTGCTGTGCAGAGGTCTAATGCAAGCAGCTCCTGCCATGGCATCCCCCACCAGGCAGGTCCCTGTGCTGCCAGAGCCGCTGCCCTACCAGCTCTGCCAGGGAAGGGTCAGAGCTGCTTCTTCACCATCTACCCATCGCCTGCACTGGAGGCATGGTGGTAGAGGCCAGTGAAGGGTCCCCTTTGCCTGGGACCCACCATGGCACCTGCACCACCTGCAAAACAGCTGGAGAATCATCAGCCACGATGTCCCGGAGGAGGGTGGTGTATGAGGGCTTTGATCCACCCACGCCTCCCTCCCCAGCTTTTGGTTTTGCCTCCCTTGCTTACCGCTGGAGGTGGCTAAAAAGCTGTGGCAGCGCTGTCCTGCTCCCCCGGGCACATGTCTCTCCTCAGCACCCTGTGTATCAGGGTTGCACCTCTGTCCTGTCGCAGACTCCCTGGGTCCCGGCTACTAACCTTCACCCTGGGGCTCCCAAGGCTTGTCTGTGAAAGCCAGGCTGGGGCCACCTCCTGCTGGACGCCTTCATGGGTTATGCAGACAGGTCCCCGGGCTGCGGCAGTGGGCACCCTTGGGAAAGCGCATGGTCATCATCCGTCGCTGCTCACAGCTGTCTGTCAGCATCTGTTTTCTCTCTCTCATGAGTATCTTGATGCTTCCTGACATTTTCACCTTCCTCTTCCTTGTGCGCACCCAGGGGAAAGTGTCTTTGACTCACATTCCCGTTTCACCGTGACGCATTTCAGTCCCGCTGCAGCCTGCTCTGACCACTCGCCGGAGTGCAGTGCATCAGATACACCGGAGGTTGCCAGGATTTGTCTTCCCTAACCGTATTTCTAATGAGGGGAGCCTTTGCATAGTCCACGTCTCACCAACTTGGTCAAACAGACCACTTTGATCTTGCGACCACCAAGAAGTTGCAGGTCCATGCTCACCTTTTCCTAGGGTCAAGGTGGACTTTCACATGGATTAAATTTGGCTTTCCTCTGTCCCTCTTTGTAAACATCTCACACCCCTGTTTGTTCTAGCAGGAAATATTCTCTGTGGCTGATCTGTCTCCAGGAGTACAATGTTTATCTGTTCCGTGCTGCCAGCTCTACGTTTGCTTGCATCCCTGAGCAGCCTGCTTTAAACAAAGTCCCTGTCTGTGTACTTCTTGTTTTCTGATGCTGAAGGTGGCACAGGACACTTGGTCTTGCCACCTCCAACCCACCCTGCACCCAGCCGTACCCAGTGCTTGGCAGGAGTGCCTGGAGCCTCCTGCCAGAGAGGCCAAGGCACATGGCAAGGGTGATAAAGGCAACCTTTTCTTCCATTGAACAATCTCTGTTGCACCGTGTGTGCCCCACTTATGTGGAAAACACCTCCTGCTCCACGTACATGTGGAGCCACCATTACTGTGTTTTGCACACAGGTGGTGCAGTCATCCATGGCTCCTTCCTGGTGCTTCCTCATGGCTGGTAATCATGTTGTGCATCCTACTGACACCCAGCGATGCCCCGTGGTAACAAGCCAACTCCTCCCTGCGCCTCTCGGAGCTCTGCTGCAGAAAGCCCCGGGCCTCTGCCGCTGCACCAGTCATGCTCAGAGTCCCTCTTCCATGGGAGCTGCACTAGCAGCTCCGCTTGCCCCCAGTAAGTCAGTGCTTAGCCCTACGTGTCATCTTCTTGACACTTCCAAAAGCAGAAAGTGGACTTTCTTTGTGGTACTGGTCACCAAAGTCAACCAGCTGTGTGCTACAAAAAGAGAGGTTGATCTATTGCTTGCAAAAGCATCTCCGTCTCTTGTGATACCCTCAAATTGTTGCTTCAGCAGCAGGATGAAGGGCTCCAAAATGAGGTACCCAGGTGTTCTCACTGCCCCCTCCCTCATCTCAACAGCTGTAGAAACACTGTTCCCGGCCATGCAATCCACACGTGTCAGACTACAGCCTCCAGCATAGGCACAGTCTGTCCTCTGTTTCCCTTTCAGGAGCGAGCGCCCATGGCATCCATTTCTCCTACGCAGATAAACCCAACTTTCAGAATATGAAGGACTTTAGGTCCATTTAAATACTTACTTGCTAACACAAAAGCAAGTGCCCCCATAATTTAATATTCTTCTGGAAGTAATTGGATAGAAGTCCTTTGTTTCTTTTCCTCCTGTCAGCTTGCGTTTGTTTAATTTGGCTGTCGTGACATGAAGTGACAGATCCCATGCTCCGTTTTTACAGATAGCAAAACTCTGGGATTCTTCTTTCTGCATAGTTAGAAATTTATGTATTCTCCCCATTCACTCGTACATCACTATTGTGTCAGATTACTGACCCCCTTAAGAATAAATGCATTTTAATACAGCTGACCCAGAAACCTCCCAGAGGGGAGATAAAGCGTAGCTCTGAGAACCAGCTGAATTTGCTCTAGCTTAGAGAGGAATCAGAGAAGGGTCCAAAGTGGGCAATGGCTCAGTGCCACGGCTATTTCCTATTAACAAGCCTCCCGCCATGTCCACATTTCCTGCTGCTCACAGCAGCCTGGTCCCAGGGCCACGTCCTCTCCTCGGGGTGGAAAGGAGATGCTCGCAGTTTTCTGCAACGGTCTCCCGGAGATAAAGATGCAGAGGAGGATCAGGCTTTATCCCTGCGCAGAGCAGGCAACAGGGCTGTCCCAGAGACTGGGGACCATGGTGTGAGGCACAGCAGGCACCGAGGGCAGCAGAATTCAAGGACAGGTCTCAACATCTGCAAGGGCGAGAAGGCAGGGGACAAAGCTGTCTGCAAGGGTTGGGGAGGTGCATTGCAAATAATGCCTCGTACTATGTTTGCCTGGCTGGCAACGTTCCTGGCGCTTCTCCTTAAAGAATATTTCTCAGAAGAAAGGAGAAACAGCAGGAAATTGCAGATTTAACCTTGTATGGAAATGTGAAACTGCAGAATGCAGAAGAAAAAAGATATCATGTTTCTCTTTCTAGAAGTCTTTAGACGTTTTTCTCAAATTTCATAGAGCGAATCTTGCTCCCTGTCCATTCTAGCAAGTTGTTTAAGACTCATTTCTCTAAAATGCATTCAAAGCTTGAAGGACTTGCTCAGTTCCAAGGACCAGAGGCCAGTAATGCTTTTCTTGCTTTGAGATTTCCGAGTCATGTGTTTGGGTTCCTGTGGGTGTCTTCAGTTCAGAGGAAACGTCTTCAGAGTATGGCTGTGGCAAAGCGTTGGGGGGAAATTTGTGTCGTATTGGATGACTATGGAAGCCCATCATGTTATTCTAACACCTTCCCCAAGCACCACCAAGGCCTCAGGTTCTTAATCTCTGTGCTATAATGTAAGAGTGAACAAATAAAGAACTTCTCAGACAAAACTTCTCTTGACTTATGAACTGTGTGTTGAATGTTATCCTCAAGAAGTTTATAATCACCATGTCATTTTAGCATTAAGAGGCTGGTCCTGCAGTGGCCCTGGTAATGACCTCGCCCCATGGGAACAGCAGAGGTGGGTGGACGCTGCCACTCAGGAGCCTGCCCATGCATTTGGTTTGCCACCATGGCTGGCCTGGTGGTGCTGGGCATGGGTCTGCGTCTACAGAAGGGATGGAGCCCCCCACTGATGAACTTCCCATGCAGCACTGCTGAGGGCATCAGGAAAGTCCTTCACCCCAGCAATATACTTTGTACTTACCCTTGAAGGGACCAAACCCTCCATGGCGCTATCTGTGTCCCATGCACACACAGAGGCAAGGTCCCCTCTCCCACTCACCAGCAGTCATGAGCTGAAACAGGTCTGCTCTCACTGCCCAAGCATGAAGTTGTGGGCACAGCAGGTAGTTTCACATGAATTGTTGAAGGTGTGCTTGCCACGAAGGTGCTGGGACCAGTGCTTCTGCATGTACTGGGTGCCAGCACACCTCGTTTACGCAACTAACACAGTAAGGGCTGAGACTTTGCACTGTTTTATTACTGATGATCAGTGGTGTAGGGACAAATCAGAAAGTGGCTAAGTTCATTTGCTTGATCTTCCAGGGTAGCGAAGACTGGGGATGCTCTTCTAATCCGTGTTTCCCTTCCCTGAGGGGGTATGAAAGCCAAGAGGAGAAAACAGCTGAGGTTTCAGATCTCAGGTTGATTTTGCAGCATGGGCAAAAAGAGAAAACAAGCTTCTCCTCTTGTTTGGAGCTGAAGAACATTTGCTCTGGAAGCCCTTGAAAGAAAATAAACATGGTGCAATACGGTGTTGTTTGTACAATCAGTTTTCTGTGAATAACTTCACTTTAAATGGTTACGGAGGTCTGGATAGTGTTGATCACACATGTAGATTTAAGGACTATGCAGTAGCTAGGCTAGTGTTTCTACTAATGCCTAATCAGGGACTAAAGCAGGCTACAGAGAAAGATACATTTCCGAGGGCTGCTTTCCTTCTCTCTGATACAAACAGGCTCACACATATGCATACATATACATATATATACTAGAGTTTATTTAGATCTAAGGCCCATTAAACAACCTGGCTTTAAGACTCATGATGAGATTAATCGGGCATGGTAATTATATGTGCTTGAAAATTACTTAGCAATTATACTTGAAGTTACCGAGAATTTCTATGATGAATTACCTTAGGATTTTAATTCTGAAAGAGGTAAGGACAAGGTTAACAGAGGTCTAGTTTGAAGATGGTTGAGCACCAGATAATTATCCTGTGCTGCTGTATATTTACAGCGTGTGCCGCTGCCATGAATCTTCAGACCTGTTGCAATGCAATTATTTCTGTTTTCCACAATATGAAATTAATTCTGCACTATGGCGTGGGATTCCCTGCTCACATCCCTGGACATTTTTTTCTTGGTGGTCCAGAGAGGGGACCTGGCAGTCCCTCTGGTCACCGTGGGTGGCTCATCCAACTCTCCTTTCCTTACGCACCAAGATGTGGATTAAGATGCCAGATGTCAGACACCTATTTTGGGAATTTTCATGGAAAAGGATTTTAAAAATTCTGTTTTCAGAAACAGGAGCCTTTAAGTTCTTTAAAAATGCAGTGTAAGGGGCTGCTGCTTGCCTGTGTCAGCTGAACTAAGGAGAAGATGGAGGGTTGGCATACAGAAGTACACTTTTCTCATAGAACCACAGAATCATAGAATTGTCTAGGTTGGAAGGGACCATTAAGATCATTAAGTCCAACCATTAGCCTAACACTGCCAAAACCACCACTAAACCATGTCCCTAAGCACCATGTCTACCTGTCTTTTAAATACCTCCAAGGATGGCGAATCAATCACTTCCCTGGGCAGCCTCTTCCAATGTTTGATAACCCTTTCTGTGAAGAAATTTTTCCTCCCCTGCTGCAACTTGTCCTATCACCTGTTACTTGGGAGAAGAGACCGACCCCCACCTCTCTACAGCCTCCTTTCAGGCAGTTGCAGAGAGAGATAAGCTCTCCCCTCAGCCTCCTGTTCTCCAGGCTCCCAGTTCCCTCAGCTGCTTCTCATAAGACTTGTGCTCTAGACCCCTCACCAGCTTCATTGCCCTTCTCTGGACATGGTCCAACACCTCAATGTCTTTCTTGTAGTGAGGGGCCCAAAGCAGCATTTGAGGTGTGGCCTCACCGGTGCCGAGTACAGGGGGATGATCACTTCCCTAGTCTTGCTGGCCACACTACTTCTGATACAGGCCAGGATGCTGTTGGCCTTCTTGGCCACCTGGGCACACTGCTGGCTATAGACAATTACTCTGTGCACTAAAACCAAAGAGGCTGTAAACTTCCTTTGCTGTCCTCATTCCCCCCAGGGTGTACGAGGCTGTGGCCCTGGTGGGAGTTAGATGGAGCCGGGGCCTCAGCCCCACGAGGGACCAGAGGATGGTTTCAGCAGCCAGGCTTGTCACACCGGCTCTGCAGTGGCTGCACGGGTGTCCCTGGGCATGGTGTCAGTTTCCCGGTGCTCAGGCAGGACAGATACCCTCCTCACGGCAAACAACGGGCTCATCCTCGGCAACATGTCCAGGTCTGCAACGGAGTTACACAAGCAATGTGTTTCATCTCCGGTGCCCAGGCAGCGGGAGCAGGGAGAGGGGTGGGGCCGAACGAAATCTCTGCAGCACTTAAGTTCTCAAGTAAATATCTAATTAGAAAAACGTTTGACTTCAATAATAAATGAGCAGAATATCAGGAGACATGAATACTGGCAAACTACATCTACAGCAAAGCCTTTACAGTGGGGGCATATTTTGGCCTGCCCTCCTATTTAAGATCCTCATGTAAGTGGAAAAACCATGTGTACAGCTGCTAAGGGTAGGGCATGACTTTCCTCGCTCTTGCTCGAACAATTTGGAGGCACCCATCGGCAAACCCACCCTCATCAATTCTGCATCTTCCTGAAAATGTACTTTTAAGCACCTTAATTGCATTTCAGAGATAACCCTGCAGGCAAAGTGACAGGAAGAGAAACCATATGGAGCAGTTTGGCGGTCGGGCTCTTTGTTTTAAATCAATCAAACATCTGCGGCTAATGTAGCTTTGGGCTGCTCCTCAGGAAACATTAGCCCTATTAGTCTGGGCTGGCAGGAACACAAAATAATATATTTATGGACAAAGCACATGTGCATTACTGCTGGAGAGCGAGCGAAGGAGGAGGAGGAAGAGAAGATCTGTGGTCAGCACTTTGCCTTCTTGGGAGGTCAGCTCCAACAATCAAAGAGGAGGGATGTGGGGTCCTGTCTCCTTGCCCCAGCCCTGCACCACCCACCTTCCCGCCTGAGTGCAGCCTCAAGACCCACTGCCCCAAGCCCAAAGGGGAAATGCCACCAAAAAGAAGCTGGTTGGCTTCTTTCATCAGAGGGAATGAGGTAGGACGGTGCGGTGGGATGTGTTGCAGTCTGCAGGGGCAGAAATGGGAGTGGGACACTGGGTGGTGGGCACAGCCGTGGGGCTGCGTCTGGCTCCCACAGCACCACATCCCCGCAGGGCTGATGTACGCCAGCAAGCACAGCACAGGGATCGCGCTCATCACTTACAGGTGGAGGCAAGGACTCTGTGTGTGAGGGCAACTGGGTCTTACCGGGCTGAAACCACTGTTTCACACCAAGGGTTACAAAAGCCCGAGGGGGCTGGTTCCCCATATAGTGTTCCTTTTTACATCTAGACAGCTTTCAGGCAGTTCACCCTGTTTACACCCCATGTGTTTCTTTATGTGTGCTCACGTAACAGCAGCAGTCCCAAGGAGAAGATGGGAGATGGAAAGGGTAACGAGGCTTTTTCGTTTTCACTGTCATGCAGACAAATACGTGTGTATGTGCACAAAGGAGAGGCACGAGGACATATGTCCACCTGCCAGCAGCATTCTAGTGCATCCACCCATGTTCCAGTTCCCTGGGAAATGGAGAACCATGACTGAGAGCAAGAAGAGCAAGAGCTTTGGGGCTGCTTTGCAGCCAGCCACTGCCCCTGTGCGGGAGGGAATTTGCACTAGAGAAAGCTTAAAGGCAGTGAAAATGCTGTATATAATTCTAGTTAACTCCCTAACCACAGTTTTAGGCTTCCTTGTTTCTATTCCCTACAGGGGAAAACTAAAAAGCCTATGACAATGAGGGGGATAAGGTAGAGCATTCATATTTAAGGAAAAGTACATCATTGGCATGCTTTGGTTCTGCCAAAAAAAAAAAAAAGGTTGCAAATCCCGACAACACAAATTATTGTTGAAGTTGGAAAAGACCCAAACTTATTCAGAGTAAGGAGTTGTATATTAGTTAGGTTGAGACAGACCTTAATTCTGCCCCTTAGTGACACTGAGCAGTAATCATATAACTATGACATCTCAACTAAATTTTCAGTTCAGCATTAGATGAGCCTGCTTTCTAAAACATAATCTAGTTAATCCTTTTTTATCTTTTTCTGATGCTATCAACACTGGGCAGAGTCAGGGATTTGGGGATACCTTAACTGTGGCTTTTGGAATTTTTAAATGTTCTATTCCATCTTTGCGCTTCTTCAGATTATAGTGGCAGAGGTTGGGGAGAGGAGGATGGCAGCATGTGCAGCTTGGGTAGTCTTTTTTTAACCTTGCATGCATGGATGCATTTAGCATTACTGCATGTATCAGTTTGAGGAGGTTCCTCTTTTGCCCTGGTTGGAAATGTCAGACTTGTAGAGTGATGTGAAATGCAGAAAGAAGACTTAATAGTCTGAAGGAAGTGTAACAACATAAATCTGAAAGATACCGGTTGCATTTACATTTCTGGTCTTTCATGAGCATGCTCATTTGTAAGCTGTGGTTTTCTTGCAGGGACACAGTGAAGCTAAGCTGGTTTCACAAAGCAGAGCTCCTGCAGCAGGTAACTCAACATGCCCCACAGACCTCCCCGCTGCCTCTGCAGCTTGTGCCCCCTCACATGCCCTACATCGTCCTCCTGCTCACATCCTCTCCTCATACCTCTCGTGCAGACAAGTCCCATGCAGACACATGGATGCCCCCACACAGCCCATCCTCCCGTTCCTTTCACAGCCCTTGTGCTTTTCCAAAAGAGATGTCAGCTCCCAATGTTTTCAGTTGCACTAATTCCACTCCTGCCTCAGAAAATGTCCCCGTTTCAGAGCAGACATGTGCTTCCACCTTCCTCTCCTCTAATGGGTGGGTGAATTGTGCCAGCTCATGACCCCGTTCTCCCAGGAGGGAGCTCCATCCGTTATGAAATGGGACAATATCTGGGACCAACGTTATTGCCTTTTCCTTTCCTAAAGGCTGACGAAGCTTCAGTGCTCAACGGCAGGAGAGGAACTCAACTACTGTCCTTTGAAAACCCGTGAATGCAGCCTGTGCAAAATACTTTGCCTCTAAGGGAAGGCTGGAGAAACATCTACACATTTCCTTTGGCGCACTCATGAGAAGGCAGAAGTCTGAAGACTGCTGCTAAATTTGTCAAAGGACGTATTTTCCGAAGTACTTCTAACTCAGGCAAATTATCCAATTTATTTGCAAATTATTTGAAAATCCATCCTCTACTCAAAAGAGTAAGTGCTGTAATTCTGCCAGAGATTTGCTGCATCCGCACCAGTCACTCACCACCTTCTCCAAGCGCAAAGAAACATCGTAAGTCTCAGCAGCATCCCCATCATGCAAAACATACCGCTTTGGTTAGAATTTTCCCAGCATTGCAAGAAGGTTTTGTTGAGTCATCCAGAGCTGAGGGGCTTCAGGAGGAAACCCAGGGATAGCTCAGCTGCAAAGACAGGGAAAGTGCTGCCAATGGAGCTTCCCAGTGTGGTCAAGGGTCTCCTGGGAGGGTGGGAAGATTATGTAGGAGGGGTTTCTGGGAGGGGAAAATGGTAGAATGGCAGTTTGCTTTGAAAATAATGTGTACGTCCACACATAGGTCACATACCATGGTGGGGGAAGTACAGGAGGCAGCTGAGATCTTGCAGCAGACCTCCCCCAAATGTTGGCTGCCCCATAGTCCCCTCAGCAGAGCAAGAGCCTGTGTTTTGTAGGTCACAGAGTGGGATGGGGTCCCAGGCAGCATATGAGGTTTGAATTGACCAAATTTCCACAGCCTCACACAGAGGATATTACTGTTAGGAGTCATCCTAGCCCATGCAGTCAAAGGCAATCATCATATACAATATATATGTAATTATCAGATAAGAGAAGGGGAAAATTTTCTTTCTTGGCCCATACTTTGTGGGAACTCTTTTTCCAAGGAAAGGATGTGGGCGCTTCTCATCAGCAATGACAGCAGCTCAAAGCAAGGGCGACTTCTCCGTGTGACTGAAGGTCTCTTGTGACCCCAAAGGGGTGATACTGCAAGAAAGGATTTGGAGAGAGTCAGTGTAATTCCAAGTATAGTTTGTCCTGTTGCTGGCTACTTGAAAGTCTTCAGTGCTGGACCATGTCTGAAGTGAAAGACATGCAAAGATAATGACACAAGGAGAAACGAAGTCCTTAGGTGTGAATATTTGTTGCTGTGGGGAGAGGGAGGTTGTGGCTACCCTTGTGAGGAGTGTGCCTCACAGTTAAGAGAAGTGATAAACAATGTGGTGGCCACATGTACGTTTGAAGATGGTCTGATAAAACTCCAGTCATGTTCAGAAACTGATACAGGGAAGGCATGTGACCTCAGGGGAGTTGTCCCACTGCCCTCACACCCCTTTGGACAAGATCTGTGGTGTTGTCCCTCCCAAGGAAAAAGGATGCACAGGGCCGGTGCCAAGTGAGCTCTGGCCCATGGCCTCCAGGCTCAGCTGCGTTTGCCTCTTGCCTCTTCATTAGTTGTTCATTGACGAAGTTCTGCTCGGGCGGGCTGCGGCAGGCCCTTTGCAAACAGGCGGTGAGGAGCCCTGCCCAGCTCATGTGGTGGGTCTCCAGATAAGGTCAACTGATAGTGGCCCACCTTCTTCACCCTGACCAGCACTGCCTCTGTGACCTTTGCAAGACCCATTGTCCAGGAACATAAAGAGTGTCCCTAACCTTCCCCCTAGGTACCAAATCAAACGGCATTTGTTTTCTTTTGCTTTCAGCAGGTTCCCTAATTATTAACTGTGCAGAAGGGCTTAGGGTTTATCACATGGGTTACTGTGGAGCACCTTGCTCGGGAAAGGTGCTCTGCACAAGCCGGGGGGCTTGTTTGCTCCTTGGTGCTCCTGCGAGATAAGACAGACATTTGAACAATGGGAACCCAATAATCTTCCCTTTTCCCCCTTGACCATTAATTTGATTCATGGTACTTTTTGTTTGCCACTGATGAGTAATGAGCTATTTCATCTTTGCTCCGCATCTATGCAGAAATGATAGGTACACATCTTGAAACGTAAAAGGCACATAGATTTAACCCCTTTGCACAACAATGCGCTGCTCATCGCATGTGCCTTAGAAATAGTGCTTTGGTAGCAGAGGGGAGAAGTATTTTTTAAAAATCTACCTTTGATTGGGGACATACATTTTTGGAGTGACGGCCTGCCAGAAATACAGTGTTACACAAGCTCTCACCATCTGAACCAGCATCCTGGAGTAGCTCATTTTTCTCTCTCAAGGTCATTTTGTTATTATGCAATTGAACAAGCAAGGGATAAAAAGACAAAGTACGTTTTCACGCACTCCCAGGAGCACAGGGCCTTCAGGACTGCCTATTTAAGTACATATGTTTGAAATATTCTCTCAATTTGGCCGGTTTTTGTGCAGCCTCTATGCAGTCTGGGGCACAGAAGTGCCACCCAGCCCTGAATGCTGGGTGCCTCGGGGTCCCGCTCTCCCTGTGCCGGGCTGGAGCTCTGCAAGGAGAGCACTGTACAAATACCCAACCCTCCTTCCCACCCATCTGTAGCACGGGGCATCTTCTTCGGTCCTACCTGGAGCAATCAGAGCCAGAAACTCCCACGCCAGGTCAGCCTGACGGTCCCTCCAACCCAGTCCCATTTATCCAGCAATGCCCAGTACAGCAGAGGCTCGGTGCCATTGGGACCAGTATAGGTTAGGGGCAGCGGCATCTCAGCTGGCAGGCAGCCCTCACTCATGCCCTTCTGACTCACCCCAAGTGCCGGTGGGAGAATATATGTGCGCGTTAATAGCAGTGCCGAAACGGGGATGGTTTTCCAGGGCCCTCCGGAGCTGACTCATAGGACAGAGCTGAGCCAGAGATGACAGGGGGATAGAAATCGGGGCCCTGACGAGCTTCTCCGTCAATTATCTATTTATTTCGTGCACCATCTTCTCCTTCTGCCTGTTGGCAACGAGGAGAATTCATAAATGACGGTAATAAATGTGAAATGACAGCTAATCTTAATTGACCAAAGCTTCCCTCAAAAGCCTGGGTCTTGCTGGATGTAATATGCTCTAAAAGTAAAAATATAAGCCAGGAAATTACACTGGCAGTTTTACGTGCCTCTAATCAGGTGGGTTTTATGCTGCCAAGCAACAAAATCAAGGTGGGATCTGGTTGCAAAGGGGATTTTTTTCCCCCAAAACAGGAACTCTGGGTTCGGCAGCCTCGTGTTGCTCCTCCACCCCATCACCTCTGCTTCCCAAACCTGCAAATTTGGGCTCTGATGCAGCACAACTTGGTAGGGGTTTATTTTCTGCCTAATCTAACGTCATGGTTCTGGGCATCTGCCACCCGCTCAGAGCAGCCACCGCGTCGAGATGCGGCCGAGATGTCTCCGGGAGCACCCCTGTATTTTGCTACTGAGATTTTACCTTGGTGGGTTACTTATTTTCTCTCCACCTATAGTGTACCACGGACTGTTATTTTTCCAAGAAAACATTTTTCCTCTCAGGAAACAGGTGTTGACAGCGAGGTGTCCCCTTACGTCCCATCAACTCCAGCACATCTCTCTCTGGAAACCTATGCGGGATGCCCGCAGGGGCTCTTTGGGGCCAGAGGGGAAGGAGAAAGCCAGACAAAACACCAGCTAAAACACCCTTCAGGATAGGCAGGCAGTGTTTGGTGCACCCCTGGCAGACCTCTCCTCCCATCAGAGGGTATCCAAGAGCCACAATATTTTCCGATGCTCCCCATGGGAGGCATGCACTGGGGCTGTGGCGGCTGCTCCTGCTTCCACCTTGGTCTCGCAGCACCATCTCGCTCCCCGAATTTCTTGGCTGAGTAGGCATCACCCGGGATGCAGTGGCTGAGACACGTGAAGGATGAGGGCCAAAGAAGAGGGGAAGGTGAAAAAGGAAACCTGAAGACAACAGAGTTTTTGCAGTCCTGCCAGGATGCTCCTGCTTGGGGTTTCTCCCCCCCACCCCCTCTTCCCCAGTTTGGGTGGGTCCCCTCCCCGCTTGCCATACCAGCTGGGCTGGGGTTGCACTGCGGCACTTTCATGTGAGCATCCCAGAGACTTCAAAACCTCCTCCTCCTTGTCCTGGCAGAATGACTTGCAGCTTTTTCCGAAAACTGGCAGGCAGCCTCTGTGCTTCGCCACGGGAACAGGTTTAACCCCTTCCCTCCTTTTCTCCTCACCCCTTCCCCCAGCCCAGCGTAGGGTCCTGCTGGTTTGACTGGGAACCAGCTGGGAGGAAATATTTTATTTTTAATAGTATTTAGCCCTCACAGCTCTGTGTCGTGGGGTGACAGGAGCGCAGCCCTGCACTGACAGACTCAGGTTTCATCCGTCGAGATAAAATCATTGTCACGTGAATTTTGAAAGGGGCAATTATTGAAGATTTGGGGGTTGCCTGATCAGGGAGTGTGAAACATTTAGAAGCAGGGAGAGAAGATTCATCCTTCAGGTGCTGCAGGGAGGAGCTGGTGGGGGCTCAAAGGGCACCCACCCCGGAGGAATATTTGAAAGTTTTCCTATTTTCTAGCTCTGCGTAAGAGCAACCTGCAGCAATCACACAGCAGGGTTATGGGACTCCCGCCTCCTCTTCCGAGCTTTGCCTCAGGCTTGCAACGTGATCTTCTTCAAGAACACTCTATTTCTTCATTAATTTTCAAAAACATTACTTCCCCCCCACCCCCGGAAGCTTTGCAGGTACAAAACCCATCAGGGTTCCAGTGCACTGCAGCTGGGAACCCAGCTATCCCCACAGCTCTCTGGTTTGCACCCAGTTAACGTGGGACCCTGGGGAGCTGCCTTCGGCCCCCTCTGCCCCTGGGCTCCTCTGTGCCCCCCACCTCCCCGGGGCACCCCTGGCCCCCTGCCACTGCTCGGCAGGGAATAACCTCCCTTGGCCCCTGGCAGAGGCTGTCCAGGATGGACAGGAGATGTGTAGTGGGAAAGATGAGGGCTGAGGAGGAGGAAGACTAAGAGGCTACCACGGCAAGCCAGGCTTTAAACTTTTTCCTTCTTCTTTTACAGACATGATTCCCACTCCTGCGGTGTCAAGACTTCAGATTATCGGGAGATAAATTTAGAATAGATCTGAAAAGTAATTTAGAGACCTAAAAATAGCCTGTGAGCCCGTCTATCCAGCGACTGTAAAACCAGAAGGGAGGAAAAAGGAGAAAAAATTACTGGGGGGTGCATAGGGAGGGGGGGGGGAATAGGAATAAAAAATGATTAGAGGGGGCAGCCATGACAGAGAGAAATCTTGAGCGCACATGTGCCTGATCACTGGGATCCAGAGCTGGACAGCAAGCTATCTTAACTTGTCCCTGCACACATTGAGAAAATGCGACCAGCTATTTTGATATTAAAATTGAGAGATGCTATTTCGTGTCGCAGCCCCACGCGACTGCCCGCTGCTTCGCCCTCCGCACCCTGCCTCAGCTGGGGACGTCACCGGTGCCCTTAGCCCAGTGGGATGTGATCCCTGATCTTCTTTCTTTCTTTCCCTGATAAAGTCATGGGAAACACCATTTTCCCTGGGTACTGAACAAGACGGGGAGCTGGTGGGAATCAAATAGCGAAGGGGAATTTTTTTTAGGAGCTTTGGGAAACTGAGTGAACACAACTCAGCCAGTGATGGGGATTTGGCGTAGCAGGGTTGGACCTGGCAACCACTGACAGCCCCCGGCATGGTGACCCAGGCCCAGTGTGCCACCAGGAAATCCAGACAGGAGCAAAAGGACACAGGGATGGAGACAAGCGGCAACATAAGAGCAAGTTGTCCATGCTGGGGAGAAGCCACCTGCAGCAGGAGGCAAGTAGACCTGCAGCATAGTGCAGACAGGACTGGGTGCCCCAGCCAGAGCTGAAACAGATCTCCTGGTCCCCCACAAGAAAACAACCCAGTGGGACCAGGATGCTCAACCCCCATCCCACCACCAGAGCCCCTGGGTGGAGTGGGGGGCATGAGGAGGGGGTGGTGGGGGCTGCAGATGTTTCCTGTGTGCTGAACGTGAGCTGCGGAGAAGAGATAAATGTCGGCTTGGTGAGCTAAGCCTCGCCTCATATCATGCCTTGCTTTTATAACCTCTTCTTTTTAATATCCTGTTGAGACAAACAGCCCGTGCACGTGTGGTGGGGGGACCTGCTGAGCAGCTGAGCATCTTAGAGCATCTCAGCCTGAAAGATGCAGATGTTTCCTGTGTGCTGAACGTGAGCTGCGGAGAAGAGATAAATGTCGGCTTGGTGAGCTAAGCCTCGCCTCATATCATGCCTTGCTTTTATAACCTCTTCTTTTTAATATCCTGTTGAGACAAACAGCCCGTGCACGTGTGGTGGGGGGACCTGCTGAGCAGCTGAGCATCTTAGAGCATCTCAGCCTGAAAGATGCTCAAATGTCCCAGAATTTCTTAGAGCATCTCAGCCTGAAAGATGCTCAAATGTCCCGTTTAGGCTTTAGAGCATCTTTCAGGCTGAGATGCTCTAAGAAATTCAGTATTGCAGCAAGTGCTGGGCTGCCAAACCACTCCTGTCCCAACCTTGGCTCCCTCAGGGGTAACAGAGAGAAGTGACATGGCTGCAGGGTCTGGGCCAGGCACCTTGGTGTGGTGGTGACAGATCATGGAAGGCAGGAAATGCAGCAGGACAGAGAGATAGTGTTACAAGTGCTGAGATCATCAGTCCAAGGACTACTACCATGCCATGGACATCTCCCTCGAGATCTTTTCAAATGTCACCTGGGCACTATAATGCTTTTGCATGAATACAGGCATTGGGCAGGTGAAATGTGGCCTCATGACACTGCTGGCCACCATGAGTCTGTGTCCTAAAAATGCTCCTGGCTGCAGCAATGTCACCTCTCCTTCTTTATCTCTCATCAAAAGAAGAGGTGACGTTGCTGCAGCCTGAGGCATTTCTCCTTCCCCCCTTGGCACAAATCCCTGTTTCTGGAGGGTGTTGTTAGATGTCCAGCAGCACTCGGGAGCAAGGAGGCAGAGAGCAAGAGCCTCTCCTTTACTTACGCCCACGTTCCCTGATGCTCGGCACACAGTGGCATTCCAATTTTCCCCCTGGAACCAGGAATTGCGCCCTGTTTCTTCAAAATTGCCAAAACCAGGCAATTTTGGGGCAGACTCATCATCCCTTGTGCAACCTGTCACCACAGTCCCACCATTGCTTTGGAAGGAGGGGTGCAGGGGAGGCTGTGGGCTGGGGTATCACCTTTTCTTGCACCATCAACACCCGGACCAGGAAGGCGTGTGCCCAGCAGCCACATCCAGCAGCACAATGCCCACGTGGGCTTGGCCGTGGCAATAATTCCCTAACCCGTGAGATGAGCTTGCCCCAGCACCCTTTGGCATCCCGGCCAGCCCCATACTCCAGTTGTGGTGGGGCCAGATCCTGGTCCCCGCTATGGGCCGGTGACTGTCCTGGGTGGGGGAAGCGAGGTGAGGGATGCAAGTCTCACCCTGTCCCAGCATTCACAGTCACCAGCCCCACCAGTAAGGTCTGGTGAACTGTCCCTTCCCCTCGGCAGCAGCTGGTGCAGCACCAGTTGCCCCAGTGAGGGGCTCTTCCTACCCCCCTGTCCCCAGGTATCAACACCAGGTGCTACTTTGGTGCCTCTCTCAGGAAAAAAGCCACCCTTTTAATTAAACCCATAGCTCAGACTACTCGTTTACCGTCACTTTGGGGACAGCCTATTTTCACAGGGCACGCTAAGCCTTTCAGCTGCTTTGCCCCCGCGGGGCAATGGGCCTTGAGTGTTGGGTTCCCACAGCCCACCTCCACGGGGGTGGTTCCCACCTCGGGGACAGCGGAGTCTGTCCCCACCAGAGCTCCGCAAACCGCAGCCCGCCCTTCCCGCATCGCTCTGTCCTAACAGTGACATGCAGTGGCGGCAGGCTGCAACGGACCCTGGAAGTCCCGCTGCGCTCGGTTTCAGCCCCCAAACAGGCTTCTGCAGCCATATCTTTATTATTTTTTTATTATTTTTTTTTACTAATGAGTCAATATTATCCGCATAATGAATTCTGCTCTTGTTTTGTACGGCATTGTTTTCTTTGAGCTCCTTTCTGTTACACCCACGTACGCACACACGTGAGCCCACCACAATGTTTTCTGAGGAGATCCCACTAAGCAGTCATCACGCTGCCACCGCTCGGGGCAGGGCCAGCCATGGGCTGCTGTGTCTCCTGGCGCAAGCGGAGTGTATCATGAGATGATGCTGGCACAGGCTGGGGGCCACAAAGATGATCAGAGGGCTGGAACACCTCTCCTACGGGGACAGGCTGAGAGAGTTGGGGTTGTTCAGCCTGGAGAAGGCTCCCAGGAGCCCTTATAGCAGCCTTCCAGTACCTGAAAGGGGTCTACAGAAAAGGTGGAGAGGGACTCTTTATCAGGGAGTGTAGCAACAGGATGAGGGGTAATGGTTTGAAACTGAAAGCGGGCAGATTTAGATTATAGATTAGGAAGACATTCTTTACTGTGAGGGCGGTGAGGCACTGGAACAGGTTGCCCAGAGAAGTTGTGGATGCCCCACCCCTGGAAGTGTTCAAGGGATAGGGCTTTGAGCAACCTGGTAGAGTGGGAGGTGTCCCTGCCCATGGCAGGGGGGTTGGAACTTCAAGGTCCCTTCCAACCCAAACCATTCTATGATCCCAGCTGCCTCACCCCACTCAGCCCCTGCCATCTGCCCATCTCTGGGGGTCTCCACCCCTGCCCGTGACAGATTCACTGGAACAAAGGGAGCATCTCCCTGGCCCTGCAGCCATGGGTGGTGGCAGCCCTCCCTCTCAAGCAGGCTGGTGGGGTGCAGTGACCGCTCAGCCCTGGCAGAGCGTGCCTGTGGCCGTGCCCCAGTGCATACTTCTGCACTGCTTACCTGCTGCTGCTTGCAGATCAAGTAGCTAATGTCTAGGCAGTCCCATTTAAACCCGCAATCAAATTACAGGAACAAAATTAGAAGCCAGACTGGAGCCACTTTAAAAGTTGCCCCTTATTTAATAATTCTGCCGCAGTTATTTTTCCTCTTATCACCATTTATTCTCATTCTGGGGCTGGTCTGTAGTAACAGAGGTTTATTTGTACTCCCCCTCCTCTTTCCAATGCCTAGCCTTTCTTCGTGGGTTTCATTTCTGCCTTGCGAAAAGACATTAGAATAAATAAAACAATGCTGCAGTACTACAGAGGACTACATTAACGGGACCACACCACACTGACCCCTTCCACGACCCTCCCTTTCCCATTTGAAAGGAGTGAATCAAATAGATGAAATTCCTCTTTCACCCCTGCCTGTACCTACGGGTATCAATCTATCAGCTGTGGAAGAAGAAATTGCAGTGCAGCTCTTTTCTTCAAGGCAGCAGAAGCAGAAGCCTGGAGGACGTGCTGGGGCGGTTTGGGAACACCGTCTCCCCTCTAGTGGGGTCTGTGCAGAATTGATGGAGGAAAGGAGGTGAGGGCCGCCGCTTCCCAACCAATGGAGGAAAGGAGGCGAGAGCTTCCCCTTCCCTCCCTGCTCCTGCTGTGCCCCCTGCACAGCCAACAGGGGATATGGGGGTAGCGGGGATGTGAAGCCCCTGCTGGGAGCTGGCTCGCACTGAAGGAGCCAGGGGAAATGCTTTTGTAATCATTTGCCTGTTAATTGAAGATGTGACGCCATGAGAGGTCGGATTCATTCACCTGGCTGAATTTTCATGTTTCCGGATATTGCCAGGGAAAAAGTAAATGCAGCTTCTCGCTAACCCTTCAGCATTTTAGCAAAAACTATTTTTAGATCCCTTTTAAAAACAGATCTATCGCCATTCTACAATAGGCAGACACCGCTGTGTGGTTCATAGTCATTGTCCCCCAAACTACTGCTGAAATCTGCCAGCATTTTAAAAAAATAAAATAGTTTATGCAATATTTTGCTGACAACTGCCTGCGTGGCACACCTGAATTCTTGTTTTCTATGAACAAGGCATAACCCTAACTCATGGTAGGTACCAACTCAGGCATTTGCTGGCAGGAACCGTGGCGGGTGCCACACTGCCTGGAAGCTGCTTCGGGGTGATGCAGAAATTCCCAGCACGGCCTGATCCTGCCTGTGCAGCACAGCAAGTTACCCGCAGGCACGGCGGCCTGAAGCACGGGAGGTCTCCGTGAAGGAAAGTGTGAGGATTTGTGGCCAGGGAGAGGTGTTCCCTGAGCGGGGGGCCTGCTGCATGCCAGGCATGTTGCAGGGCACGGAAAGGAGCTGGGCAGGAGTCAGTGCAGGGGGATGAGCCGGCGGGTGGGTTATCTCCTTGGCCTTCTCTGCCCCTTACCTGCACCCACTATTATCCTGCAAGTTTCTTTGTAAAAATAGCTGTGTACTCCTGAAGGCTTCAGCTGTGAGTGGGATTGCTTGGACAGAGGTGTTTAGGATGCCCAAGAGGCTGAAAGGTTTCATCCTGCAGCTCACGGCAGCTGGATGCGGGGAATTAAATGGTGAGTCGAGGGCGTGCAGCAAGCAGACGACAGCAGCACAGTGCTCAGGGCCTACAAGCCTGGAAACGAGCCAGAGCCAAGGGATGGATGGGGCTCACCATCCCACCACTCTCAGGAGTCATCACGTGCTAGTCCTTCTCCCCCCCATTCCACTACCAACATCTCCCACCTGCGCATCCTTGCTAAGCCGAGTGTTTGCAGAATGGTTATTTTCCCTAACCCTGTATTTATCAACGCATCTACTGGGGGCACTCAGGAGGCAAAACAGGCCACTGGCACGTGGTGGAACACAGGGGCTCAGCATCCAGCAGGACAAGGTGAGGGAGATTGACCTCACTCCCGGCAGGCGCCAAGGAGAACACGAACCTGGGGTAAACGTGAGCACTAATCCCCTTTTCAGGGGGGTGCTCTGGCTGAGGGATTTGCATCCACTGAGCTGTTTAGTCTCCCTTTTAGATCTGAGCTCTGAGCAAATGCAAATATCTTTAAATTAAGTCAAAGCAGCAAAGCTGCTGGATACCAGGCAAGCATTTACATATCACAAGGCTGCAAAGGAAGTGATAGCCTCACCTTGCTCCACACGCAGCTCCAGTCATTTACACATCAAGTAGGTGAATTCAAGAGTGCAGAAATAGACCTGTAAATATATGGAGATTCTGCTCTTGCAAGTAGTTCATTTTCAAAGCACATCTACTTCTTAGCGTAAGGTTTGGGGTCACGCTCCGCCTCACAGCC
Source organism: Charadrius vociferus (assembly GCF_000708025.1). Classification (NCBI taxonomy): domain Eukaryota; kingdom Metazoa; phylum Chordata; class Aves; order Charadriiformes; family Charadriidae; genus Charadrius; species Charadrius vociferus. The sequence goes on from NW_009648790.1 coordinate 251,643, forward strand.
TTCACCCCACTTTCCAAAACAAGCTGGTTCAGCTCGCCAGCTTCCCTCTACAAGCAAAGCATAAACTATACGTGCAACATACGCTTTTAGTGTTGTCACCACTTTCATCTCGCTGCTAATTACTATTGCAAACTACGTCCACATCCAAAAATGTCTGTTTTAGTGCAGTACATTCTTGCTATTTGTTTCTTACTTTTAAAATACATGTGACAAATATTTCCATATTTTATATTTCTACATTCTACTGACTGCATCCAAATCTTAAGGTAGAATATTCCTCTGATCAAAACACAGCGAGGCAAACTGGAATAGAGCCAATGCCCTCCACTCCTCTTGTAAAAGATGGATTTATGATCTTTAGTGACAAGTCGTCGTGTACATCTTGATTTTTCATCTTACCTCAGGCAGTCCAGTGTCGTCCTCCCCCACCTCATGCTTCGTCATCAGTTCATTTTTGACTTGCGAGAATCCTGTTTCTCATGATTTCCCAAGCGCTGCAGGAGACAGCCATTTTGTAAATGTTTCCCATCCAAGTACCAGTCTAAGGTAGCAGTGTCCAGCTTGTGAAACAGCACTTGCCTTCAGAGGACAAGCTTTGGTCAAAGTAGGGATACAAAAACTTTACAGCGCCCCACATACGGTAGACCCAAGCTTGCCGGACAGTATTGCCTCTAGCTGGCGCAGCAGGCATCCTCCTTACCTCAGTAAGCCGCGTTACTGTGCGGCAACCTTAGTTAGCCTAAATAAAACCAAGCAGAAGGGAGCCTGGAGATGTCAACAGTAAAGGCCAGCTTGCTGCCTAGCTCCAGCACCCAGAGAGAAAGCTATAGCTAAGGCAAAGATTCAGTGTTTTAGGGAGGCAAGGAGGAATTAATTATATGAGAAGATACTTCAGTTTGGCACTTAACTGGATTACAGATGCTGGCCGCCTGGGCCTTTGTCATCTCCTTGCAGGTGCTCCTTCAGCAGCAGGCTATCTTCTGCTCTAGCCCAGAACTTCACACCTATCCCAGACACGTCAGCCAGGTTCTTCTCTCTCCTTGTTTGCCAGTCCCGGCTCTCTCTATACCCTCGGCGCTCCTGAGCCACTCCCTCACCATTTCCCTTATCCTCACCTACAGCTGAACTGGCTCTTGAAGCAGATGTTCACACACACACACACACACTCAGCTCTGCAGGTGAATTTTGCCATTTTCAGCTGCGTCATTCATTTCCAGCTCTTACTGTTTCTTGTGGTATATGTTGTCATTCCAGTTATGTGCCTTTGCTCTATGCACTGGTCCATCCATGACCTGCCTGAAAACCTGAAGTCTCCAACCAGTTTAATCTTCTGGCACCAATACCAGAAAGCAGTTGCTACACCCCCACCCCCCATGTCCTGATTTGATCTCACCAGTCCCACTAAAACGTGTCTCTCTCCAGTTACTTTTAGTGACTCACACTTTGACAAGTTTCACTTGTGTTTCCTACAAAATAAATCCCGCAGTTGCTTCTGGCAACTTGGGTGCGCTGCCATGCTTCAACATCGCAGGAAGGGCTAATGGTGAACCGGCCAACGAAACAGAACCCGACAAAATGACAGATAGTTGGAGGAGCCCCAAGAAAGTACCCATTTAAATAGCAGTTGACTAATAGCCTTAGGCTTCTGGAGGCCCACATTTTAATGAATGCTAGCAAAATAGGCAATCCTGAATGTGTCTGCCCACACATTGATTCCAGATGGTTTTATTGTATTTAATCTTGTCTCACTCCCAGTCAAAAAGCTGAATAACTGTGATTTGGAAGGGCTGGGAATTTGACGAACCACAATGGACCACAGAGAGCATTTCAGACAGGGACTGTCACATCAGTTCAGCATGAACAGTTGTAGCAACCTTAAAAAGATAAAGTTTAAAAAGAAATGCCAGCATCGGTTTAATCCAAGTGAAACCAGATGATGGCATTTCTCCTATTTGGACCCATTTTTCTAAGCTCAACGCCTACAAATTCACCTTCTCTATTTCCATTTCACAATCAGATACAAACACAGGGACTTTCTTGTGATGGTTGTGAATGTTTTATTATAGAGCCTTATCAATAAATTGCTTCTCTGAAAATCAGTTTTTCAGAACTAAAATCTAATCTGGCAGGGTTCAATAAGTAACAAGATGAACTCAGCCATGCAAACAAAATATTACTAAGTTACTTTAATAAAATTTTATCACAACAACCTCAGGAAGAAGAGCGCGTCCTGGAGACTTAGACAGTTAATCTTGGATTTTATTAACATTTCAGATTCTTTTTGTTATGCCCTAGTCTCCAGTACAAAGCCACCTTCATTTTGATGCTAGAATGGCATAGATCTTTAGGTGAGTTTATGCCTCTGATTCTTGTCTTATTTCATAGTGCTGTAATAAAAATAGCACCATCAGTGTTCAGTGCTCGCCGTGATACATTTAAGCAACTGGTCATTGCACTGAAACAGAACTTCTGGAGAAACTGAGCTTATTCCTGGACAGTACTTGCTCACAAAAGGTCTAGCTCCCAAGTGTTTTAAGTATGTGCCATTCATTTTCTGTTCAGCACCTCTTATCATGTTTATTAAAGTAACTTTATTGGGTCATGTTGCACACGATAGGATATTCAAAATTCCATCTTGACCTTCACAGCAGGATCTAATACTGCCTGGAAGATAACCAACAAACAGTTTCTTTGTATATACAATCAGCATTCTGGGCTTGCAGCTACTTGCTGACAAATGCTTACCAGTTTCAGTTAAATACAAGAAAACCTAAGAACACTGAGACATTTGAAAATAAGCATTGCCGTATTTTTGACATATTTTGGGTGGTTTAGCTCACCTTATTAAGTACTCTTGATTTCCAGGGCTTAATTAATTACACACAAGTTTTACAAAAGCAACGTCATGTCCTAACATTAATCAAACATAACATTTAAGATTTTTTTTTATTGTGCAAAACTTAAGCAATAAGTCTTATTAGTACAATAAGCTGAAAAGCAAGGGATATTTAAAACAACATTCACATTCAGTGTGCAATTTTTATCCCTACTTCCATCCTTTGATGTGGAATCTAGAATTCCCATCAGTAAGTGCTATCTGAAAATACCAATAGTTTGTTTCCCCTTTTGTTATTGGGAGGAGACTCAGAATATATTTTTGCATTAGGTTTTTTCACACAATTAAAACAGCTATTTAAGTTGATAAATACAAATTAGACACTGAAAAGGGTGGAAAAATACATACTGAAAGCATCCACCTAACTGGTGGTATGACTGATAATTTATCGCTTATATTCAAAAATATAATTGATATTCTGATTTTCCATTTTGAATGTAAGATTTTAGCAAATAACCCAAAAATTTGTTTAAAAATTTTGGCATCTACTAGTTGTAAAAGTAATTTAATTAAACAGTTAATTTTCGTTAAAATCTTTAGCTTGTTAGATATCAAGTGCTACCAGTCAAGGCAGTCACAAAGACAGTTGGATGTTTACATAGCACCATATATAGATAAATATCTCCAGAAAGAGAGAGTTATGTTCGGCTGGGAACATAGGAGTATTTCCTGAATATTTTAGGTATCTTTGCTTTTCACATCATAAATATGTGTAACAATTCCTTAATTTGAGAAAAAAATGCACAGAATTCCACTCTAGCTTTAAGACGGTGCTATCATTAATTCAAATTCTCTATGTATAAAAGTATCAAGAACTCTTCAGTAGTCAATTTAAAAAGCAGATCAATAGTTTTATGTAAACCTGTTAAAAAAATCACCACATCATTTGGCTTTAAAGTGACAAAGTATTTTGCTTAATATAACTTACTAAGCATGTGAAAAGCTAACATCAAACTACAATTTCAAAAAGATGCAGAGAGTGCATTATCTCTGATACTGAAATACTCAATTAAAATATATAATTATATAAAGAAACTCCAAGAAATATAATTATGATTTGTTACAGTGGTATTGTTCATTCCAGTAATAATGCTTCCTATAAGGAGGCTGCATGTTAACTAAAACACACTAACCCATTGTAGTTCCCAGTTAGAGAACATCAGTATTCTCCCTCTGCCTCTCCTCCAGTCTGAATTTACTAAAAAGTGGACTAGGTTTTCTAATTAAAGAAAAAGGGAACTATGCTTACTGTCCAGATGGCCATTCTCTAGCTCTAATCAAAATCTTGTCAACTTATCTACAATTGTTAGGTTTAGGCTACTAACAAATCTTGAAGTAAAGTGTTAAAAATAGATAGAGTAAGTAACCAGCCAATTTCTGTATTTTTTAATCACCAAAATCTACATATCAAAATATTTATGGAAGCTCTAGTGCTGGTGACATCATTGACTCTTACAAACTGAGCGTTCCATAAAAGTTGCACAGATGGAAAAAGATGCCTTGAGACAAATGGAAATAAAGTCCAACAGAAGAAAGATTTCCTAATATTGAGCCCCAATTCCTGACAAACTAACACACATATTTCAGTGACAGACACTGCTCGTTGTTTTGGCCCTGTCCCTCTCCCAAAATCAGCTTCATAAGCTGTTATCACTCCAATAAAAAAAACAAAACAAAAACACCCCCTTAAAATACTGTATATGGAGTTCTGGATTCCAAAAATAAAATGACTAAGCATTTTCATACTCTTGCTATGAAACATCAACTAAAAAATATGAATGTTTATAAAGAAACTAAATTGCATTTTACACATTGTATCTATTTTACTATGGTATCTATACAGTTCTCTGTGCTAGTGGAGAATTCAGCATCTTTAGAAGTACAACGTGCAAAATTCAATTACATTTTGAAGAAAATTCCAGTTTTAAAAGTTGTATGTAATTTCATACATGACAGGCCAATAATCTAAAGACTAATCTCAAACAAAGCTGTACAAAATTTGCTTCAAATCTCCCTATACCCCCCAAAAAAGGCACTAAGTGGTTTAAGTGTGCAAATGGCTTCTTAGAAGAAACAGTGTGCAAAGAGAGCCTGTTGCATTAGCTCCGCATTCTTTAGTGATTTCCTAGAGAGTATTGGTATTAAACGCTATCTACGGTATGACTTCCTAAAGAACAGAAGACAGTCAATCCACAGAATCACAGATATCTTTCACTTTCTGATTGAAGTCTTCAGGTTGATCAGCGTACACGTAATGACCTGCACCAAGGATAGCCTAGAGGACAAAGGTGAAGAAACAGGTCAAATCACAAGAATGTAATAAACAAATAAATAAATACTGGGATAGGTGAAGAACCTAACTTTTACATATTACCTACTTGATACATTATTACTTGAAAAGACACATTTCAAAACTGGAACTGATCTCTTGCACCAGCCTCTGTTAATGCAGTTAGCACAACTGCTGCCAGGAGGTGGTATCGTACAGCCTAAACAGGACTGTAAACATAAGGAAAAACGAAAGCTTGTTTCACATGTTGAAGGAGCTTTGCTATACAGGAAAAGAGGGTAAAACTACTGCTCATTCACCTGCACACCTTGTTGAAAAAAAACACCATTCAAGCAGACACAAGTCACTGCAAAACAAACTTAGGAGAACGTGCTTTACATATCAAACTTCTGATTCAACTTCATCCCCTTCACTCTCCACTCTAATAGTTCTGCCAGATTGCTCTTTAGTTCTGTAAGTGTTTGCATTAGAGAGAGCATCAAATAATTTGTATTCTCTTATTATAAAAACTATATGGAAGAGACTAAATAAGGTATTAGGATAAATGATTAAGAACTCAGAAGCTTAAATTGCTGGGGATTTTCTAGACTTGGGGAAGCAGATTTCAACTCTCTGAATTAATGACTACTATGTTAAGCAGGGACAGCTAAAATCCAAATAATGCAATATATGGGGGAAAAGCCCACATTTGTGACCTAGATTATTTCAGAGCAACTATGTAACAAACTTAAGGGCTTAAGTAACCACCCACAGGGTTTACCCTGTTTATGTAATTTATCATTCTCTGCCAAAATTGGTACGAAGCAAGTTGCCACCACAGTGTACAGCAAATATACTTGACCTATTTTCTTTCATTTTATAATCAGTCCAAGATCAACTGTATTTAAATCTATTTTTCCCTTCCCTCCATTAAAACACTCGTCTCTAATTGAAGCCCATAAAAGTATAGCTATGTTATTGTGTTAAAAAAATTCCACAAACTCAAAGTAAAAATTAATTAGAAATAAACACACATAATAAAACCCCAGAACCTCTCTCCATTTTAGCAAGGATGGCACTGCCAGTCCACGTCTCAGCCTCGTGAGAACCCTTTCCCTCCTTTAAATGTCCCTGTTATTTCTACCACTCTAATTTACCTTTTAGAATCTGTATTTGGCTTGACAAAATTTTAACCTGGAATACAATAACGTTTTCCACAGTCCCTTCTAAAAGCCATTGACCAAACTGGAAAAATCTGCCTGAATGGTATATGCTTATCCTAGACATCTATTGTACACTTCTAAACAGTGACTTTTTGTTACAACTTTCTCTCTGGTTAAGCAGTTAAGTGACTCTTTCCATCTGGATGTCAACATCTATGAAACGTATTTGTGCTCTCTAACACATGTAAACAGTTCCATAACAATGTCTTTTTTCTGAGTTCCAGCTTTGGTGTCAGCTGTACCAAGAGTATAAAATTTTGTTTGAATGACTTGGCACAGTATACTATTGACATCACATACTGTACACTTCTGCCCAGATAGATCTAGCCATCAGTAAGACGACAGCTGGTGTGTTCAAACATTTTATCACCTCATAGCATTGTAACATATATGCATATTCAATTATCACAGCTGACTGATGTGACAATGTGTGAAGGTTACTTTTAAATTTGCCAGTTTTCATAGAAATCAACAAAAAAATGCAGTGTGCACATTCGCATCTAGTTGCAAGTACACACATTTTAAATGATAATGCCATACCTCTAAACAAGAATGTATTAGCTAGGAAGACAACACTATTTTTTAAATGATTTAAAGACACTTACAAGCGCCTTTACAACCTAAGCACCAGGTACAAACCACTCTGGTGTCAGAGAAACAAAAGCATTATACAGACAGATTAGAACAGTTTATAAGAGCCTCTTCACTATGTCATACATGTATGCAGGTATTAGGACTGCTGTGGTTTAAAATACAGACAAAACCCTGGATAACACAAAAACTACCTGTATTAGCACATTGTAGAGCAATATATTTTGTATAGCAGAAGAATGACCTTGTTCAAAGATCTAATTCAGCTTCTAGCGCTACAGTAAGTTTCCTTCTTACTCTTGGAACTTAATACTCTTTTGTCTAGGTGGTCTCTGATCTAACACTTGTTTTCTCTGTTATAGAAATCAGAAGTTATTACCCGGGGCTTTAAATCAAAGAGCCAGCATTTCCACAGTTGGTATAAAAAACCCCATAAATATGATTTAAACAAATCCACACATTGAACAAACAACTGCTTTAAAAGTCAACTTACTATTGTCTTCACATACGAATTTGGTCTCAGAGACTGGATAGTGCTGCCAGAATTGCCATCTATACATGAACGTGCTCCATAGACCACAGTGATAGGAATGTCTCGATCCATTTGTGGAATCCGTTGCAGCATTGGCCTTTTTGCCCATCCATAAGGAATAGTCATGTTCTTGAAAGCTGTTTCACCACTTCAAGCAATTCAAAAGGGTAAAAACAATTCAATTTCCATTGGATCTGCCTTTTCTCTAAATTGGAATATCTGTGCCTTTTGGTAACACAGACTGCAATAGTACACGAGGCTGGGATTTTTTACTATTAAGAAACACAAGTTTTCAAGGCCTGCATGTCATTTTCAACAGAAAGAACCTATGTTTTTACAGTACTGAGTGGTAATACTTAAAAGAATAGCATGCCTTATTTTTAAAGTTTTCTAAGACATTCTTTACAAATTAAACTGCTGTAACAATTTTTTTTTATTACGAATTAGTACCCAAATTCTCTCAGAATTAACACCCAGGTAGTTCAGAAGAAACAGAGGCTTAAGATAGCTTTTACATTTTTCAGTTTCTCGAATGTAGAAAAAGTGCAGTACTATCTTTTTCTTCAATTAATACAATAAATGTTTCAATTAAAAACAAAAAAAAAGCAAGCCCACTGTTGCCATGGCCATTGAAGGGAGTAGCAGGCACTCAGTAAATGAAAGATAGACTTCAAAACATACACTCGGAAACTCATACTCACCTGGGTGATTGTACATTGCAGTGATAGATATACTCAGCCACAGTGTTATCATCAAACATCGATGAATATTTTCGCTTGAAATCCGGTCTTAAACGCTGAACAAGGCTTAATCCTGTTAAAACAGAAAACACTGTTAGAGGAGGAATTAGTATAGACATCTTTATCAGATTGGCCAACGCTTTTCATTGCAACCCTCCAATCACGTTCCCTTGAAATTCGTGGCTAAGCTTGATGACTTCTAAACCAATGTTTTGTTTCACCACTTGCATGCCTTAGGAAAACATGATGGCTTTACACCAAACAGGAACTAAACAGACATAGTCTAAATGCTGCACCAGAAGAGGGGCAATTCAATACATATGGTGAACGTTTGAGAAGGGCCACTGCAGCAATAGAGGAAACACGCAAATGGGACCAGCAAAAGCGCTACGCAGAGTATCTTTTTGCCACCAGTTTAGTCTCAACTGATACCAACACTGCCTTTCTCCTTGCTCAGGCAGTACCAGGTGGGCCAAAAGCAGCCCACCTTTCAGAACCAGAAGGCACTGTTGAAAAAGCTGGCCTGTTTTTCTTCCTTAGATGCAAGTCTGTGCTCTCCTTTTACAGAATAGTCTTCTTTTGAAGCTAGTTCATCTAACTAGTGTTAGTAGAAAGAACAGAAGTCTATGCAGAAAAACAGGTGTAGAAATCTTGACAAGAGTATACGACACAAGAACTGGTATAAATCAGGAGATGAAACCTAGGATAGCTATAGTCCCTGGTCTCTTAACAGCCAAAGTACAGAAGCGGGTTCCGTCAGGGGCCAGTTCGGGCTTTCTAAAGTTAAGCTGCTATTCTGAATCACTTCTTTAAGGAAGAAGCATCTTCTAGTTGACCAGACAGATACTTGGGAAAAGAGCCTCAGCAAAGGCTAATCTAAGAATATTATTCACCCCTGAAAAGATAGCCTCGCAGTTTACTACTTGGGTTTATCAACTGAAAATACTGTTGTTAATCTGTGCAATTATGATGATGTCACTTCTTCCCACCAGTCCCTGGCCAAAGGCCTGGTACTATTTAAGTAGACCTTGTCACAGTGATCTGTGCTTTTGTAACCTGAAGATTATACTATTGCAACACGCCCTTATGTATGCTTTAAATCAATTTAGAAAACTAATACAGTGCAAGAGAAAATAATTCCCTTAAGAAACAGCGATTTAAGTCCTGAAGTCGTGAAGATTTTGCAAACATTCTGCAATTTGCTCTGCTGCTTGTATGTCCTCTATTATAGACAGTTCAGTTGCTGGACTTCTGTCTTTTTTTATGTTTAGGGTATTTTTCGAACACTAACAATACAGCTGGCTTGGGATAAGAGTACCTGGAAGAAAGAGACTAATTCTGTGTTTTCCCCTGCTATTGTTATAGAGACCACACCATCTCCATTTCCAATAACTAAGGACTGAAAGTCACCAAATTTCAGAATTCACTTTCTGTTTTGATAGAAAGTGTTTTGTCTGTGGGTCCAACCACAAAACCGTTCTTCTTCCCTGGGAATTTACACGGGAGAATCAAACAAGGAGTCAAGGCACTTTGGAAGAAATTTTATAATGAAATCACACTGGTTCATTCTTGTAATGTTTACTGAAGACACCCTCAATTGTCTCGATGATGTTTTTCACAGTGTCTATGGAAACACTGGAAGAAATACTAACACTGAAGACTCTGAGCTCCACAAAAAGGGTGTGGTCACAGTGACATTACTGATGTAAGCATTCAGCTCTAGGAATAGAATTCACAATCTAGGCACCGAAACCCCTATACTGTGAGCCTCCTGGGTGACCGTTTCAGTTAAGTGAAGGAAGACACGCACATCAACTAACTGGAAACCACTCAAAGAAAAAGATCTCTCTTGATTCTCTCTCTCTCCCAGGTTTAAGTTTCTGCCTGCAGGTCTGATTAAATATCCATGTAGTACCATCATGATACCCCAAAGAACCTGGCTTCCATTTAAGTGCCTAACTTATACCTCTGAACAAGAGCAATTGGCTTTATAATGAGGATCAGACAGCTACACCTGCCCAGAAGCTTAAACACACGTACATGTAGAAGGAAACCAGGGTTTGGTTCAGTGCCTTCATCAGGTTGGGTTTGATGCCTCCCTTGCAGCATAGTGTTTAAACTTACCCTTCTCAAGACCTATGCTTCACCTGTCAAGAATTGCACAATAAGATGATGACGTAAAACTTTTTTAACACATGGAGCGAGAAATGGACGAAAAGTTTTGAAAAGCACTGCCCTCCACAGTAACCTGTAAGTGAGGCTAGGTTGGGGATACCTTGCCAAGACAGGGTCTGTTTCTGCAGCACGGTTTTGATGCACTTGTTTGCTAAGGGAGACAGCTTCAGCTTTGAACTCTTCCACATGGATTGATTTATGCATGCATTTGTTATTAGATAAAAGGCATTAAATCAGTGCTTATCAGTCAATATGCTTCATGTTGTTTTGTTAACCAAATTAGCATTTTACTTTAAAAAAAAAAAAAATCTCTCTGTACAAAACGTGGCTTGTCTGAAAAGCTAATTTTGTCACACTTGCAAAAACAATCAAATAGATCAGCATATTAAAATACATACTCTATAGAAAGATATTTAGGAAACAGATGTGGTTTAAATGTAAACAAAGCCTAGAAATGTCATTAGTTTCTCTTCAGAGTCAATACTAAAACCGATGAAGAGGCGAGTTAATTGTAACTTGCAAGAGGCCTGAAGGCTATCTTTTTCCAAGCCTCTCCAGCAGATACTCCTGTGGTACAGAGACTAATAGACAGATAACCTCTTTCCCCTCTAGAAGGAACACATATGATGAATTTAAGATTTGATCACAGCCTTCTCCCCGCTCCCCACATAAACTCTGTATACCCTAATACTAGGACTGGGTAGGGATGACCAAAAATACTACGGTATTAGTTTATCTAACATCTTATCAGTGCTGTTGAAGAAACGTAGAAATACGAAGGACAGACTGCCACTGTAATGCAGGACACCAATAAGACCCACAAAATTTGTTAAAGTAGTAAGAAAATGGCTAATGGAAAGAACCCGGTTTCAATTTAACTTCTCTAAACTCAGGCCAAAACCAAATGAGTTTGAGAGACTGCCTTCTAATGTTAACCAAATTTGGAAATCCTGTTTGTCCATCAAACTGCAGTTGGAGGGGAAACTAAATGGACTGTGACTGGAGGCAACCAGAAATAAAACCTTTTCACATTCATGCTTCTTTGTCAGCCTTCCCCAACAGATGTGCACATAATCTGACTCACTATAATGGTAGCCTACAATAATATAATGTAGCTTGCTATAAACTATCATATTATATTTCTAATAGAGATTGCCCTTTTGTATTTCTAATAGAAAGAGATTGCCCTCTTGTCCTAAAGAGTTCATCTCTTTCCTCAACCTCTCCCACTTTTTCCTCCAATTCTTTTCTCTGTGGGTGATATGGGCTTGCAACAAAGCTGCAACAAAGCTTATCTTAATCTGGTATCTGTTCCGTGTTTACGTTTAATGAAAACAGAAACGGTATTTAAGAGTAGCTAAAACTCACCAAAGGGTCCTGCTATCCTCAGCCCAGCTAATGGATTAAAAGGACTCAATATAGCTCCTAGTGCTTTGATCCAGATTGGAATTGGTCTTTCGTGATCAGCATTGTCAGGCCTCTCTGGAAAACCCCACGGTTCCACTAAGATAAGATGTTTGACCCTGTTGGCAAAAAAGGTTCAGAGGTTTAGAGTACGTTAACTTTTCTTTGACTGAGTACGACAGAAATGTGTTATCTATGGACTATGCAACCTGTTTTAGTCACTTCTATCATAGCAGCTTATTACCTAGTTTCTGATTCATCAACAGTTTTGCTTTTGATCGCTAATTATAGAGAGACTGAATTGCAACTTGGAAGCTCATGTCACAAAGAAATTCAGTATTCAATAGATACTCACTGTCATGCACATTTGAGAAAAAGGCCGGTCTTATTTCTATTTTTAAAAAGAGCCTAATCTATATGCTCAGTCAATGTTATTTGCAGGAGCAGTTCAATTTGAGAGAAAAGAAGATAACTGCATCTGTTTCATTTAAGTAAATTTGCTAAAAGTCTTTATTTTCCAAGCCATCTATGATCTCTGTTCTAAGAAGAGATGCAATTTATCTGAAAAATTATCTTATCAAAGTGAAATTTAAACTGAGAGAGGCAGAGCAAAATTAGCAGATATTTTCTAAATTTATTGATTTTAGGTCATGAAAGAAATGTCAGAGAGACAATTTATAAAATTATTACTTAAAGGAATCTCAGTACAGAGAGCATAGTAGGAGTCTCCAGCACATGCAACTATCAATCACTTCATGCTGCAAGTCCCCCTCAAGCAAAAAATCTATTTCATCTTGGTAGATTGGAATCATCCATTTCTGTTTAAACCCATAATAACACCAACTCTAACTGTCCTAAATACTGCCTATTTCTGAAAAAGTGCCTCTTTAACTGTAGTTTTGCATATTTAAGGTGATTTTTCCATGCAAGCTTCATCATCTTTACTTTCTTCTTCATGACTTCCTTCTCTTTCAAAGCCATGAGATTAGATATCTAATACAGAAGAGTTCTTAGTGCCTAAAACGATGTCAAAAGTGATTCCAAAGGCTATTTTTGGACTATAATCAGTTGGGAAACCAAAAATCTGTGCTTGAAATGAGGAGTTGAAAAGGATTAACCTCACAAAGATGTTTCTTGGCTGTCAGCTCAGCCTCGAGCATATTTGCACACAGCAGCAAACACGGTAAGAGGACAGGGTAGAATTTAAGCGTACAAACCAAGCAGGAGAGATTAGAGGCTAAGGAGCGCAAGCAATGAGGAGCTGTTCAGGACAGACACACGTTCTGTGCATAAACTATGGAATTAAACATACTACACTGGCTACCACAGGAATAAAAATAGAATAAGCTTTTTCATGTTTCCTTTCTTATTACTTTCCTTCCTATTTGGCATTTCTTCTCTTGGTAAGCAAGCCTAAAACATAACCCAGGGTAACGGGAAGTTGACCGTGAGAATCGTTCCAAAAGTAACAGTCCAGAAGTTGTAGTATTTGAAAATCATGACCCACCACCACCCAGACATATTCTAAACGGGAACCTTTTTGGACTAGTAACCTCAGATGTCCCATGAACAATTTTGGTACCATGTAGTAAATTAACAGATCATCTAAGCTTGGAGAAACAGATCTACTTTCCTGACAATATGTATCCAGAATCCCTTAAGCCTCTAATGCATTGTTAGATAATCTGGCTGAAAGCTGTGCTATATTTATCACTTGATTCAATGCTGTCTTATGATCCTACCAGTCAATTTGCTAATTTGATAGTGTTAGTTTAATTTCAGAGGAACATTAGTAATGTGAGACCACAAACTGAAATGCCCCCAAATTAACCCCCATTCAAGCACAGTGAGGCATGAAAACAAAGTGTCACTTTCGATGTAAGTCGGCAGGGGGCAGAAACAATATCCCATCCAACAGGGATAGGATAGTGCCATTTATAGATACTTCAGAAAAAGGGGTAAGGAACTTGTAAGTGATCCCTAAAAGAAACTAACTACAGCTAGCTAAAAGTTGTTTTATGCCCCAAAGGGTAACAGGTTTACATTCCTAGAGCAGAGGACTGCATTTCTTCATTGCAATTCTGCATTGAGACACATGCCTACTTTCACACATCATTTCCAGCCGCATATGCTAGCAGTCATCCACTTGGAAAGAAAGAGGCAAAGTGTTTTAGGAAAAAATCTCCAAATGAGAGACAAAGAAATGTATATGGTACAAATTGATGTGAATAAAAGAATAAGATACGTTTTGTATAGTATAGAATGTGCCATACAATGTGGAAAGCTAAACTTATATTCACAGTTTTTCACAGGAGTCCCCTATGTGTATCTAAACAAAAGCAATGTCCTTTTTGATACAGAATGACCCCAGTTGGTGGGATCCTAGCTCACCAGGGGCTATGTAACCAGACTGTATCATAAAGAGACAAGTTATTAATTTACGGTGGAAAACATGGATTATCTGTTGGCCACAATGCGGTGCAGAAAATGCTGATGAAATACAATTACAGGACTGCTGCAGTTGGGCTGTTTTGCAAAAAAGAAATATGAAGTGACACACAGACAACTTAAATCAAACAGTCACTAAAATAACTTTTACATCATCATGCTGGCACCAGGCTTACTGCTAGCATATAGGCATAAATTACCTAGGGGAAGTTATGTTCAGAAGTTTCAATGTTATCCGTAATAATGGGAAGTTTGGCAGAAACAGGCCTATTTTCCCTTCACAAACATGTTTGATCAGAGATGTCAAGAAACATTTACCCATAAATACGATCTTTGCTATTGTGCTTTATAACATGGCAAGGGGGCACTGAACAAAAACAAAGAGGTGCAGAAAAATACAAAGAAAAACATGTTTACCATATCTACTTATTTCTGTTCCCCTGGAAACAAACCATACAATTAATACTTTGGGCTTAAAATTCAGTATCAAGTTTCTTTAAATCGGCACAGTCATTTATTTAATCTATGAAGAGCCTGATGAAATAAAAGCTGTATTAAAATCACTAGTCAAATACAGAAAAGGAACTCCTTCATTCCTTTATTTTCACATACCTTGATGGGTATTTTAATGAGTAGGCAGCAGCCAGGAATCCACCTAGGTTGTGTCCAAGTAAAATCATTTTTTCTAACCCCACCTCCTTTCTCCATTCTTCTATGGATTCCACAAACTGATTTTCTGCTTCCCGAGCATCAGTATCAAAGTGTGGTCTACTGCTACGTCCAAATCCCAAGAGGTCAAAAGCATGAACGGTCCTGTTCTCACACAGATCTTCAAAATTGAGAGCCCACAGTCCAACACCTCCTCCAAACCCATGCAGGAGAACAAGCGGAGTTTTACGTGAGAGGTCCGGAGAGAATGTCAGTGTCCATATTTTATTTCCGTTAGATATATACACATACCGTTTATTGTATGTGCTTGCAATACCTGAAGAAAGAATGGGAAAACATGATGTTGCTAGACATGCCTAATAAAATATGAAGTACATTCTACAGAAACCACTGTTTTAAATAGGAGCTTCCTTTCAAAGGAGAGAGCCTACAATCAATCTAAATAAGGGAACAATGAAAGTCTAATTCTAAACCTGCTTATTTCATCACAGTGTAAAAGCCATATTTAAAAACTTCTTTGACTACATTTAATGTAAATTTATAGAAAATCTAGTTATATCTGTAAATCTTATTAAAAAACCAAAGACTTACATTTTAGCATTTTGTCCTCAGCTTCTTTAAGGTGTAGCAGCGATGTGGGACACCAGGCAGGAAGCCAGCTGAATAACCATCCTAACCTATAACAGCAATATAGAATAAAAATTTCTTGAGCGAGATGGCAATTTTTTTGCATCATTTGATGCTTTGAAGTAATTTCTTTTGCTGCTTTTCATAAAAGAACCCATGTAAACTAGATGCCACGCAGGACAGGAGCGCACAGTGGGAAGGAATTCACTTTCTTCTGACTTTTTATAAAGTCGTGCCACGATCAGGGGCGCTCTTTCAGTGCTCTGTTTCTCCACTGTGTGTTCCTTATCAGAGTGTACTGATCTGTCTCCGTCAGAGTAGGCTTCTTCTGAGAACCTGGAGACATCAGCCCTCACACTGACCCGACAAGCCTGGAAGGATATGTAACACAATCATTGAGGTTTCCAGCCTCCTCTCATGTTCCCTTGGAAGTCAGCCTGCACACACATTACCTTGCATGAACCTACTATTTCCAAAAAAGCAACAAACCGTGCGCTTGCCAGCCTAACCTGAACTGATTCATACACTAGATAAATTTAAAAAGTGAAAAATAAGCAGGTTTATTCTAGCAAAGCAAAGACCTGAGGCCTTCATTACCAACTTAGAAACAAAGTCCCAGAGAAAAACAAAACAGCATTTTCAATTCCCCCAACAGAAGCTGCTTTTCCAGTTGTCAGTTACTATCTTGGTAGCACTAGCTTGACCATGAGAGCAGTGGGAATGACTCAGCTAGCAGCATTGCCTCACCGACACTGCTTCAAAGGACACAATAGGGTACAGCTCTTCCTGCGTGCTAATTCATCCCTTGTTTTCAAGACGGAATCCTCTTTTTCACATACATGTATTGCTTGACAAATACAGTCAGCAAGCAGAAATGCTTAAAACAAAAGTTATCTTTGCAATTCATTGATTCTGTACTCAGTGAACTAAAAGAGCAAGTGAAGAAGACTGTCAAAAAAGCGATCACTTTCTAGAAAGTAATTTGAGAAAGAAAATATTTAGTTATCTATATTTGAGACTTAATCCTTTGCTTTCCCCTCCTCCTTCCAAAAATGATTTCCCACATTGCTAGATGCTTTCCACACATGGAGAACAATTAACTACTTAGTATATTTGAATAATTTCTCTGATAGCACTATTTAATCTATTCGAATCATTTCTCTGATAGCTTTGGAACACTGGAGTGTGGCTATATCATTTCTTTTGTACATCTGTGCTGAATGTCTTCTAAATGCACACAAGAATATCAACTGCTTACACAGCCTATCATTTTTACTTCTGTGTTAAAGTTAAAAGGGCTAAGTAATGTCAAAAAAGAAGCAATGGACCTTTCAAGACAGTGTGCTCACCAGCAATGGAGCTGAGATATGAAAAAAACCGAAAGATTTCAGCAGTAGTTTCACATTATAAGTGAGCTACCCGCTGCCAGAACAGGCGGACCCCACTCTGCTCTCATGACCCACCACTTCCCAGACACCCTGTTTCCATCCTTCTTTTTAGAAAAAGTGAACAGTGGAATTCTGTATTTTGAAGAGATAAGAAATCCATTTGGCTTAGCTGCTTGCTATATCAAAATGTGTGAAATAAATTGGGCAAATGACAGCCCAAATCTCTATCACGTTTATACTGATTGTACATATGGGTGTCACACGTCAAGTTACCAAGGCACATAACCAGTGCAATTTAACTTGTATATTCATTTGTGGCCATGCACTAACATAAACCAGTGTGCACATCTATGCTAAAATAGGCAATAATCAGAAGGGCAGAGCATGCCAGAGAATGCCTCCTTGCATCTCCTATTTGGGGTCAGTTACACTTTTCACAGCCACCTGAAAATGTCTGGTGTACCAGAGGCAGGAAAAATCAGAGGCCAGCAGGTGGGGGGCTGCTGACCTGCTAGGCATTCAAAGTCGTCACCCTCTCTGCCCACACACCTCCACACTTCTTGTAACACATCTGGGGTAGGAGACCAGAAGGTAAGGGAAAGTGTCAGAGACACCCACTGAACAGTCTTTGACATGGAGAAAGTCAGCGTGATTATTGTGAGGCTAGAAGATTTATAAGACCATCAGTAGCCTATGCTGATGACCAAATAAATAATGAAAACAAAAAGGACACAGGCACAGACATCTGACAACATGGAGGTGCAACCACTATGCGCCCCTGAGCCCAAGCATAAGAAAGAATCAAAATAAATAAACAAAAAATAAGTAAATAAAACAATTATTTAAAAATAAATAACAATTACTATCGTTAGACATCTAAGGAGTAAAGAATAATTGAATATTGTGTAAAATGTAACTAAGTATAATACTGCTTTTCCTTAGCTGCTTGAACGTTAATTTGAATCAAGAACTTGCTGTCACAGCACAGCTTAAATTGCCCAAGGGTTCAGTTCAAAAGAACTGAGAATCAAGTAGAGGCAGAGGCATAGTGAACCTGACCCACCCATCCACCTCCACTAATTAGGTCAAATTGGATGAAGAATGTGGCAAACAGGTAACTCAGATACCACCATTCTGTCAGCTAGATTAATCCTGTTTAGCTTGGTGAAAATTCATTACTTACAAGAGAACTAATGGATCTGTAGCCAGTTACAAAGTTGACATACTGCACAAAAAGCTTATGAAAGCTTAGACAATACTGAAGAATTGAAAACATCTATTGTTACACTGAGGTATGCACTCAAACAGCTGAATAGTCCATCCGTACATATAAATGTACGTACATGGAGCTCATTGTCTCACTTTCCAAGCTTACAATTTACTTACTCAGTTATATGAATGCATGGCTTACAAGATGTATTAAGCTTAAAATCATTCAACAGAGGTTATTTTCCCATGTACACCACCACTGTAGAGCTAGCTGTGATAATCTATGTAAAGCCTGTGTGGCCAAAAAGTGAAACAAAAAACCTGTAAGCAACGGAACTCCACTAAAGCAGAGTAAATGAAAGCAACACCATTTGCTACATGACAATTTGTCAAAAATTGCTGGCCCACCGAGACAGGACACGCAGAGATCTTTCTACAATACTGAATATAAAAATCGGCTTTTCACTAAGAATTTTGAAGTTAGTAAGGTAACCAAAACTCCCAAGACAGACCAAGAAACTGGTGCTGAAACATGCATTAGTGACAGAAATGTGGAGAGTAGACTTCCCTGTCATGAAGATTATTTGGATTCAAAAATTACATCAGTAGGGAAGCCAGAGCTCAGGGTATGCAACAATCACACAATAATTCACAAGTAAAGGATTACGGGAATGTAACTGAATGCATGAGCAACAGAGCTGCATTATTTGTTTTTGTCTTGTTCTCAGCAAATGAACATATTTAATATTTTGATTTTTTGCAGACAGTGTTGCGAACTACTAAGTTTTTAGCTAGGGAACAAGCTCAAAAACTTACAAAGCTGAAACACTGAGTGAACTCACTGGTAAACCATTTCAAGCTTTACCCTTTACCCTTAAATCTTATTAGAATCAAGCTGATCTTTCAAAAACCCTAACCCTCTCCTCTCCTGACTCTCAGAATTAATTCCGGCTATTTATAAGGAAGGAAAGAAAATCAAATTAATGCAGAGAATCTGTTGTACTGTTTATGCCCAGCACCAAGTGGAATGGCATTGTGATTTTCAGGGCCATCCATCAATTCAAGCTAGCCCCAAAAAGAATCTTGCACCTTAACAGAAAAACAAGGGTAAGCTAGTGGAAAGACAGCTCAGACTCTCCCATCTTTTTTCTGCACAAAGTATTTTTGAAGTACTCTGCTAGCAAAGGAATTCAGAACTGCCAACAGGCTGAAATCTAAATACAATAAGCATCATAAGGCTTACTCTTCTAAGGTCTCACATAAGCCCATCACATAAAAACACTTACGCATTGCACTTCAATGAAACTAGTCATATACTTAAGTGTTCTGCGGAATTAAGGTTACAGTGCTCAGTGTTTTATCAAAACAAACCCTAAATACTTCAGTATTATCATTAATCCATAAGTAACACTCAAAGGAGATCAATAATTAAAAGAATGGAGCAACCACCCACAGGGAAAAGCAACTCAACCCTTTCAATTGTTACAGAAACACTAAGAATGGGGAAAACAGGAAGAGTAAAAAGGAGCATCACATATTCATAACGGGGCAAAAGGTCAACATATCAAATTTAGGGCAAAGTGCCAACTTAAAAAGTAAACTGTTTTACTGTAATGCTCTAAGGACACTCTATGATTAATATAGGATTTTGTATGGATGGATGCTTAAGTGAAATAACTAGAGATACACTTTTCTCCTTTTCATTAGCTGCTTCTTTTCCTCTCTCTTTTTTTTTTTTTTTTAAAGAACAGTAGAAGTAAGTCTGTTTACTGAATGTTTTCTGCATTTTCCTCAGCATCAGCAGTAGTCTACTCAAAACCTAAGAGGTAAGTAGGACGTGGTTTCTTTCATCGTCAACACCAGCAACTTTTCAGAGCAAATTTTATTTTTGGTTACCAAATTTCAAGTTTACAGGTTATAACCTGAAACAATACAAAGCAAAAGAAACAGTCAAGTATAACACAATCAAATAGGATTTTGTGTGTCAAAACGTCAGAGAAAAGTAGCAGGTTTACATATGGCTAATTTATGTTCAAGATAGAGTTAAGTTATAATACACTTTTCCTTTCCCATTTAATTAATTTCGTGGCTTGCAATACCAGTATACTGAGTGCTGTTCACATGACTGATTACGGCAAGAATTAATGTTTCTTTATTAACATTTACCAGCAACACTACCATTACAAAAAACCCTATTTAAGTAAAGAAAAATATTTTTATTTCCAACATCCACTATGTCCAAGTTTCATCTTGTTCTCTACTCCCAGGAGAAGTACTCTTGAATGTAGGTTGTTTAACAAATCACTGGGAAAAAACACAATAAACCTATTTCAAACTAGTGTGTGAAAGAACAAGAAAACATGTTTCTGCAGGAAAGAGAAAACAAAACTCCAGTAAATTGAAAAGTAAACTTGAAGAGATACAGAAATGGCAGCTATTTTCAACTCAAGGAAGTTTTAAAATTGTTATATATTGGAATTGCATATCTATGAATCAAATTTGATAACATTTTTCTGTTTGGTAACACAACATTAAATGACTAATAGTGATAAATTTAAATTTAAAATGCATAAGGTAGTACCGCTAAAATTAGGATGTCACTTAATCATTGTGGATTTAATGTTATGAACAGGTTCAAGATCTCCTATGTGGTTTCAGCCAAGCCAGCAGTCTGTTTAGAATTTCAACAACTGTAATCATTTAAAATCCAAGAAAATTACAATTTCAAGCTTGGTACAAATTTAGGCAAAGCAGAAATCTTGCTATGACAGAGAAAGCTTGGGTGAAGAAAGTTTTAATGTAAAGTAAATAAAATATATTCTTAAAGACCAAGATTCTGTTCAAAGAACATGTAAGAATATAACAGTGAGACTTTATTAATTATAAAATGAAGTAAAAACTACAAAGCAAAGCACATTTAATTGAAAATGAGAGACTGTATTACTGATTAGCATGAAAGCGGACTCCAATTTCCTAATTAAATTTGTAAAGTTTAGGAAATTAGGAAAATATGTTTATCATGTGGAAGTAACATGCTCTGCATGAACTCAAGAACAAGATGCAGCAAATAAATACACATTAGACTTAAACCTTTGACAGAAGTAGTCAACTACAGTTAATATTCACTGTTAAGTCAAGGAAAGCCAATTTTTAAAATGAGAAAGATAAAACACACAGAGAAGCCCATGTGTTAGTCCAGCTCTGAAAAGCACCCTACTTCTGCTTTTTCATTCCTGCCGGTATCAGTATGTGATAAACCGAGTGATGTGATGCTTGAATCTCAGGCCACCCTTACTACCAGCAGATCAGATCAGATCTAAAAGCTTACTATTCCCTCTATTTTGCCAGTTCAACTATTTCTGTGGTTGCTCTCTGTCAGATTTGTGAAATGATTCAGCTTTAAAAGAAACAATGTTTTAAAGCAGATAATGATGGAGACCCAGCTGACAGAGAAGCCAAACAGCAGGCCTATGGGCTAACAAGATGGGAAAAAAAGACTAGTGCAGCAAGGTGGAGGACAACAAGCTTTAAAGTCAGAGCTGCCACTGACAGACAGTAACATATAAACATGACCTCAGTCAGTCTGGATTTAACTGGGCAGGGATGTCTCAGGAACAAGGCTCAGGATATAGTTTCATGAGAACTTTGAGAACATAACCAATTTTAGGAGTCCTTGCAGTCGTCCCCAAGGTGCAGCATGTTCTTTAGCACTTCAGTTTTCTGAGAATAATGAATATAGCCACAATCACTCAAGCATACACAATCTATGTACAGTAACTGTTATGGCAAAGGCTGTGTATGTGAGGGCAGAGCTTCTGCATGTACAATAGAAGTCAGACTTAGTAACCACAACAACAATTTGAATGAGATGTTCCTAGGACAAAAATTAGGCTCTGGCAGTTGCAGACAAACATCAGGAGAAGAAAAATATTCCATGTTCCACTCCATAATCATTGTATGAAAAGACCAAAAATGTTGTAATCCTCAGGGAAAGACCTTGAGAGCACACTACAGAGGCAAGGCCCAGAAGCAAGAATTAGGAATATGGTATGGGAACAAAACCCCTCAATCCTTTAACACATGTCTATTTACCATTTAAATGAGGCGCGAAAAAAATGTATGAAATTGCTGTGAATGGGTTAAAAACAAAACCAATTTTTTTTCCCCAGATGTCATTATAACCCTGCCTAAAAAGTTCTGTTTAGATGAGTTTTGAGCCAAGATGTTCTATGCAATTAGATGTTGTGAAACTCCTGGATACTTCAGTAACATTAAAATAGAATGTTTTCAAAACCTCTGCAAAATATTTCTAGGAAATGTAATGTACATCAGCCCCATTCCAACAAAAAGCCCATGATAGGTTATTTCAGAATATTGCTACACTAGGACAGAGGTAAAAACAATGCATTCCTCATGTATTTAGTGCATCTTGAACTCTGTATTCAGAACATTCAACATCAGAATTAATGTAAAAATCCAGAAGCAAAATTTTATTACTGTCTCTATTTACATTACCCCTGCTACACAGCACTATCACTTATCAAAATTGAAACTGAGAATGTAAACAATGAATGTGAATCCATAACCAATGAACATTTTCTGGCTATTTTAGTGGTACTCAAGTTTATGCTATTATTTAAATTTATTTGAGCAACGTGTGCATTCAGGCAGTGGAGAGGACCTAGAATTTTGCTCCCGTGGTGAACCTCAGGCCATATGTATGCCTTGCTGTATATCTTGCGTCATTGCGGCCTCCTCCCCATTTTCTTCTCTGTTTCCTAGTATTGCCTTTCTTTTTTTTTTTTTTTTTTTTTTTTTATCCATATGTATCCTTTTACATGTTTTTGTCATTTCTGCCATCCCCTTTCTAGTTACACCCAAAGATATCCAGTTCGGGGCATGTGCTTTTTCAGTACGAACCCCAAGAATGGAGTTTATGCGTGGACCACCACCCACACCTACAACTGGTAACACTTACACAGCTTATAAAGTAGCTGAGTTGGGACCAATGCAAGAAACCATTAAGCACGTATGCGATAATGAAGGAACCACATGTGGTCATACAGCTATTACTTATTCCTATTACTGTTCACCACTATATAGGTTCCAAATCTATAAACAAGGGCAGTGCTCTACTGTCCTTCAAAACATCACAAAGTTCTCCACAGTCAGGTTAAAGTCAGACCACAAATATACTACTGAGCAGAGAACTAATTAATTCTAACAAGCTTTCAGAAACACTGTTCCTCCCTAACTTACAACACACTCTCTAACATAGAGGCATTTCCCCTTAAAAACTTCATAGTTCACTTCATGCTAATAGTAACCAGCTAAGCAAGCCCTAGGTTATTTCCTTCCACGTTTTCTAAGGACTCATTATTTTTTATTTTGATTTAAAACTAAACTCAAACACAGCCTATAGAGAAAAATCGTATCAGCAACTACAGACCAGGTATGGAAGAATGCAGAGATAAAGATGCAGAGGAGAGGAAAGAGGGGAGCTGCGCAGTCCCACTAAAATTACTCAACCTTGTGACAGAGATCAGGTGTGTAATACACAGGTTAGCTACCACTGAAGACCTACACCCCTCTGCCTCCTCCACAGTAAACCGGCATCTGATAGAACTTGGCATTGCCACAGTTGTTAAGCGTTTTTACAAACTACACATGGCACATCACATTCAAAATTTGTGAAAAAAAGCATAATTAAAGAAAATGAAAATTTCTTCTCAGTGTTACCTAACTTTCTACTAGTTTCGTTTTATTCACCCACCTACTGCTGTACTCCTGCTGCCCTTCAGATATTGCATAACCTCAGCCGTGCTTAAATCTTACTTGTCAACGTCCTCACACCTCCAGTGACAGAGGCCCGCGTTTCACACTGCCTCCGAGTTCCATCAAACAGGACAAGAACAGAACACACATGTAACAGGCTCCTCTCATAAATCTGCACCATTGCCCACCCATACTCTACCCTGCTTATCTTTTGTTTACATTCCATAGTGTATTATGCACAATTTAAATCACAATTTACACAGGAGATGGATGGGGTTTTTGTTTTTTTTTTTTTCATTTTTCCATAAGGAGCCATATAAGAACACAAATAAAAAATTATCTAAAGCACGATTATTTCCCTTAGATCCAAACATGCTATATCCAAACCCCACTCATATTCCAGTGTGAATAAGCACTGAAGACAGGTTGCTTCACTGCAGATCATTAGAACAGCTTCTATGTTGTGTTCCTTTATCACAGCCACCTATGGTGACTAACAGTTACCTATGTCAGACTTCAGGAACTGGTATTCACCGTTTTGGGCTACCTAGCCTCATTTCTACTTCTTGGAAAACCTAAGAAGTACACAACTCTTTTCATAACAGATTGTTTTGTGTACATGCCTACACTGCAAATGCTTTAGATGTCAAGGAAGTGTAAGTAGTCTTAAAAATCAATACGAAGTTAAATGCATCTAAAAAGTCATTGCATCAAATGTCCCCTTATAGAAAGGTATGATATAACTAATAAGCCTTTAGTGTTAGTATGACACAGTATGACTTACTAAACGTAATCAAGAAAAATTCTACAACAGTCTGCTAGCACTAACCACCCCATTTCTTTTTTTTTGTCATTGCAATACCCTTCTCTTCCTCACTTCAATATATGAGTGGACTTTCTCAATGGAAAGAGGCGCTCTTGCATCTTTTGTTACAGAATGCATTTTTACACCTGTCTTCTGCTCCCTTCTAGTCTCCTATGATCCTGAGTTTTCTACTACAACTCATTCAGAGCACCTTCCTCCTCTGCCATTCCTCACCATGTTTTCTTGGTGTCACTTAAAATCCTCCTCTTTTACCCTCTTAACCTTATTCCAGACTGACCTCATTCCCCAGCTTCACTGACTCACAAATCTTTCTTCTCCACTGACCTCTCTCCCGCTGTTCAGCTTCTCATCTGGATCTTTCAGAGCCAAGGCAAATGCAGACGCTCACCTTTCCTCCCATGCCCTCTTCTCTCTGGCTGTCAATACGAACAATGTACAAAAACCTATCCTGAAAGAATGTCAGAGTTGCAAGTAAATGTTGAAAAGTTATGAAACATAAGAATCAAAATTTCCTCAACAAGCAATCTTAATAAACCACTATATAAGAGGGAAGAGAAAAGACGCTTAAATAATTTATCTGTTGGGAAAGTTGTTCAGATTCTCCCATAAAAGCTCAGAAAAGTCAGAGATCCTCCTGGCACAGACACTGTTCCTTTTGGAGGGTTAGGTCTCTAATTGGGCGTACCAGCCACCTAGCAGGCTCTAAAGAAACCTAGAATATACCCAAAGGCATGCAATACTGGCTGAAGTTTGCATTCTCCGATGATGCACAGTTACCAACACTTTGGCAACCCCAGCAGTAACCCACAGCTATTGCCCCTCTGGATTTGTGACTCCCCTTTATATCCACGGGGCCTACGACATCGCCCACTCACAGGTACCCTAAGCCTACTTTGGCAATTTTTGTAGTAGTCTTTACCTGATACTTGGAAAGTTTCCACTTGACCCACAGAATTAGTAGTGGACTTTCTAACGCTGCCTCTTCAACCTGCCTTACCCCCTTGTCAGTAACATCCTAAACTTAAAGTTAAAGCTACTACATAATTACTATCTTCCTCCCTCTGCTTCTCCTATTTTTCTTTAAGGCCTTGAGCTAGATGGCTGATAAATCCTAGTCAGATTTTTCTTTGTGGGGGATTTCTGTCATAGCAGATGACTTGGCCAGGTAGTCGCTGAAGGAGAGTGGGATCTTCTACAGGAGGCAGAGAAAACCTTCAGGCCAGACACTGAAAGTGTCTGTTCTCTCATGACGGTTTCCGTAAAAATTTATTTCCATTTGCTGCATACACAAAGCATGAAGCACATGTAGCACACCCGAACTCTGGGATCACCTGCAGGCCCAGTGGTGGCAGTGGAAACTATGCACTTGGATGCTGCTTCACTGAAGGTGGCAACCAGCATTTCCACAGGCCACTGGAAAGGAGCAACAGAAAGGATGCACTGCTGCTCAGAAAGAGGGGGAGACCTTCTGCAGCTCGCTGGAGCACATCAGTGCAGCCTTGCCTCCTATTATCTAATAATAAGAATAAATTTCAGAAAGCATGGAGGAGAAAACCTTTCAGCCTTGACATGTGCAGCCAGTGGCATTCAAACCTCTAGATGATGTTTCCTAAGGCTGCCTCCCTTAGGAACCATAAAGAACTATGAAGAACTAAAGAATTCCCTGAAAAATAACAAACATATTTGCTGGATTATAAATTAAATGTATGGGATGCCCCAATTTTATTTTTAAACAGTGAAACAAGGTCCAGGGGCCTCACTGTTGCCTCATTAACAGGCCTTGACCAAGGCTGTGGTCCTTTAGCAACTCTTTGCGATCTGCCCTGCCATCTAATAACCTACTAAGCTGAGAGAACTTGAAAAGCAATAAGTAAATGTCTACTGAACTCTAAAATCTAACTGAAATCTAAAAATCCCCTTCACAAAAGTAAGCACATCAGGTATAACCATGGAGGACCAGTATGGAATGGGTGAAGCAAATGAAAAAAAAAATAAATAGAAAACTCTTCTCTAAATCTGTCTTCAACATGAGTCAAGGAACGTCTAATAAATAAGCAAGTTCAAAGAGGAGCCAAAACTGAGTAAGAAGAGCTGAACAGATCATCTACTTCGATACACTCACTGCAATTATTTTTTTAAAACTTTTTTTCCATAATGTATGCCTACAGTTGCCAGCTAGAAAAAGCTGAACATTACTGTCCTATCCCCTACAGTGCTTAATCAAGCCTCTCACAGGGGCATTTAGATGAGATTCTTCCTTGTCCAGGGACAGGGCCATGACCATCTTTTTTTCTGCCACTGGAACAAGAGGATAGCCCCTATTATATTTTGCCACCTTTCCCCTCTCTCCCTTGAGTCTATGTTGGGGGAGAAGACAGATCTTCCTGATGCACACAGACCTTCCCTTCCCAAATTCATACAAGGGCAGGAAAACTGTTAGAAACAATTCTATAAATGCTTGAAAACCTGCTCATGCACATACTTTCAGATGAGCACATGGATGTAACACAAAAGGCATTAAGCACTGAAGCTATGACTGACACAACCCTGCCAACAAAAAAACACAGTATCAGAAAAGAGGAAGGAAACATCCTTTAACTGTTTCCCATGTGCTTACCACACTGCAGTTATGTCTCACTCGCTCTTTAAAACGCAAGTTGTAGGTACCAGACCTGCTGCCAGTTGCCTGCACTGTAGGAAAGGCCCTTAGAAATAGTCTTCTTTCACAAAGGAAAGTAAGCAGTAACCTGCTTTCAGCAGTCTACCCATTCAGTTTGCTTTAAAACTGAGATGATACAATGAGCAAAAATTTTGGGTTGAGTGTCTCTTCATGCTTTAACATATCGCTATATCCCTGTGAACCATCCTACTAAGAGGCAGACATAGGCTCTATTAAGCCTAATAAACTATTATGTTTATTAATCAAACAGTTCACTTCCAAATTGTATAAAGGATTCTGTAATACAAACAAGATTGAAGGATAATACAAAAATAATTGTGATTACTGGTGTTGCAGTGTATGTTTTTACCTATTGTTCCCAAGTCGTCATTTTGTGAAACTACAGGCCACTTACAAGCAATTTGATGTAGGCTCATAAGTGCAGATCCTTTAAAACTTTTGTTTTAACGAAAGCTGTTGCACTAAAGAGGGGGGGAAAAAACCAGAACTCTGTTTTCAGGATTTTTTCCCGCATATAAACATACATTTAGTAGCTGCTATTCCTAGTTATATTACAACCCATAAGCAGTCCTGCTAAATCCAGAGTGAGTATAAGTGAATTCAATACCAGCAAAAGGCTTATGCTAGGCTCTTTGCCTCACAGGCAGAACTCTACGTCTAAAATTTATGCAGAGAAGGTCCAAGGCTGTGAAGAGGTTTGGAAATCGTTAGCAAGTGACATGTTAACCAAGCAATCACTTCCATGATGAATACTAAAATATTTGTTTAGTTAACCTTCTCATTCAAAGTTAGGACAATGTCACGAGTATCCTTCAGCCGAGATCTTCTAAAAAGTGACTGAGCCACTGCTATTCCATTTTCACCTCACTTTACACAGTTACCAGATTGCAACAAACTGAGCACGTAGCATAACAAGTTGAGTCACTCTATTTTTTCCAAAGCAGATAAAGTAAACTTCATAGTTATTCTTCATATACACCTGTCACAATTTAATCTAGGGGTTTGATGGTATATTGTAACTCTTTCTCTCACTGCTACGGAGTTTTAAAATAAAATAAAAAAAACCAACATAAAAATTAACGTATTTCACTTGTTTATAAATTTCCTCTGGGTACCAAGCTTTGCTCAACTTCAAAAGATGAAGAAATGCTAATTTTGTCTATTGTTAGAAACAGACTAATAAAAGCACCGACAGTTTGGAGCACTAACATTTCATCAAAGCTAATGCACTTTTTGAATTCATGGAAAAGAAGGATGAGATTTTGTTCTTAGAGGTCTTTAGTGAATTGGGGGGCTTACTCTGAAAGGCTTCACATCCAACGGCCCAACTGTTCAGAAGGGGGACACAACATCCTGAAAATCAACCCCCTTTAAAAGCTATGCAGCTGAGTAAACCATGATGAGGAATTTGTCATAATCCTTTTGAAAATTTAGCCTACGATTCCTAGTCCTGTGTCCAGATCATCTAGTGCTACAATCCTGCAATCCTGACAGGCTACTGAAGTTGAGGGCACTTGGCACCATCTCAGCAGCACTCAGCACTCCGTGTGATCAAACCAGACAGCTAATACAGTTCAGGCTAATGCGCTGCATGAACATACAAACAAAACAGGTTGAGGCAGAGCTATTTTAAGACTCTTACTTAGAAAACCCGTAAAACCATCAACAAGAGGCTTGACAAATGACAAGTATTTTATGAATGTGAACGGGTCAGAAAGAACACAGAACTAAGAAGGGGACTGTAGTTTCAAATAGGTAATGTTGCAGAAGGCAGGGTAGGCGGGGAAGACTGTTTTGAAAAGCTATTTTAAGTTTGAGGAAAGGAGAGCACAGAGTTACAGAGCAGACTAAACTGCACAGTGCATTGAAAGGGAAGCCTTTGAAGTTTATACTTAAAAAGAAAATGCTGTGATAAAGGCGTAACAGGCAGTTTGGAAAAGACAGATAGTCCAGTTCTGGTCAGATTGAGCTGGCAGAGCAGCAAAATATGTAAGATGAAATACCAAAGCCAGAAGTTTGAAAAAGAACTAAAAAGAGAACAAGACTGAGAAGGCAGGTAGTTTTGAAAGGTAACAGAACAGACACATACATGACAACATGCAAATAGTAGCAGCTTTGATACGAAGTCACAAATGCACAGCATGATTTTCATGCAAGTAGCTAAAGAATTTTAAGTGGAATTTCTCAAAATAACACAAGACTTAGTTAAGAGATAAGGGAGATGGAGAAGAAAAGGCAAGAAATGAGCTTTTGAGGGCCAGGCAATTGGCAATGATACACACCACCTGACATTTGAAGGATGAAGAAGTAGGAAAAATTCATGTAAACGGTGTATACAAAGCACATTTATACACCTGACAGGGGACAAAGCATATGTATGACTAGAACACAGTTAGATATCTTCTGGTAAAGTATTTTTGGACTAGTATCATAAAATATAATAGAACAAACTGGGAGATAAGTAACCAGCAGACGTAATGATGTTTGGTGAACAAACTCAGAGATGGGATGACTGTATTATTCTACAGTGGGATAAAGGAGGGCAGACAACATATTTGGGGGCAATGGAAGGGTGTAAGAACAGCTCTGTACTGGAAGCTGAAGTGTAAAATGTGAAATAAAACACACACTGAAATAAAACACACACTGAAATACAAGGTATGAGAAGGCATACACAAGTAAAGAATATGTGAATGGAAGAAGAGCAGACCACTGATTAATAACTTCCTTATTATGAAGCCATTTGAATGTACACAGACAAAAGATATAGTGCAGAACTACGTAATTTCAGGCTGAAGCTATAATAGCTATAACGAAGCCATATATCGAGGGTGTAAGTAAGTAGTTACAAACAAGTAGGGATTTATGTTAAGAACAACGCCAGGAAGAGGAGGTGGCACAGTTTATGCCAGAGGAGTTATTTTGGTAGATGTGAATGCCTTGGGATAGTGAAAGGAAAGAAAAGGTTAGCAGAGATAGCTGGAGACGAGGTAGGCATACAGTACTAGAAAAGGCAAAAGTCAGAGCAACAGCATATATATTTGTAAATGCGCTCTCATCTCCTACTTGTATCAAGCATTACACAGAAAAATGATGTTACGGTGGCAGAGAGGCTGACAAGCCTTACTTACTGTCCGCTCTGCATGTCAGTGAACACACAGAATGGATGGGATGAGAAGACAGAATATTTGTACGTACAGGTAAAGTTGCAAAGGCACACAGCCGTATATACAGACCTGGGCGTACCGGGCTCTGGTGTACAAAGGAACGATGGCGATAAGAGTGTGTACATATGCCAAAGCAAAGAAGATATCGAAACATGCATACATGTAGGTAGGTGCGCAATGCCAGCAGCTGGGCCGGGAACTGCGAAGCTCGTATGCAGCAGGCGAAGCGGCGGGGGCACGGGGCTTGCACGGAGCCGGTGGCAACACCTCCCGGCAGCCGGGCCGCGCGGGGACGCATCTATACACACGGGAGGACGCCATAGCAGGAAGGCGGCCCGCGCGGCAGGAAAAAATGGCAGACAGCG
>NW_009648790.1:283123-304439 GCF_000708025.1 Charadrius vociferus
CGCAACAAACGCCCCGGCCCCCCGCCCAAAAAAAAAGAGGTCACTCGGCAGCTTGGTCAGCGGGGCGGCGGTGGGGAGTCAGCGCTGGGGTTTCACGGCGGGAGTTTGTGTTTGTTTTTACGTTTAAGAAGCAAATTAGGAGCTCTGGGTGTAACTTAAATATTACCCGTCCCTAAAACGATTACGAGTAGAGCGCCTGTTGCGATTTTCGGTTTTGAGTGTTTGGAAAGGCTTAAGTGTCAGCCGGGCCTGTGGGGAGGAGGGCGCTGGGGGAGAGGGGTGCGCTGGTGTCAGACAGCGTTCCGGCTCACCGTGCAGGTTGCGTTGTTACTCAGCTGCGTAAGAACGTCATTCCTTCTGAACCCTCAACAAACCTCAACTGAAGTGGAGCAGCAAGGTGCAGTGAGGGGAAGGAGTGGCAAGAAGTTTTTTTAAGTCTTGCGTTTCTTCTGAATCTTGCCACTGAGCTGAAACGCTTTAGAAAAACAGGCGTAAGATTGATTACTCTTTCTTTGGGTTTCTGAAATCCTTTGATAAAAGGCATAAGGTTAATTTGGTAATAGCTGAAATTATTCTCAGCTAAAACCATTCTGCAATTTTAAACAACAGTGATTGTTGAGATTACACAATCTCAGCTAAAGTTTGTTTGGCTGTGTCACAATGGTTTGGCAATGTGACATTTTTCTCTGGAGAGTATATTTATTTTTTATTATTGCTCTGAAAGATTTTATTTACCAGAAATGCAAATATCGATGAGTGCAGAAGGATATGATCCCTGGCAAACATTTGCAATGATGCTCTCTAGAATTTGCAAACAGCCTGAAACAATAGCTCTGAATGCTATGATTTTTTTCTTCTTAATTTCAATGGAATAGTAATTTTAAAACCTCCTATGCAATATTTATGCCCTACTCATGGAACATACAAGTGTTCAGTCACAATTATCTCTGCCCTTTTAATTCAGTAGTGCTCACACAAGCACTGATTGGTTACACTTGTTTAAGAATTTAAATGTAGAAGTAGCCCACTCCCACTTAGTAGCCCTTCTTTTACGGAGAAATGACTCGGTTTCTTTAGAGCTGATTTGATTATGTGGATAAATCAGTTGTATTTCTGTGCATGAAGAAATTACTCCGATGATGCTGGTAGTCAGAAAAAAGAGGGTCATGCATCAGTTGGCCGATGTTGCGGTGTAAATGAATGGACAGCTGTATCATAATGAGAAGCAAGTTCAGATGAGTTTTTCCATTTTTGTATTTCAGAGAAATTTCTGGATACTGAAAATGTCTCTGACTCTGAGGGAATCATCCCTGTCACTGTTTAATCTCTCACTTCTCTATGTTGATTTTTAGTGGGACTTGTATCTGGCCCTCTTTATTAAATTAGTTTAATGTTGTTCTGTTTAATAAGAGATACGTTACCTAGTGTTGCTATTATAAGCCAGAACTTTATTTTCAGATCCCATCGTCTAACATAGATAAGGTTAAAATGCATAGACTTTCCTCTCTCACAGTGACAAAATAAAATTTAAGAAAAACAACAGATGTCTGCTTGCTTTGTTGTTATTCTTACAGCTTCCTTTGTTCCTTTTTTTCAAACATCTTTTCCTGCTACCATCAGAAGAAAAAGCAAGTTCCCTTTGCTGGGAGAATAAAAGCAATGCCGCTGACCTCACAAATCCCCCTTGTCCTGGACTGAGATAAAAAAAAATAAATCAATCTCCATGGTAGCGAAAGACTCCAGATGACATTACAGAGGTTTGAGTGTCAAAGCCGTCTTGCTTACTCTGGATTTCACATAATAACTTTGAGACTATCTATGTTTGGGGCCAGTTCACAGTAACTGTCATTGTTCTTAGCTGCTTGATGTTTGGGGTTGTACTATTGTCTATGTCAATATTCTTCAAATGCACAGATTTTCTATATTATATGTAGTATGCTTGTGATCCTGCTTTCAATCCAACAGAAGTAGCTACTTGTCAGCTAGAGCTTGTGACTTAATAAAGCACAAAAAGAGAGCAATAGTGTTTATCAATCACCCACATTTTTTATAACGACCCAGTTAGCTGCTTCTTCAAACTGCATCGCAAATAGCTTGCTAAAATCAGTCTGAGCAAAAACCCTAGAGAAGGTTGACCTGGCCAAGTATGTACAGACTAAAGGGAAAATGTTGTTTATGCTTGTTATTTATATGAAAGTCATGAAGATGGCACCTTGATGAAAGTAACATCATATACTATTCATATTCTGATTTGGTAGCAACAACTAAGATGGCACCCCAGCTCATGAGCAAAGGGGCTCACAGCAGTTGCATCTTTGAGGTGTTTCAGCAAGCGTGTAGTAGTTGACTACCATACAGCCTCTGCAGGCCCTTTGTTTCTTGCTACCACAAATCCTCCTCCTCCGAGTATCTACTCCCCATGTTCTCCATCTTTTAGGTCAGGCGTAACTTCCAGCTGAAAATTTGAGCTTTGCCAGTAGTCCAGGTTGAAAAGGAGAGCCACCTTATTTTGACATTTTGCAGGGACTCGGGATAGTGAGGAAAAAGCAGAATAAAACTGATTGGTTTCTGCAAATGAACCTGTTCATGATGGCAAGAGGACCTTGAAGCCTTCGTAGGATGTCTCTGGGAGCTCCTATGCATGTGGAACTGTCACCGGAGGACTTAGCTTATCTGCCATGCTTCTTCAGGGGACAAGCCTAATGTTTGTCAACTGCCTCAGGGCCTGGAGCTGTAGGTGTTGGAGCTAACTGTGGCTAAGCCTGAGCGGAAGCCCAAATAGGGCTGGAGGACTGAAGATGTACACAGCTCTCAGGATGTGTAAATGAGGAAGTCGACCCAGAGTCCTGTTGTCTGTGTTTCGCTGGGAAGAGCTATTGGTGTTGCTGAGGTGGGGGAGGAATCCGGACATCAACTGAACTGCTGCTCCCTGGTTCTAAACCTCAGTATTGTGGCAGTCGGGCAGCTGGATGTTTCAGCCTTGGATAAGTCTGTGAAGACAGGAAAAGTCATAACCATGTCAATCTTTGGTAGAGTCTGGAGGTTCATACTACTGGGCACTCTTAGGCCCCAGTGGTCTACAAGGACACTGCAGCCCACAGGCAGCTTGTTCAACTTTCGATCTGTTGTGATGTTTCATAGACACTGTCACAGTGCTCCCCTGAAAACTGGAGTGGCAGTTTGAGACCAATGGCAGCATGCTTGTTATGTTCCTAGTGTGACTGTTGCATGTTATCCTGTTTTCTAGACATATCTGGATGTGGGAAAAGAGTTTAAAATCAGTATAGGTTGACCAGGAAGTGTTCAGCTGCTTGGAGGTCCTCCTTCATGTTAATTTTGCCAACATCTTCCCACTAACATGTCTGCCTCTTGCAGGCATAAGGAGGCCATTTCTACAGATACCCAAAGTCTGAAGCTGTGAAGGATGTTGGTGACATAGGAGACCCTCCTTCAAGCAAGGCTAGTGTTTTGCTGCAGTCCTTGTGCATGAGGCCTGCCCTGCATAGGGAAACAGTCTGTCTCAGCCTCTTGTCCTTTCACGTTCTTGCTGTGCGGGAGGACAAGCTTTCTTGTGCCCCTTCCAAGACTCATGTCTGATCCTGCTCTGGGAGAAGGCTGTCTGTGGACTAGGAAACCTATGACATTGTGGCCATGACTGTGAGGGGACAGTCCTGGAATGAACGGCTGGGGCAAACAAGAGTCTGTGAGCCTGTCACTTGAACAAAAGAGGTGCAGTTGAGGACAGTTGTAAGAAAAGTTTTGCTGGTTACTTCACCAGGGTCATGTCATGTAAGCAAAGTAAATAGCAGTCCTGACTGAGTTGCTGTTTACAACATCTCAGAGTGGGTTTGCATTCAGAGCCCCTATAGCACCATTTGGAAACTGCGCCCACAGCAGTTGCAGTAGGAAGTTGAGTAACTGTGTGCAAGAGTCAGCTACCGGGAGGCCAACAGAAGTTTAAGTGCTCCAAGAAGCAAGTGAACTGCAAAGAGGGGTGCCTAGATACATCTTCATTAATATATCAGTCTCAGCAATAGCTGAGTCCATGACAGGTTGTGTTGCTAGCCAGAACTTCCATCTTGTCATACTTGGCTATTCCAGAGTACATGACTCACATATGATTAACCTGAAATTTCCTTCTGGATACAGGAGTGGCTGGGGAGAGACAAGGTCTTATGTTTTCAGGTGGGTGGAAGGGTGCTTCCATCAAGGGTACTGTGACTGCATCTGCCTGGGTCATATATACTAACTGTGAGAACCCATGCCAATGAGACGTTCAGCTGCATGAAACAGGGTGTATAATCTAAGCAGTGTCTTTGTGACACAGCCTTCTGTTTTCTCTTCCTCAGCTGTGAATGGGAATGTGAATACCTACACGAACACACAAGCTGGAGACAGGCGAGCCTTCCAGGCTTTCTGGAGAAGTCCACACAGAGCAATGAGGCTATTCTAGCTTAGATTACAACCAATAAGAAGAAACTAGCTGAAAGGATCAGGGTAAACATTAGATGAGACAGTCCATGAAGAGTTAGCGATCTGCAGGAGTAAAACAAGGAGTAGGATCAACAAGAACCCCATGCAAGTCAGGAAGGCAGCCTTCAATGAATTTGGAGAAGAGGAAGGCAGGGGTCCCTTGGGAAGCTTGTATAACAAGTAAACAGAAAAGAAAGTGAGTTCACAGGGGTTGCTAATATTAAGAGCACAAATACAGGTTTTCATTGTGGAGTAAAGTCAGCAACTGTAGTTCGGAAACCATCTTGGCTAAATCACTCAAACTGAAGAAAGAAACCTGTAGGGAAGGAGAAAGCAGGATAGGCTATTAGGGCTGAGAATAAAAGTACAACAGAAGCATATAGGAACAAAATTAAAAAGACACAAGCCTGAAATGAAATGCAACTAGCAGGCAAAATAAAAGCCCACATTGCTCTAGAAGCCCACTAATTGTATGAGGTAGAAAGGGTTCTCAAACTGTAAATGAGAAAACTAAAAGGTGTCAGGAAGGCACTACCTTCTAGATTTCACTACAGAAGATCAGTAAAACAAGGAAACTAATGCGTTAGCCTCAGTTAAGAAAAGGGTAGAATATTTAAGTGAGGTATTTTCAAATTGACCTCAAGTCTCTCTTTAACTTCATCCTAATGTATTTAAAGATCTTGCTAACAGAATCTCAGTGTCATGTCTTTGAGAAGTTATGGAAGTTAGGTAGAATACAGGGAGGCTGTAAAGTGACAAACATGGTGGAGGGGACAGGAGGAGAAAAAAGAGAAGGTATGAAATTATTGATTAAGCAAATTCATTTAAATTCCTAGAAAAATAGTGAAAAGTATATTTGTACATCCCTGAAAAATAACATAGGGATGAGTAACCATCAACAAGAAATCACGTCTCAAAAATCTTATTGCTTTTATGACAGCATGACATATCTTATGGATAGAGAAGAGCTATAGATGCAATATGTCTTGATTTTCTGGTAACTTTTTATGTGATTCCCATAAGCAAATTAATAAAGTGTATTCTGTGTTGATCTGCATCTAGGTGTGTGCAAAGCTTGTCGGAAAACCAGAGTAACAGGGTGGTTCTCTCTCAAAATGGAAATATGTATCAAGTTGGGTTGCACAGATCCAGAATCTGTTGACGTGGATGAATGTTTATAAAAGGGAAAATGCTTATTGAATTCACATATGTATCAGGCTGGGAAGGAGTAAGTAAGCTGGAAGACAGGAACAGGATAAAAAATGATCTTCAATTAGAAACATGAAAAAAGTGGGAAGCTAGTCAACCAAAACAGCTGCAGACCTAGGCAGGAATAATCAGCTGGTAGGGAAAACTGGTTAGGTAGCAGTTCTGTACAATAGTAACTCAGGCTTTGAGTGGTCACAGACTGGGTGTGAGTCAACCATGGCTTGTTATTGCAAAAAAAGATAAGCGTCCTGCTGGGATGTGTTATGAGGATTAGAGTTTGCAAGACTTGGCATGAAATTCTGCTTTGCTTAGCAGTTGTAAAGCTAGTTTTGGATGTTGCATGTGAAGAAGGATGTGGACCACCTGGAGAGCAACCATAATGTAAAGGGGCCTAGAGAAAATACTGAATTATTTCAGCACGGTTAATTACGGAAGAGTAAGATGAGGGGAAGAATGACAAGAGTCCACAAATCTGTGAGAAGTTACTGATGAGATCGAAATAACCTGTTTTCTATATCCACATGGGCAGAAATTGTGACCAGGATATTTTAGTTTAAATTTCAGAACAAACGTTCTTCAAGGGTAGAGCTACTGGAAAAAAAAGGTATGGTGGTATGGTCAGGGTCTGTCATTGGGGTCTTTAAGAACAGGCTGTATACATATTTTATCCTCCGTAAATAGAAATTTAGTAGGAGTAGTGGAGCTGCCTGGATGCAGGGAGGCTGTGAATATCACTTTCTGAGGACACTTCAGCCCTATGTTTCTAATGTTGTTAATGTCATCAAGGCCAGCTGTGGCTGCAGAATGGACTGGAGTGGGCAGGGATCATAAAATCATAGAATGGTTTGGGTTGGAAGGGATCTTCAAAGATCATCTAGTTCCAACCTCTTTGCCATGGGCAGAGACAACTTGCACTAGATCAGGTTGCTCAAAGGCCTGTCCAGCCTGACCTTGAACACTTCCAATGATGGGGCATCCACAACTTCTCTGGGCAACCTACTTTAGTGCCTTACCACACTCAGCATAAAAAATTTCTTCCTTACAGCCAATCTAAATCTACCATCTTTCAGTTTGAAACCATTGCCACTTGTCCTATCACTCCAGGCCTTGGTAAAAAGTGGATCTTGTCAACCAGTACACCCATTGTCCCATCTCATGTCCTGGAATCCACACCACTCCACTTAATACTAGCTGAAGGTTTCAACCCCAAAAAATCCTCCTCATAATCCAGCTCCTACCTAAGTCAATTTAGCTGTGAAACACAGTGCAACTTTTCTAATGTAATCCTGATCTCATCCTAACCTTATTGGTTGTAAATGAAAACTTGTGCAATGTTTTGGAGTTTTCTTTTTACATAAAACCATGTTTCTTTTTTTAACCTTAAAACTTATGTTGTAATACACAACTGGTCAACAATCTCCAAACATCTGCCATGGGTAAATACAGGAAGTGTCTTGTGGGTATGTTCTTCATATCTGGTAAGCTCCAAACCTGAGAATTTGCAGACATTACTCTTGAGAATTAATTTCATACTGCAGGCTTTTTTTTTTTTTGTATGATTTTTAATATTCTCTATACTTGAAATAAAAGAATGAATTCTGAATGTTCTTCAACCAGATTCATAAAATAACTAATAGTTTTCCAGCCATGTTGAGTCCCAGTTATTTATGTATACAACATGAGTAAAGAATCATTACCTTTACTAGTGAAATATTTTAGAATCATAGAATAGTTTGGATTGGAAGGGACCTTTAAAGATCATCTAGTCCTCTGCAATAAGCAGGGACATCTTCAGCTAGATCAGGTTGCTCAGAGCCCCATCCAACCCGACCTTGAATGTTTCCAGGGATGGGGCATCTACCACCTCTCTGGGCAACGTGTTCCCATGTTTCACCACCCTCATAGTAAAAAATTTCTTCCTTTTATCTAGTCTAAATCTACCCTCTGTTAGTTTAGAACCATTACCCTTTGTCCTATCACAACAGGCCCCACTAAAAAGTTTGTCCCCATCTTTTTTTATAAGCCCCCTTTAAGTACTGAAAGGCTGTAATAAGGTCTCCCTGGAGCCTCCTCTTCTCCAGCCTGGTGTCGTCTGTAAACTTGCTTTGTAGGTGTGAAGAGAATATTGAAAGCAATATTTAAAGTCAATAAACATGTTTGGTTACAATTTTTTAATTGTTCTTTCTTCTTTTGAGAGAAATTGTTCTTTCTTCTTTTGTTCTCTTTTCATAATAAATCATTAGGGCTCAATAAGGCAAAAAGAAATATTTGTTATTTGTACTGATTCTAACTGGTAGAAAATA
The DNA here is from genome assembly GCF_000708025.1 of Charadrius vociferus. Classification (NCBI taxonomy): domain Eukaryota; kingdom Metazoa; phylum Chordata; class Aves; order Charadriiformes; family Charadriidae; genus Charadrius; species Charadrius vociferus. The sequence continues at coordinate 291,109 of NW_009648790.1, forward strand.
GTAGTAGTAGGTAGTAGTAGAGTGGAAAATACTTCTCTCCTTGGAATATGTCCTTTTTAACATCAAGATCACTTTTGTAAGGCAATGTCAAGATAAGTAACTGCTTAAACTCAGTTTAAAAGTACTTTTATTTTTTCCTACTTTGCCACCTGTGTCACTGGCCAGATTCAGCCTAGTGAGCTTTTTTTTTTTTTTTTTTTTTTTTTTAAATTAGGGAATGCAGTGACAGAGAACCCAGATATGTCTGTGGTACACAGGTTGGGGTTTTTTTTTGGCATGAAGTGTACACAAAGTCCTATTTCCCTGAAAAGAGGAAGAATCAAACAACACGAGGCAGATTGTCTACTCACAGTTTGTTCTTTTGAATTTCTCTTGTGACATATAACTGTTGCTGCTTTTGCTCTCTCTGGCTTTTTTTGTGTTTGCTTGCTGGGTGCTGATGACATCTAGACACATGCTGTCCTTCCAAACTATTCTCAACGTTAGCATTCGCATTCAGACCACAGTGCTATCCTTTATACCACATATCTTAGTTCCCACCCCAGCCTTGTCATGCCTGTCTGGATTTCAGCCAGTATTTTTTACCGTGTCAGTTATTGGTAAATAAAGGCAAATTTAGCACAATTAGATAATTCTGTTCTGCTCACTGTTTTCAGCAGTGCCCACGGAGCAATGTCAATGGCTACTCCCAGAGACAGCAAATCTACAGGATGATTTTATACAAAAAATTAAATATGTATTTATGTAATCTTAGTGTTCACAGTGCTGTGGTATATGGCAGCATGCATGCTGCATTTGTGTCTTTTTCCCTTCTGGATGAAAATATGCTATCACTTCTGATGGAAAAGGGCTGTTTCTCACAGTGGCATTTCCTGCAGAACTTCAGAGGAGGGCTGGCTTTGGAACTGCTGCTTCCCACAGCAACAGAATGGTGCTGAACTGTTGCTGTGAAAGGCAGAGATCCCCGGAACACAGCTCCTGCTGAGTCTTGAGCTAAGTAGGAGGAAAGGACGAGTGACCCTGCTGGCTCACGGAGGCAGCCCTTTCCTTTCCTGGATGCTGCGAGTCTCTTAGTTCCAACTGAGGTCCTGATTCACCTGTCCCACAGCTACTGTCTATCACGGCTGCATGATCTGCCTCTGTGTTGGGCAGGGAGTGCTCATGGAGTTCAGAGCTAGTCCAACGCTGGGAAAAACTGCAGTTCAGCAGTGGAAGAAACAGCTACTGTGAACGGCAGAGTTAGCACATCTGAAGTGGCAGAAACTTCGCTATTACAACAAATGCCATCCATGAGCGTTCAGGATTTAACAAAACAGTCTCTGAAATTGAGTAAAAATCTTTTGGGGAGGAAGACAGTGTAAGTTTTTTCCTAACTGGTTGTGGAACAGAGTTATTCTTTCAGTGTTACCACATCTGCACCTCAAGACAGCTAGCTGTCACTCACACCTCCAGGTAAGCTCCTTGGTGAACAAGTTTTTCAGCTGAACTGGCTAGATCCAGATGGGATGCCAACAGAAGCTGTGGTCACACCTTTTCATTAAATCAAGCATATGATTCTGTGTGATGTCGGGGAGTTTTGTCATTGACCTAATTAGGCTCAAAAGCAAATCCTAATGTCTGCCTGCAAGACCCTGCAATGTCAGTAAAAGTTTTGCCGTTGTACTTTTGCATCAACTTTGTAACACATCATGACTTCCATCTGCATGTGCACAGAGATGCAGTCAACTAGAGCTCTTATCAAGCTTCTAGGATAAAGCTGATCAAAAATAAAATACTGGACCAAAATCTGCTTTGAGTTATTTTATGTTTCATACAAATTTAACTCCATTAGTTGTCATGGAATTTTTTTTCAATTGCACTGTTGCAACCAAGTGCAGAGCTTTTGCCTCAAATGTCTCCCAGCTTCAGAAAATGTTCTCATGAGGAATCTTTTAATTTCTCTCCTATTTCTTGATGTTGAAATTATTTCACTAACCCTTCTTTATCTTTGCTGCTGAATATACATTTGATTACTAAATTTAGTCCTTCTCTTCACATGACCTATTTCTTTTGAGTCCTAATGCTGTTGCTTGGATACGCTTCTCTCTTCTAAGTGAGGCACTTGGTTTCATCTTGCTTTTTTCTGTGCTTTGGGCGATACGAATGGATTGTTATTGAATATTTTTGCAGGTTTTTAAATGTATTTGGTTTGTCTGGCACCTTGATTTCAGCAGAACTTTTGTCTTTGATTGCAGATCTGTGGTTTTATATATAGTATATCCTGTGTAACATGGAATAGCTTGATATTCTTGCTTTTCTTTGCAATCAATTACAAAAATGACACCATTATGCCAAGTAAAGGCCAATCACTACATAACTTACAAGAATACTAATACTTACAGATAGACAGGGAGATACTCAATTTCCTTTTTGTACATGTACCGTAGCCACAAGTTAATTCCTGGAGCACCTTATATTAATTCATCTTTTTGTTTTAGTCCTGGGCTAGTAAAAGTATACAACAGAAATAAACAAAAGCATTTTAATTTGGGCTGAAGTATTCTTACTCCTGTAAATACAGGAGTAAGTACAGGAGTATTGCTCCTAGAGTTTTGCTTATACCATTTTGAAAAAGGTACAGTAGACTAGAACAAGAAAAAGTTGAAGGAAGGATGGCAGAGACTTTCAGAGGTACAGAATAGCTACCATGTATGGAGAAGTTAAACAGATTAATTCTTGGCATAGAAGTGTGACAATGGAAAGCAGCACAAGAAAAATCTTTAAAGCAGTGGATGGTGTGGAAAGCTAAACAAAAAGCAAGCATTCACATAATTGCACAATACAAGAATTAGGAGCATCCTGTGAGTCATAAAACAGATGAAAAAAAAATCAGAAGGGAGTACTTTTTCATATGACAGAAATAGTGGAATGTGATGCTGTTGGAGACTGAGGAGCCAGTATTATATAAAAGGGAGTAGGTATGGCGGGTGTCTGTTGGTTGCCATTGAAGATGGTGGCCAGATACAAACCCCGACTCAATCCTTTGGTCACTAATTGCTGGAAGCTGAAAAAGTGTACAACAAGAAGGTTCAGAGCATGTTGCTAAGTTTTTGTATGGGTATGATTTATATAATGTGCTGTCTGGCCTATGCTGCTGCCTCTTCACTGCTACTTGTAACTATGCTAACTGGATTAAACATAGCACATATATACCTCTCTATGCTACAGGTACATCTTAATTTTGCTGTGTAGGGTGTTTTGGACATGTAGAGCAGTTCTGAGAAGAAAGGGGAAACTTTTAAAGTTTACACTTGTCAAAACATTCCATATGCTTACTGGTACGTGGCTACGTAATCACATTGATGTGAGTGTTTAATGGTGTGTATTTTCTTTGTAGGTGCACCCAAAGCTTCATTATGGTTTGTACTTCTGAAGAAATAATAGAGGTCAAGGAATCAGAATTCGATAAAGAGAGCAGTAACTGATGGTGATGTGTTGTGGAAGCACGTGCCTGAAATGAGCTAAGTACTTGGACATTCCATTTATTAACAGTATTACCAAATGTTACTTGTATGAAGATGTTACTGTAGACTGTGTGAAAGAAGATTAATGCATATGTTTATTAACAATCAAAATGAGAATAACATATATAATCACGTTCTCGATGGGTAGCTTCTTGTGTAAAGAACTGTTGGCTTTTGAGGCTGATGCAGACCACTACTCTCAAGAAAAGAATAAGGTGCCCCACTTAAAGCAAAAAGCTAAATAAGCTGCCTAAACATAACTGTCTAGTACTGTTTTAGTTGCTATGTGGTATATCTCTCCTGTCCTCCAGCTGTTGCTTCAGAAAGCTGCAGATCTATCATCAATCTTGTGGTGTATCTGCCAGCCCTCTGCAGATGTCTTTGATACCCAAGGGTGTGCCAAGTGACACTAGATGATGCAGATGATCTCCATGAGTGGCAGCTGAAAGGTCACCCCGGGGGGCTCTCGCTGACACTCCTTCAGGTAACAGAAGTGTGGAGGAACATATCTGGGGAACCAAATCCTCACCTAGATGTGTCAGTGCACTGATGTACAGCCCCTAAAATACAAAAGTTAATACTTCAGTTACATGGGCTGAACTTAGTGGGGTCAATACAAATAAATCACATAAAAAAATCATCTATGTGTGAGTTACACAAGAGCAGATTCCACACAGTATACAGTACAATACAGTACTGTGTACATTACTTTGATTAAATTTTTACTCAATTTTGGTATCTAGTATGGAAGAAACTACAATAAAGGTCAGTTAAATGCTAATGTATTGTTTCTTCTGGTCTTTTAAGGAACTATAATTTCTTTACCATTTTCCTCCTTATTCAAATATGTTCAGATGATGTTGAAATTGTCCTGTACCAAACATGTGCATTTAAAATAGCAAATAAATGTACATCACTTTTGAAATTAAAAAACCAAATTGGTGAACTAGCTTTTTTATCCACTACATCCCTCAGAGAGTTGAATAATGACACATAGTGAATAAATCAACAATTAACGGTAACTACCCCATGGTAAACAAATAAAACAAAAAATAATGAAACAACCATTACAGATCTAGATAATAAAACCCAGGAAGATGTTAATATCTAGAATAATCTGCACAATCTCCATCAATCAAAAAATCATTAAAATAATGTTACACAAATAATACCACACCTTACCACGAGCTCTGCATTTTTAAAATCGATGTTAAAAATTTTGGCAAACTTACCATGTTGTTTCTCTTAGTATTTATCACACAACATTACTGCGGTCATACAACAAAATCCCAGGTGTATACTGAGACCTTCTGAAAGATCATTTAACTAAATGGGGCACAAATATTGTCTGTTTAAGGCAAAATACCTTTTGCCTTTGAATCTTCTTTAAAAATGTCAGAAAGGGATATGTGTTTGATTGCTTTGCTAATGATTAAGGAAAAAAATCCAATGCATCTGATAACTCAGTATCGCTTCTTACTAGCAGTTGCCTAAGCAAGGGATATGGAAAACGTAGGTATATTCACAACATGTCTTTCTTCTGACTAGATGGTGCTGATATCTATAGGCTTGCAGCATACTGTGTCAGTGTTGCCAAGTGGTTCATTGCCTTCAGTGTGAGGTACTGTAATTACATCATCTAATATTGCAAGTACTTATCCTAATTCTGCCATTTACCAATCTCCCTGCTTTTAAGAATGTTAAATGGCCAGAATGGTTTAGATTGGAGTGTTTCAAACCTATGTTAGTGTGAGTTTCAAACTTCTCTGAATTGAAAGCTCTGAGCTGCGTAGTCTCACTGGTTTCAGAGTACACAACCATATTAGGCAGGAAGAGGCCCAGAATAGCCTGTTCTACCAGTTGTTGCACAGATCCATATTTTCAGACTCACAAAGATCCTAATTTCCAGCAGGTTCTACCTATCTGGCATGTGGAGGACCAGCTCTCTAAACACGGTTGCCATGAACCACTAACAAGGCAGCTTTTCAGCCCTTACCACCAGCCATTTATAAGTGCCCGAGGGAGTGTCTTGACTGTGTGTGTTAGTTGTGCACTTAGGCGTGGTGAACTACTTGTGGACACCTGAAACCATCTCACTTAGTCTGGAGGTGGGATTTCAATTCAGACAAGCTAGCTCAGCTGGGACACAGGATCAGACCTGCTTCTTACTCTCACTTTTGGTAGTAAGCTTACAGCTTCAGTGACAACATAAATGAGTGTTGACAGTCACCCAATATTTCCCAGCGTTTCCAGAGTGTCCGGAAGAGCAGACAAGTTCTCTCACAGTTAAGTGAGAAAGAATCATAGATACTGTTGCAGGTGTGGATTTAATAAAGCGATAGAGGATTTAATCCTCCCACACCTCACCATTAACCTTCACTGCCTAGTTCCCTGCTGCAGTACAGGGAGCTGGTGCTATTAGTATAGCACTGCGGCTTCTCTCAGTCTTCGGTCCCATGTGCCTGGGAAGAAGCTGTGGCTGTCTCTGCCAGCCAGGAAATTTATATCTTTCTGCCTGCACTGCCGGTCCATGCCGTTGTGTGTCCCAGCCCAGGGGGTCTGCCTATGTTAGGTGACCTCAGGGGGAGTGTGGTCTTGCCACATAGCCTGATATGGCCAGGGTATGCACCTCCAATGCATGGCCCTACACAGAAGAGAGAAGCCTTCATCCCTCACCCTCATGTAGAGCTTCCATCCACCCCAATACTGCGGTGACATACAAGGCACTATGTTCCAGTGAGTTCTAGGGTCTTACATGCCATACCGCTGGGACTTGCTGTGACTCACATAAAGCTTTAAATACACCCACTCACACCCAGGCTGGACTAACTGAGATTGTCTGTACCCAGGCACCTGTCACTCTCATTAAATCTGAAGTGAAGACAGACTCTTCGTTATATAACATAATGCCAAAATACGATTTTATTTTTCCTGAAAAAAGAAACCCCAAATGGAACTTGCATTCCATGCTCTGTTTTCAGCACATGACTTTGGATCCCCCAGGAAAAAGATTTTTAAGGGCAATATTAATTGTTAATCTTTTCTTGACTTTCACTTGACTTGACATTTGATATTAAGAATGGGGAATCCTTTTTTAATTTAATGTTTTGCTTACCTTATTTCACTGTAGTACTAGCATGAAGGAGCAGCCCCTTCTGTGGCTTAAAATGGGGTAAATACTACACTCTTCTGCTGTTCTATCTTGACCAACACTAGGCATCTGCTTCAGAAGGAACTAAATGAGAAGAACAGAAATAGGATTCCTGTTTTCTACCACATTGCATTTCTAATTGCTGATTTGAGATGATTTTCACTAAAATAAAGACTTTTTAAAATTCGGTTTGAGATATCTGAGTGTGCTTCAAATCAGATTATAGAATTATATACTACAGAAATAAAAGACAAATTCAATGACCTTGATAAAATCAAGTTTTTTTCTGTACAGACTTATAGTACTAAATTTTAAGTGGACTACTTGATACTAATAAAGAAAATATACTAGTCTCTAATAAATCAGAATTTATAGAAAATTTCTTTAAATTTACAAACATTATGTCTCTGGTATTTCTGAATGTAGGACTACAGCAGACAGGTCAGGTTAAACATTTTTTCAGTTTGCCTCAGAGTGCCTTGTGTTCCCCTGAACTGACAGAATATACTGTATACCTTTATTACCCTATGCTCTGAACATTTGATGAGAGCAGTGGGACCCATGTGGACTCAGATGGTGAAAAACTGTACCAGACTTTGCATTCAAGAAGGAACTTACTTGATACCAAAAGTACATATTGAACTAAACCAGCACATGCAGTCTTTTAACAATAGCATATGCACACCTCCTTGTTCTGTCAGTATTTTGCTTGCCAGCCCTGTAGAAGAGATTGCAAGCAAAAGATTTTCTCTTTTGACTTATCCATTTTTTCTTTAACAGCTAGTATTACTTTAGTGATAGCTTTGCAGTGTTTCACTGATTATTTCACTGATTATTTACTATTTTCATGAGTTCAATATTTTGTTGTTGGTATTGCTGGTTTCTAAGAGGCCAAGTTCCATAATTTTGCAAAGTCCAGGGATCATATTTATATTTTGGTCAAAAAAATGACAAGCAATTTATTCAAGGCTTGCCATTTTTATTTCTGTTTTGGAGTCCTGGATAAGTAGATACCTGTATGCATCAATTGGGCGTCATCCAAAAATGAAGGGGATGCTATGTTTCTGAGTATGTAGACGTAGTATGTAAACTAGACTGACATCAGTAAGAATGACAAGCTTAGGCCCTTAGAAATAGCAATTAACAGAAATAGGGTATCTGTAGTTTAATGGCGTTAACTAGTTTTGTCATTTCCCAAGTAATAGTGAGAGCAGTCAAATGAACAGATGTATAATTTATACTAGGGGATAGTAAGTAAACAAAGAAATTATATACAGACTTGCAAATGTATCATATGACACAACAGTGTATACTATATGAAAAGAAAACAGAGCTCAGAGTCTTTAGATTTAAAACTGTTGGACAGCTGTCAAATCTATGATTGTTTTGCCAGCAGTATGACAGTGCTACAGCTGTATAAGCCAATGTATTTCCCTAGAGAAATCAATTTATGACAGTTTGAAGAATTAGCTAGAAAAACTTGCACAACTCATCTTTTCATAATCAAGAGCTCCACAAAAGACCAGTTCTGAAGGGATGCTTCAAGGTACTTAAAAGTTAGAGTAAAATGGACCATATAAAGTAAAGATGTGGTATCTGCATTTTATATAATACTTTCATGAAGTTTTCTGTAAGAACATATGAAATATTTCACAAAGCACAATACAAACCACCATGTGCACAGGTGATGTAGTTTGGAATGGCTGATGTTATTCCTGCTCTCTGATTTTGGTTTGCCTTAAACCGTCACGCTGTGGTTGTCCAGCAGCTGAACAGCAGCTGAATTCAGGCACAAGGGGTGAAAGAGAATTGGAAGCATTAACTTCTTCAGCCCTCCTATTGCCATTCCCATTCATAATTCAGAGCCCTCAGGGCAGGACTGTAAGGCAATTTATCATGTCGTTATCTTCAGTGAATGTTACTTTGAAGGTAGTGGCTGGAAGAACTTCTACTGAATGCTAAATTCCTGAACTTGCCTTTCCCAAACCTTCGTCAAGCTCTTTCTTCTATGATCATAATTTAGTATCCTAGTTAAGAGTTAGCATAATCTTCCTTCAGTTCCTAAATCCACACAGAGATATTATTAAAGCAGCTATTTTAAAAACACAATCTACTGAAAGGCTGTATCAGATGGCGCAGTCAGGGACCTCTGTGAGGCACAGCCTCAGTCATAGCATCATGGTTACTGATGAATCCAGTCTCTCCACATTTTCTTAGAATGTGTTAAATTCTACTATCTAATAATTCATAGCAATTAACCAATTGACTGCACAGTACCATTTCTAGCCATGGACAAACAAAGAAACCAAGTATGTTCTGCCCAGGTGCAATGAACTTTGAATCTTGATTACTTTTAATTCACTTCGACTCATGTATAAATGATGATTAACGTCCTCTGCAGATGTTTTACCTTTTACCTGCTCCTTCTGGGTAGTAATTTGAGAGTAGTTTCTTTCACCACTTCCAGGCTTAGGCAGGCTGATCCTCCTCTTTTTATGCTGTTTCCATTTTGTTTGACAGGACAGGGTTTTCTGCTCTTTGATGACCTAATTTGGGAATAGATATCTGAGATAAAACTAGATGTTTCTAATCAGCTAGACACAGTGCGAAATGGAAGAGATGTTCATTGTACTTTACAGATTAAAATTTATCAGCTTCATTGCTCAGTGTTTATGAATCAAACAGCCACACTTTCACCCCAACAATACTTGGACTGCCTGAACACACTTATGCGAAAATTCCTGGCAGGATATAAAAATTGTGCCAGATGTGACTCAAAAAAATATTTCCCCCTCCGTTTGCAGGAGGGTAAAAACATTTTAGTAATATTTATTACACCGTTGGAAAGATCCTGTATAATCCTATATAATCTGACCAAAACTACCACTGAAGATTGGTAAAATGTCACTATATCTTACTCTGACAAATACATCAATTTAGATGTCATTACAAAAATTTTAATGTAATTACCATCTTAGCCTTAAACTCTAGGTGTCCCATCATCCATTTGACACAAACCAATATGTCATTAGCTTATTAATTGAAAGAATATTTTACTGTTTATTGGTCCTTACTGTTACTATAACACAATGTTCCAGTATGCCTCAAAACCTAGGCAAAGGTAAATCTTAAGAGAATGATTACTATTATGTATGAGTTCAGATAAGAGCTAATATTAATATCATTTATGTGACTGTGTAAAGTATGGTTGTCATACCATACATACATCTATGTGCATTTGAATTAATAAGATTTACTGTATGGAAAGGTGCTTTCCTTGTGCCAGCTTGTGATCTTATCTAGTCTTTCTCTGAGTTTATTTAAATCACTAAGATAGAACAAAGCAAAACCAGACAAAAGGAGGTAGTTTTCTGTGGAGCTGGTAAATTGAACGGGCTCAGAGAAGGATCTGTTGAGTGCCAGAGTTGGTGCAAGTATGGGGCACAGCCTTAGAGCTGGCAATGAGGGCACAGGGAAAAAGAAATGGTAATGAAGTGAGATCTCACCCTTTTAGTAGCAGTGAGATGCTAGATAGGCTCAGCTAGCCATTGAAGTACACCCAAAATGTGAGCACAGTTTCAACCAGGTGTAAAAGAGAATTTCACTTCCCAGTAGGTTAATAGCTTGTTAGTTTAGTTAAGTACTGTGGTAGTTATTAGTCCAGGGAGAAGAGGGTTAACCAGTTAACCACAGAATAAAAAAATCCTCTGCTCTGGAACTTGTGATGGATTTTTTTTTTAATCTTTTTTTTTTTTTTTCTGCCTTACTACAGCTCTTCCATTATACTCTGACTACAGTCTGCATTGTGACTGACTGAGACAGACCATGAAAATGCTAACAGAATCAGCTAATCAGCTAACAGAATCATAAGACTGGACTAGAGTCACACATGGATACAAGCTTGCGATTTATATTTAGCTATAGTGATACTGCAGTTTGCAATTTAGGGTTGGCATGCCTGATCCATCATTAAATTAGCTAATCCTCCTAATGGAAAATTTCTAGTCACTGCAACACTGTGCTTGGCACAAGGTCATTTACTTTTTGCCATCATGGTCAGACTGCTTCCACTGCGCCAGCAGTGTATGTGTATGCGGATTACTTTGTAGGCACATCCACCATCTACTTATGAATCCTGTTTTTCTTTTGTGAACATGGGATTATGTGCTAACCTTTATGCATGGCTAGGAAAATGCAAACCTTTTAGAAAGAAATGGAAAGTGTAACAGTTAAGAATTCATTGCATAGCAAGAATGTGACACCTAGTGGATAGACAACATCGAGGAAATGTGATGGTCCCGTCAAGGAGTATTGACATTAAATGACCCTATCCAGTAGAACAATTAATTTGATACCAGAAAAGATATTGACCTTGAATGACTCTTTGCACGGAGCCAAAGTAATTGGATAATGACAAGTCCCCACTTAAAGCTCAGAAGTGAAGAAGGTGTCAGAGATTGTTATAAAAGGATTTTTTGTAAACCACTGGCAGAATGAATATGTCAGGCCAAGAAGGCCAGAGGGCTCCTAAAAGGCAGAGACCAAAGCCCATTTATTGTGGACACATGTGGATACATTGTGGACACGTGGATACATTGTGGACATTCATGAGATGCATTGGAAATGGAGACTTACAACATGCAAAACTCAAGAAAAAAAGTATGTCTAAAAAACCTCTTTCGTTAATCCCATGTCTCTGTTACTGCCATGTTATCTCTTCAGGAAGTGAGAGTTTTCATAGTCGGAGATACTCAGTGGTGAATAACTATATGGTTAGGCCACTGAAAGCTGGACAAGACTGGGACACAATTTAAGAAGTTTGACATACATTCTGCCCAAACTAGCTGACACAGACTGTGTCTGTCTGCTATTTGCCATTGGAGTCTGCAGTAACTGAATTTTAAGTATTCACATATCTCCATTTTCCAGGCTGCCCTAGTCCCTCACTGCTTCATTGGCTATAAATAATAGAAAAACTCATCACCGGAAACTGGTATTTTATACTAGCTATGGAATACACGCAAACTTTTCACTGTAAAATTTACACATTATAAATCTGTATGTATTTCCAAATATGCTGAAAAGTGCATGTTGAATAATAGCCAGATGCTAGAGGAAGGATAAAGCTTACCCTCTGGGAGTTGTGTTCTGTATGGGGTCCATGCACTGGCTCTAACAAACGTCTAACACTGGGGGCTTTTTCCTGCAGTCAGTCCTGAATTCCAGTGGGTAAGCCAAAATGAAGTTGCCTTGCAGCCAACTGGTTTGCACCAGTCTCATCTTAGCTGGTAAGCTGTTATGAATCCACTCTTAGTAGCTCAGAGACATTTGCTGTTAAGCAACATAGCATGCGCCTACTTGGCATAAACCACAGAGGCAAACACTGCACCTCCCAGCCGGTGCCTTCCAAACTGTGAGGGACAGTTTCTGTAATCATTCTAGATCTGTATGTACTCTTCACATCTGTAGGTTAACCTAATTTGCAAGAAATGCTGTGTCCTGGTGTGGGGTAGAACAGAAGCAATTTTCAGTAATTTTACTTTTCAGTTAAGTCTCTTCTAACTAACAGCAGTCTCTGAAATTAACAGAGTATTTTCCAGACAATGCCTGCTTCTGGCAGTGATAAGGTCTGATGTTTATAGTTAATACTGGGGAATAGTATGCAGAGAGGCTCTTGCTTATACTTATTGCTATTACAACCAAGGTCAGCTAACTTTGTTATGTGCCAAGTTGGAGGGCTGGAGGGAGAAAAGTGTAAAGGGGTCATACTTGTGGGGAGGAGCAGACAGGACAGGTGACCCAAAGCTGTCCAACAGGGTATTCCATGTGCATCATGCTCGGTATAAAAGCTGAGGGATCAAAGGGGTCAGCCTCTTTCTTCAATGGCTGGTGTCCAAGGAGGACTCTCTCTCTTCATCTGCCTTTGATCCTGATCTGTGCATTCCTGAATCCAGTTCCTGAGTTCAGCTCCCGTCTGTCACTGAGTCCAGTCTGGGACTTGCCCAGTGCCTGCCCGTGACATGATCGTCATCCTGGGAGATGGATACTGGTTTTGTGTAAATATCATATACATTTCATTATTTTCTTATTGATATTATTATCTTTTATTATTATTATTAATATTTCATTAAAGTAGTTTTAGTTTCTTTTCAACCCATAAGTCTCTCTCCCTTATTCTCTCTCCCTTCTTTGGGAAGGGGAAGAGGTTAAAGAGAGCATCTGTCGATTATTTAGTGGCCAGCCCAGCCTAAACCATGATACACTGAAGGCTCCAACATTGCCCAAAACAAAAAATATTCAGAGAACCTGGTTTGAAAGAACTTCCACAAGCCCAGCAGGGCAGCGTGCTGTGCTGGCCAGCCTCTTCGTCTGCTACTGCTAATCTGCAGTCACACTTTTTCTCAGCTACGAATGGATGAGTGTAATTATATTCTCTACAGAAATCGTGGTATCAAAATGCAAAACCATCCTCTTTTGCCTGTGGAAGATGATGTTTAGAAATAAAGCTAACCCAGCTGAAGTGCAGGGTTTTTAGCTTGAGCTCCAGAAGGAGATTTGGCCTGTCAGGAGGCAGCACGGCAAGAGAAAGGCACAAAGAAAAATGGATGAAGTGAGAACTCGCAGTCCATACCAGTGCTGGTAAAACACTGGAATAAAAGTGTTTTGAAAGCATTATG
>NW_009648790.1:305287-346626 GCF_000708025.1 Charadrius vociferus
CTGTACCGCCGCCCTGCGAGGCGCCCCGTGGAAAGGGGGTGCAGCTACCCCCTCCTCTCCCCCAAGCCCTGAGGGGTGCGTGGGCCTGGAGATGGCCCCGGGCGGCCACCCAGCGGCTTCGTGACGGGGAGGCGGGCAGTGGGGGTTACAAGTCGTTTTTGCCTCCGTTCTCCATGCTTCTGGGTCTGTCAAAAGTTACACTTTGCACGGATATGCAAGAAGAGGCCAAGTTACATCCTGTAATGTCTGTGCTAGGCATTGAACTGCTTGCTTTGTGGGACAGGAGATGACAAATGCGAGTTGGAAGGGTGCTTTGGCCCTGTTCTAGCTTTCAGTAGTAATAAGCCTGAAAAAAATAACAAATCTTACTTAGTCACCATGCCAAGCACGATGATAGGAGCCAAGTTTGCTGAGTCGTGTGCTGTTTGTGCAAAGGCTGTTTTCAGAAGATAAATGCTCTCTGAAGTGCTATTGTTAACTAGCAATAATAACTTGTGCTTTTGATTCTTCAAATTCCATAGAAGTTGCAATATACACAATGTGACATCTTTTTTTTAATACAAAACTGATTATGGAAAGTGATACAGTAAGGTGGAGTGACACGTCAAGACAGTGTAGTCAATCATTGACAATCACAGTGCATAATTGCTGATTATGTTTTCCTTTGTCTGATTCATTCGGCTTGTGCAGATTTGCATCTAAAATGTTTTTAAAGACCTTTTTAATCTAGTGTATTTCTTTTAAAGACATAGATACTTGGGTTCAGAGCTGTAAATCCAAATGCTGCAGAATTGTGTGCGTATGAGCTGCAAGTGAAGCTAACTGAAAAGCCCACTGAAATTTGGCTTGAAAGATTTTTTCCCCAGTCAAAAGCAGACTCGTTTATTATGATATGCATATGTTTATGGTATCACTGTATTTTGTAGGATAATTTATATGAAATTCTGGAGGTTGTGATTTCTCTATGAATCACACAAGTATAACTGATGAAAGCTGAACTGCATCCTTAAAGGATTAGAAATTAAGTGATTTCACTCTTCAAACAGGAGGGGGAAAACTGCTTAATGACAGTGTGTGAAATCGTTTCTTCAGTGAAGTTAATAGCAAAAAAACCCAACAAACCCCAAACCCACCAAATCCAAACCTTCTCCTCGGTTTTAAATTCAGTATGTGATGGGGTTTTTGGTTGTTTTTTTTAATTATTTTTTTTTTAAACAGAGCAGGTTAGTTACTAGACTTAACATTTTATATCAACACCTCTAAGTTGCTATATGAAGCATGATATAATAATCTCTGTAGAATCATTTACTAAGAGTTGAAGACACAATGTTAACGGAGTGGCTGAGGGAACTGGGGTGATTTAGCCTGGAGAACAGGAGGCTGAGGGCAGACCTTATCATTCTCTACAACTACCTGAAATGAGGTTGTAGCGAGGTGGAGGTTGGTCTCTTCTCTCAGGTAACAGGACGAGAGGAAACTGGTTCAAGTTGCGCCAGGGCATGTTAAGATTGGCTATTTAAGGAAAAAAATTCTTCACGGAAAGGGTTGTGAGGCATTGGAACAGGCTGCCCAGGGAAGCGTCACCGTCTCTGGAAGGATATCAAAGACCTGTAGATGAGGTGCTGAGTGACGTGGTTTAGTGGTGGGCTTGGCAGTGTTAGGTTAACAGTTGGACTCAATGATCTTAAGGGTCTTTTCCAACCTAAATGATTATATGATTCTTATAGAATAGGTTAACATTGAACATTCAGATTATTTACTTATAAAGCTATGCTGATGCTCAACACTTTGCAGCTGGACTTTGTCACGGAACACTAGGTTTATATCTTTCAACAAGTCATTTAAGTACTTTGAGCATAATTTGCCTATCTATATGATAGGTGTCCTGCTCACCTACCCAAGGTGGTGTAAGTTTCCTTGGTATGGTTAAAGCTTCACAAGATTAACTGAGAAAGTTCTTCCTTAAACGAGTAATGTGTTTGCATGCTCTTACCAGGAGAACCTTATTGGTTTTAGATATCTGTTTGACTAATGTTATCATCTGTTAATGTTTTCATTTTCTGACCAATAATACACTGTTGGAAGTTGCAAGCTGTTGCTTTTGATGATGGTTTCTGCTTATTACTTCGGGTTTTTTTATTTATTTGCTTTCTCATCACTACTACTTTCATATACATAGCAACAACAATTTTCCTACTTAGAGGGTAGGGTGTAAAAGCCACCAAGGACTGGTAGTATCTTGCCAAGTGACAACTGGAGAGGTTACTCAAACTGCTCTTTTCAGCAGGTCCACAGAAGTGGGCACCTGCCACTTTGCTAAGCATGGACATATGTAACTCACTGTAGTAAAGTTTTGTGTTTTTTAGATTGATGCCAAATATTTTTTTTTAACACTGGCATTTTTGTTTTGTTTTTGTACTTAGCAAGCTCTTAAAAGATGGCGGAAAGCTGGTCTTTTGTGGATACTTTTGAGTCTAACTTCAGGCCTCTGGTAGTAATTGAGCTTGCAAAAGGCACCAAAGAGGAAACTATAGAATGGTTCACTAAACGAATTGTGGACAAAAAAGCAAATGGGGGTAAGTACGGTATGATCTTCTGTAACACTTTGAAATCAATTTGGCTGTCGTTGTAATATGAAGATGTACACAAAATTAGTTATCAGGTAATTTGTGGCTTAATTATTGTTTAGCTAATCCCACTCCATTTCACATTTTTGAAGTTGCTTAATTTTATGTAAGAGTAGGGCTTCTTGCTGGTGTCATGAAAATGTAATAACTGAACCCTCTTAACCCAGTTATTAATGAAAATATTGGCTTAAAGTCACTTGCCTGTTGAACTCTAGAAACCTTCAATTTTTGCAGTGAAACCCTGATAACCTCTCCTTCAACATTGTTTTGATGTCAATTTTTATATTAATTGTCTAGAGCTTGTTTCTCGTGTTGCATATGAGAATGTTGTAAGCCCTGCCAAAATGAAAACTCGTCACATCTACTCTCCTGTCCACAGGACTTGGTACCATGTGGTAGAATGCAATTTAAGAAAGCAATTAATATTGATAAGTTAATATTGGATTTTAATTATCATTTTGCTAGCTTGTAGGGTCTTACAAAGACAACATTTCAATACTTGTTTTTAGTATACTTCCAGATATTGAAGTTAGGCTAATTACTTTGTAATTCCTTAGACTTTTTTTTTTTTTTTACATTTTTTAGAAAGACATTATTTATGGCTAGTGTAGCTTATATCTTATGGTCAGTAATATTTCCACGGCTATTGGATTTGTGGCTACAAACTTGCTTTCAGGCCTCTATTAGATAAATTGGGGATGTTTCTACTTCAAAAAGTTAGTCTCCTTAAAATTTGTGTGACTGTTTGCAGAAGCACTGGTTGCTTACATAATGTGAGCATGATGGGAGTAAATGTAAACTGTCCCTATTCTTCCAGTTCACTGTCTGTGAGCGCTTCCACATGCAACTTTAGTGCTTCTGATAACTAGACCCAATATGATGGATGCTAAAAAACCTAGGTGTTTGAGACATACTTTTAATGTATTCTTTTCTCTGTTTTGCCTTTCTTTACTTTAAAGGTGCACAATTGCAGATTAAACCATTGGTCACAGAAAATGGAGATGAAAATATTTATTTAGTTGGAGCTTCCCACTTAAGGCTGTTGCTGGGAGCTGAAACTGTGGGTTTGGTGAAGGAATGTAATGATAACTCAATGAGAACTTTTACATACAGCAGTAGAAAAACTTTCAAAGATTTTGCAGGTAAGCGATTTTAGGAGTCTTTGTCATTGCAAAGCTGTGGCTAAAGATAGTAAGCAATTACACTGCTAAATCTTTCACCGTCTTTCTATTCCTTGGAATGGTAACAGTGAACAGAAACAGGAAGAACAAGCCATGAAAAAAAAAAGTACTCATTTTTACCTCTGGAAATTCAGATCATATAGTGAAATTAATTTTTTTTTCTTTCACATGGCTTCCACTTTTTGCTTGTGTTTTACTTTATGCTTTTGTGTGTTCTAAATAGTCTGTTGTTTGTATGAAAGATTTTTCTTGAAAATGAGACAAGAAAACATAGTTGATAAACATGAGTGCAGAATTAACAATCAATGCTATGAATTAACATGGCAATTTATTTTCTTATTAACACCTGTGAGCCAGTTTTGAGGCTTATTATCTTAATAATTAGCTGGAGAAAATAGAAATATTTTGTTCTATTATATTTACACATCAAACAATTATTTAATTAAATAACACTGTGTAGCCATTCAGTGGAATTTGGGCACGATTAGAGAAATTAGTCCTTTTTGTCTTTCATTTTGAGGCGATGCCAACACAGTAACATTTTCTTTTAAATTTACTACCTGTAAGGTATTTAACCTCCCTATAGTGGCAGAACTCACTTTGCTCTCCAGGTAAATATTTGAGTTCCAGCTTAGTCTTGCTAATACTTTTGATGTGTCTATTTCAGTGATGTCTTTCACCATATTTTCAATCTAAAGGTTCTGAATCTGTCTGAATCAATAATAATGTTGAGTTTTGTTGTTTGTTTGGTGCCAGTTTATTCAACACTGCTGTTGTGTTCAGTAACCGTTGCAGTGTCTTTTCTTTTGTGACCTTGCCTTCCTGAAATTAGGAAGCCTTGAGAAGAATTGTCAGTTACAGAGGTGCCATTTCAATTTTTCATGTGTTTACATTCTTAGTGCTAATCTGATTGTCATTTCTAACAGATTCTCTGCTGGCAGCTGGAACTCCAGCCACTGTAAACCTAAAGGATAATTATTGCTGTATCTCCTGGTCTTTTTAAAAACACTAATATAATTTTAATTTTGTCCAGATCTGATCAGAGGATAAAATAGTTGACCACACTTAGATGAGGTGAAAAATGTGTCATTTGCAAAAGAAATCCTGCAGCCTGTGTTGTCTGACTAATATTTCTAGTTCTCCAATTTAACTGATACAGTATTCTTTGTAAACAGATGTAGACATTTGTTGCTGTTTTAGCTTCTTACTTAGTGAATTTTGGGCCGTCACTATAGTTTCCTATTCCTAAGAGGGGAAAAAATAATCAATTGGTCGTTATGTCAAGGAAACCAGACTGTTTCCTTGATGATAAATTGGTGGTGTTGACAATAAGTTTGTTGCTATAGCTCTTCAAAATTTACGATTTTTAAAAAAAGTTTCTTATTGTTTTACCTTATTTCTGTATTTTTATCAGAACTAATTGTCTTAAATGGCTTATTATGTTGTATGGGCAATAAAGACCAAGATATTGTGATATTTGGTGTGAAATACTTACGGAAGAGGAGATTTGTCCTGACATCTTGCTGTTTTTTGTTATGAAAATACTTCAGGAACTTTATGGCAGAAAGGGGCATGGAGATTCTGAGACTGGCAAATAGTGGATGCCTAAGTAAGAGTCTTTCAACAAGGCAAGAATATAGTTGGTAGTATACTAACTCAGCCTCCAGCAATTACTATTTCAGGGGTGTCTTTTTTTCTTGAGTAATTTGTTCTCTTAGTTCACCCAAGTAGTCAAAAATGTAGTGGCCAACATGTGCCAGTTAGAGAAAACCTCTTCCCAAGATGTTTATTTTAAAAGGTAGAGGTTTTGCTAATGGGTTTTTGTTGGCAGTAATTGTCAGAATTTTTTTTTTTTTTTATTCTGGTCATTTTTTAATAGTTATTTGCTGCTGGGGTTGTCTTCCTGTGCTGCACCATTTCATACTACCTTCTTTTTGATTTTAGATGATAATCACAATTTCCTTACAATGGCAGAATGTCAGTATATCATCAAACATGAACTCGAAAATTTGAGAGCTAAAAATGAAAAAATGATCCCTGGATATCCTCAGGCAAAGCTGTATCCAGGAAAATCAATTGGTAAGCAATGTAGTTTGCCTGTAACTCACTGTGTTGACATAGGATAGTGTTCATGGTGAAAAAAACCTTTGATTTCCTGCAGATAAATCCTTTAGACACTTAAATCTCACTATTTTTAATCAACTTTGTTTTCTTACTGCTCCACAGTGAGAAAACAAGAGGCAATGGATGCACAGTGCAACAAGAGAAATTCTGTATAGATATTAAGAAAATGTTTTTTCACAGTGACAGTAATGAAAAATTGGAACAGGGTTTTAGAGAGATTGTGGTAACTCTGTCCTGGGAGACTTTTAGGTCTTGACTAGACAAGGCTCTGAGCAGCCTGATTTAAGCTGGACCTGCTTTTAGGAGGAAGTTGGATCAGATAATTTCCAGAGAGAACCTGAGTCTTTCTGTGGCGCTGAGACTCCGGCGTTAAGTTCTTTTCAGCTGGATGATTTTAATGTATATCGATGTCACCTGTTATTTTTATAATTAGTACCAAAAATAGTCGTGTTTAAAAAATTACATAATGATATAATTGGATTGTCTCTGTATAAAAATACTGGAATGAGTAACAGTGTTCCAGAGCTATAAATTACACAATATGAAGTAAGTAAGTTTTATTTCATTCATCCGATTTCGTTTGTCCTCCTGTGCTCGAAGACCTTTTCCTTTTCATGGAAGAAGCAAGGAGAGCTAGTGCTACTTTTATGGTAGCTGGAACTAGTTCATTGTCAGAGATGCTACAGTCTCTTAGGAGAGTTTATCTTTTAATATTTGTATGTCCTTGTAATAACAGTGTCATTGAAGAAACAGCTCTCTGCATGTCAGTGGTTCAAGAAATGTAAATAAATGTAGAAGTCAGATGAGTTTACGCTGGTAATTTTTTATATTATTTTTTATTTATTTATTATTTTAAGTTATTTTTCGAGTTATGTCAAGTAGATGCCAATGGGAAATGGTAAAACTATCACACAACTTCCAGTGCCTCCCATCTCCTGTATTTGAATTTGTTGTCTTTTTTAATATATTTATGGTTGTAACTTCTGGAACAGTTTGTTAATTTTTTATGAATTACAGGTAGTATTGCTTTCCATAACAAAGTTAAATACAAATTGTGGAATATTTAGGTTTTTTGCCATGAAGATGTGTTATAATTTATGTGAATTAGTATCAATTGACCATTCAAAAATGTTTTTAGTATCTTTCCCATAATTAATGCAACAAGGGCTCTTCAATTTAGTGTTTTGTTTTTGCTATGTCGATTTGCTCAAATGCAAGAGCCAGACTTTTCCCCCCAAAGCTCCACATGGCATTTCACTTTTGACCCATAGCCCTTTTTGTTATTCAAACTGCAACTGATGATATTGCAAACCTATGGAACAGTTAATAGATATAAGGTTACTCTCTTTCTTCCAGTGGACAGCACAGTCTTTGTAGGAATAGTTAGAATTGCTGTCTCTAGTGGATAATTTTTAACTAACATGCAGACATTTTATTTGTTTTTAGGATTTAAATGCTAGATTTATTTCAAAGTAACTTTAGGCTTGCTAATTACATAATGTAGCCTGTTTGCTTATATCAACTTCACTGTCCTTTGAAGGAGTCCTAGGTACGTTTTTCTTTTTGTCTTTTTTATTTCTCTTAGTGAGAAGATTATTGACCAGTGGTATTCTAGTTCAGATTTTCCCACTGCATGATAGAGAAGAGTTGAAAAAGCTCCGTCACAGCTGGTATGGCCGAGTCAAAGTTGGCTATCAACCTTTAGGTATGTGAACACTTACTCTGCTACAAATAAAGTGCAGGATTTCTTCTGGAGAAGTTTTCTCTTCAGTTTGTGTGAGAAGACAAAGTTTCCTTCCTAACTTCTACTCCAGTGTTTAGCCTCTATAGAATTGAAACTCCTGTGTGGACAGCAAGTATTATACAAATGGGGCTGAAGGGAATGTATCAGCCTGGGTGTGCTATCTGGCATGGTTTTAAGATTTCTATACACCTTTCCATTTATTCCTTTAGTTCCTTGAAGGCTGGCAAAGAACAACTAGGCCTTTTTGGCCCAGAGCAGGCTGAAACAAATTTGTTTCCCAGGTATACATATGCCAGTGAGAAGCTTCAAAAGTTAAGTATCACTCACTGTTAAAGTTTAGTTTTATACCAAATGTCTTCCATGCCACCCTAGCCATTCATTGATAGATTCAGTTTTCAAGAATGCTAGTGGTTTGGATATCTGATGTTGATATGGTAAGTATTGAGATATTTGACTTCACTGCCATCTGAATGTATGTATATATGTTTATGTGTGTGTATATATAACATTAAGAAAATTCAAATGACCAGCTGAGTTTTTGGAACGTGGGAGAAGGGGGAACAAAAAAGCAATAATATTCATTGCATTGTTTAGAGAAAAAACCTTTGCGCCAAGGGATTCCTGTAAATCGAGTTTGATGTTATACTGACATCTATGTTAAATATAGTCTTAATTGATTCATTTTTCTCTGCAGATGAGATACGCTGCTACTTTGGTGAAACCATTGCTCTCTACTTTGGCTTCCTAGAGTACTTCACATTTGCTTTGATTCCAATGGCTGTCATTGGGATTCCTTATTATGTGTTTGCATGGGAAGACTATGACAAATATGTGATGTTTGCCACATTCAATCTGCTCTGGTCCACTGTGATACTGGAAGTTTGGAAGCGGATTTGTGCCATCATGACGTACCGCTGGGGGACGCTGTTGATGAAACGACAGTTTGAAGAACCAAGACCAGGCTTCCATGGTGTCCTGGGTATCAATCCCGTCACTGGGAGGGAGGAACCAGTGTACTCAAGTATCAAGAGACAGATAAGGATTTATCTGGTGTCCTTACCATTTGTGTGCCTTTGCCTCTACTTCTCACTGTACGTGATGATGATTTACTTTGACTTGGAACAGTGGGCTCTGGATTATCATGAAGAGAATGAGTCTAACTTCAGCAGCTTGATGCTGTTTGTGCCCAGTATCATATATGCTGTTGTGATAGAAATTATGAACCGTATCTATCGGTATGCTGCTGAATTCTTAACATCATGGGGTAAGAAAGTTGTTTGTTCTTCCTTAAAGTTAGAACCCCAGATATTTGGAATTTTGTAGAATACATTACTGTGAGTTCTTACTCAATGGAAGAGAAATTTCCTGAAGTAGATTTCTACTGTGGGGTAGAAAAGATGGCCATTTTAACTTCTTAGATTTATTTTGAGTGTTCTGAGACTGGAGTTTCATGTTTGGTTTAATTTGGTCTGAGTCTAGCATACCATCAAAAGGGGTGATCCTGCCTTCCTCCTCAGCCTCTCTCTGCCTTTGGTGCAGAGGTCCCCCTTCACTGATGTTTGGCTGGATCAGCCTTAGTGCTGGTGAAAGTGGCAAGGTGAAATCGTGAGAATGGGAGCTCAGAGGTGGATGGCAGGAGGGACTGTCCTGGCAGCTCACATCCACAACCTGGGTTTGCTGAATATGTCTTAGTCTACTGATATATCTGTGCAGAGGGCAGAGGCACTGAGATAATGGAACAAATCTAAAAACATCAACTACATGCCATATGAGAGTGTTTGTGTATGCTATATATATAACAAGGACAGATTTCACATCCCTATCAAAATATTTTCCTCTGGGCACTCAGAAGAGGAGGAATGTTATAATAGATTGCCTTGCTTTCCCTGTGTGTGTGACTTATTTAACAGATTGGGCCTTACGTTTTGTAACCTAACATAAGGATAGTGAAATGTTAGCATTTGTTTTGAGTCTTAGCACTTCTACAGACATGTGCTGTCAATTTCAAACAAAATTAATAGGTGAAGCTAATGGGAAATTGTGGTTTATGTAGCTCAATATGGTGTACATTTACAGGACAGAATCCAGGTTACTGAAGCTGGAGGCCCAGAAAACTAACCGAAGAAAGATTAAGCAAAAGGGAGATTGATGCAGAAGGCAGAATAAAAAGAGGTGTTTCAGTGGGGATTGGTTATGTGTGCCAAAGTGATTTGCTCAGGAAATCAAACTTGACAGCAGCAATAGTAAAAGCAAGCAATTTCTTGATTTGTTTATGACTGTTCAAGGCTTCTCTTTAAATAATGACTTTTAAATTCATATCTAGGTTTCAACTGACTGTTTTATTTCATTTTTTTCACTATACTGCAACAAAAAGCCTTTATGCAAAATGCCCAGTTGTGTTGATCAGGTAGACTAAAATGCCTTTAACAGGTAACCCATGTTTTTTTTAACCCAGATTTTTTTGGTTTTAAGCTGATGTTTCATATTCATCAGGAAAAGTATTTATGTAACTCACTACACTGACAGCTTACGCCTTTTCTGTGCTATCCAACGTGTTTATGCTGCCATGCCGTGACTAGGATAAAGAGCTCATCTGGCTGTCCTACCTTCCCTCCTACCTGGTGTATTTTCAGCTAAGATCTGACTTAAACAGCTAAACTGGCAAAGCATAGGAAACAATCTGGGGTGTTTTTAGGCACACTTCTTGCACCCATTTATCATGAGAACTGATCATTTAGTGAAAACTAACAGTAAAAATTACATTCAGCTCCCTGAGTGCATCTTCCATGTGTCAGGCCCAACTTCATGCTCTGTCAGAGTAGACCTCTGGTGTTCTCTGCTGAGCATGGTCTGTAGGTGATGGTCTCTCCTTTCAGCCTTGTTGACACAGCTGAGGCTAGTGTGCTACCTCCTCATTCAGTTACTGCTTATCCAGGGCTTTAAAGGTACAATCTGATAAAATAGGGAAGTGAATGGAAGATTTCCCACTTCTTTTCCCTTTCCTCCCCTTCTAGTAACCAGGCTTCCTCAAACATCAACTTCTGACATCTCAAATGAACTGAAAATCTTAATTTTAGAATGAGTAATGCATCAGTTGAACTTCATGTACTCTAGTCTTGCTTTAGAGCTTAGGGTCTGATGTAAATTTCTTGGGGATGTTTCTGTGAGCATTTACTGCTTTTGAATCAAATCTGGTACTGTTATTTTTCATGATGTATTCCAATTAGTTCTGCATTTGTTTTCAGCCAAAGAAAAATCAATAACTAGGCATATTTTATTAAGTGTTAAGAATGATGGACAGTTTTTCCTTTACAAAACAGGTCTTCTGAGAGAAAGATGTCAAAGGAAAAACCTTTGCAGTAGAAAAAATACCGAAGTTGTAGCCAAAAATGTATATGTTGATATTGTGCATCAGATTAGCTTTATAGGTTAAGTGGGGTACTGGTACAGGATAAATTCTTTTTGCCATAATGTGTTGAAGGAACTATTTCCCATAAACCATCAGTTAACTAATTTTTAGGTGGAGGAAAAATGTCTGTTTACTCTTTGTATAATAATGTCTAGTATATGATAAGTGCTTCTGCTGTTTACTGATTAATAATTTTGTTGGTATTTTAGAAAATCACAGGCTGGAATCTTCATATCAGAACCACTTAATTCTGAAGGTTTTAGTGGTAAGTATGTAGTATAAGCAGCTTTTAAGATGATTTAAAAAGAGAACTTGTCCTGTGTTTTATTAGTTCTTTCCTAGCATTGCCTCACTAATATACAGTTTTGTTCAAGGCTGCGTACTAGCAAAAGAGGGTTTCTGTTGTGGTTGCGGTAACTGCTAGACTGTTTTAGATGCCTCTTTTTATAGTGCAGAGTCAGGGGTTTTATTTGTATTGATTTGTTCTTTTGTTAGGATTCTGTATATGTAAGTTTTTCTCCTAATTGGTGTGGTCCTATCTTCAGCTGGGAACTATTCCTTTTACTTTTTGCAAGGTTTTATGGTAAACCCATATTTTAAAAAGTTTATGTATTAACTTCCACCTGTACTAACTTTCAGACAACGAGTCAGAGGAGGCTGAAGACTCGTGCCCATCAGTCTGTTCCTATGCAGTTTGTAATATATAATGATCTGTTTACTTTGTGGCTCTGAACAAGTAGCTTTTGTGTATATATGTAGATAAGTTTGTTTGCTCTTTTAGGTCTATATCCAGGTGCAGTACTTACTCTAAGGAAGTATACTGTAAATCCCGAATTCCCATATAAGATGTTCGGTAAAAGCAGTTGTAAAGATTGGCTTATTTTGAGACTTAATATTCTTGTTTCCTTTTTGAAAAGGTTGTTTAATTCTCTTCCAGAGTTCCGTCCCCCCAATGTGCTCGTTATCCTTCTGTTACTGGTAACCTCTAGAGCTAAAACCCTTGTACGTTTCATTTACAGCTTTGTGTCTGCCTTTCTCAAAACATAGCACCCTGTCTTCTTCCCTATAGGGAATTTATACAAAATCATTAAAAAAAACCCTAAAATGCCAAATGTAATCCCCCCCTAAGTTTCACTTTCAACCTATGTGTGGCTCTCTGCACTCTGCAATATTACCTGTGCTGTCCATGAGCTCCAGCATTGATAGCAAGTAGGAAAAGTTGTCCCCTACTTCAGAGCTTGCTTATGATCTTTCAGGTACAATACTGTGATTGTGTCTCATTTTAGAAGCAGGAAATATTTCTCTTCATTGTAAAACCTCTTGAAGTGAATCAACATAAAGCTTAACTAACATATATCAAGGAGCAGTTGTACGTATTGAGAGATATGTCATCCAATGCATATATTTTGATAAAGTATTTCTTTGGAAAAAAAAAAAAAATCATTACCCTAAATTATGATGAATACATCCCTTTTATTGCATTACCTGTGGGGAAACTGCCAAAAGATGAAAATTAAGTAGAAGGTGATGTGTTTTTAATGTCCACATTTCTTTGTATACCATGCTTTAGGAAAGCATTAAGCTTGTCAGATGAAAATCTGAGCAGGATCAATATTGAAAATGAAGTTTTCCTGACCTAAGTTTTAAAAGGTAAAGAAAATTTGAATAGACAGTTTGAATCTGCGTGGAAGCTATTTAGTCAAGGTAACTGTTAAGTTAGATAATATTCTGCATTTGAACTTTTGCTTGAGTACTAATAACAAGTATTTTTAATTGCAGTTCAACTTCTTAAATTGTTTTGCGTCTCTCTTCTACATTGCCTTTGTGCTGTTTGATATGAAGCTTTTGAGGCAGGTAAGTTCCAAGAACATCTTAAGAATGTTGATGAGTCTGGGAAAATAAAAGATTGATTGAAATAGGAGTTTAGTTTTTTAATTGTTTTTCCAAAATATACATGAAATATATTCCTTGATAATATTTTTTTTACAAATCCAGCTTCCATATTTCAGTTCCTCTAGCACAATTGCAGAATCATAACAGTAATGTAGAACAAATCTTGCCTTCCATGTAAATGAGGAACTGTTTTCAAATAAAGTGATTGTTCCCTCACACAGATGAGGCTGGAAAATTTTCATTTCCTTGTTCTTTCCCTTTATATTAGAAAATTATTTTCTCTGTATTTTTAATGAGAGACTCTTGAGGATAGGAGAATGATTAAGTTTCTAACAACAATGAAGAGCTGAGAATAAATAAAAGCAAAAATAATTTGTAGTTGGTATTTGAAATCAGTTTTCTGTTGTTAACATCTTTTGAACTCAAATACATGAAAATCAAGTATAAGGAAAATATTTTTGCTCTAAATGTAATGAACAGAAGAACAAGAATTTCAATGTAAGGACTCTGTTCCTCTAAAGAGTTCTCTAGCAAAACACTTGACATATCTATACCAGACATGACATTCATGACATTTCCTATATTTTAAGGCAAAAAGCAAGAAAAAAAAGAATAGAAAAGTTTATTGTTTAGCTCTGTTATTGGTGTGGGTATAGGTGAAGTGTGTATCTTTACCCTTCATTGGACTTTGTGTACTGTCTCCAAGATGCATCCAGATCCACAAAATATTTAGACATCTGTTTCCTATTATGTCCTTTTCAGCACATAGTGAAGCATGGGAACTAGAACAGCTGTACTTTCATATGCTATTGCTAGTTTTGTTAGGCTGGCCTTCTTTTGCCATAGTATTACAACTTACAGTATTACTAGAACGCACAAAATTGGAAATGATAATAGGTTTGTCACAGATCTATTAATTTTTTTTTTGTCCTATCTTTTTTTTTAACTTAAGAGCTTGGCCACTTTGCTGATAACTTCGCAGATCCTTAATCAGTTTGCAGAATCCTTGCTTCCTTACTGGCTCCAAAAGAGACATAAGAAGAGGATGAAGAAACGCATGTGTTCTCTGAAAACAGATACGGACCTGTCATTAGTCGAACAAGTCAACTTGGAGAAAGAAATGGGCACCTATTTTGTACGTTTTACTACTGTAAAAGAGTTAAAAGTTTTCTGGGCTGTAGTTGACAGAGACATCAGCCAGTGCAACCTAAAATAGTCCTGGCTGTTTGGCCTAGCAGCTTATTTGCAGGTTCATCAATGTTGCTGGTAGTGTTTGTACAGCTATATGGTGCACTGGATCAAGAAACCGATACAGTGCAGGATCCCAGTTACATCCGCATGAAGGGGAAGGAATGAACAGATGAATCTGGAGCTACCTAGCCATGTATCACTTGAAGAAGTATTTGTGTAGTATGCCCTTGATCACCAAGCCTAGCCTGGAGGCTACCAGGATGAGTAGCCTGTCACAGGAAGGTGGCTATTTCCGTTCTAGTTTGGTTTTGCAGTGATACCAGTTTAAACTGTAAATTAAACTATAGCCTGAGAGAGTGCGTTCTTGCCTGGGTGGGGCCAGAAATGGAGAGGGTGAAAGAGACCAGCTCTTCAAACCAATACTGCTGCTGGAAGCTTTTGCTTGTTGAAACTACAGCTTTGGCATTTGCTGTCTTCCTGGTTCCTTTCCTGTCTGCCTCCTACCCAGTACAATTTTTAATTGTGTTTAGCAGACTTTGTGTAATTCACTACTTGCAGTTCCAAAGGAATTGACAAAGTAGACATGAGTGTGTATGTTAAGGCCTTACAGACTGCCTGACAACTTACTTGATCAGATGCTGCAAGCATAGTCGCAAGAGTCTTAATACTGTATGATTTATACTTTTACAGAGTAAGAATTATATGTAGATAGTGTACCTTATATGTAAACGGTAGAGAATAGCAGTTTGAAATTTGATATCAATACCATATCAGATTCTTCTTTTCCTGCATAAAGTGCCATGGAATAGGAAGAGGAAAAAGAAATACTACCTTTGCAATTGAAAAACTATACAAATGTTAATACTTGCATTCCTCTGAGAAGGTTGGTGTTTCCCACATTTTATGTGAGGAGAGAGAGATTGAGAGAGCATGGCTGTCTTACAGTAGAGAACACAGCAGAAATCCCCGAGTTAGTGTCTGTCTGAACTGGTAAATCAGTACAGTCCAGCACTGTGCCTGCAAATAGACCAGCACAGCTCCAAAAGCTGTGTACTGGCATAAGGCATTGATACGCTGTACCAAATAAGCTCTACCTCATAGGCCTGAGCTGAGTCCTGATTCTCAGCTGGCACATACAAAGCCAGTGTGGTGTCTTTGAGTCATGTTGCCCGGTGCTTCTTGTGCAGAGCTGGATCAAATGTATCTGTACCTGTTGTACCATTCTGCCCTGAATAATTTTCCACGGGGACCCAACTGGTCAATTGTAGAGTTATGACTTTGCCTTGGAGGTATCCACTGCTAGCCTCAATTTTAGTTCAAGGTACTGTGTACTCAAGGCCTTAATTTTATTTTCAATCTAAAGATTTTAGTTGTGCTGTGCTTATGAATACACAATATTAGACCACTGATTTGTTTGCAAGCAGTGAGCTGTCAGCAGGCAAGAGTATTTCTAAAATTAATCTGTCACAAGGGGGAAGCATTGGACTATGTTTAGTAAGTGAGGAGTTTAGCAGGAATCTTGACATAATTCGGCATTTCAGGCTCTTTTCTTTTCCTTCCTTCACTTACTCTTTAACATTTGATTATCTTTTTTTTGTCCTCTTTCTCTCTCATTTATCAAATCTTCAGCCCTTAACCCAGTTTAAGATGTAAAAACATCCTGCAGTCATTTTTTAATTATTTTTTTTAATTCTGCTTCTCTCCTCTAATTCATTTTATCCCTGAATTTCTTTGTTGATTCTGTTTCCTTGGTGCCATAGTTTACGTGCTGCTTTTGTGGCTGATGATGGCACACTTTGAAATTTCTGTAACATCCTATGAGACTCCTCTCTTCCTGCACAAAGTGTCATAAATTGAGTAGAAGAAAAACAAATATTTCTTTTCTTTTCATACTCTGCTGTTCTAAAAGTCTGGTATAAAAGTCTATAGGTACTGGACAAGGAAGTGAGAAGAAAGGTATGAGGAAGTAGTGGGAATACTGTGCAGTTAAGCGAAGGAGGAACCCAAAGGGAGTCATTGCTCCCTGCCTGCAACATTTGTCTGAGGAAGTGATAGCAGGGACAAATATGTGACTGCCACTCCAGTGAGTGATCCTGCACAAACATCCCACCTTACTAAAATTCGGAGTTTGTACAAAACATTTCTGTGGAAAAATCGCAGTGGTTTTAAAAGTTAGGTAGCTCCTCAGGGTCTGTCCTGCAGATGAGTTTGTCAGACCTAGATATACTACACAACTTAAAAATGAGCTCAAGTGAAGGATGTAGCTAATGGTTACCACATGTTGATTTCTGAGCTTGCAGGCTTCTACTGCCTCTCTCTGTTAGCAAGAAAAAAAAGTACTAGGTGCCGGAGAGGCAGTCAGTTTAACAGCTATAACCAGCAAAAAAGATTAGAGAAAAGTGTCTAATGTAAGGAGCCAAAACCAATTTTATGTTGTTCTTGTAATAATCTCAGTTACTGTCAAGTCTTTCTTTTCAAGATCTCATTTTTGAGAGAGAGGAAAATGTGTGGGTCTGGGCGAATACAATATAGCTAGATCCCAGTTTAACTTCTTCATGGTATTTTACCATTCTTTGTTCAGCAAATACATTTTCTTTAAAAATGAGTTGGTTTTGTTCTTCGCTTTCATAAATAACTGCTGCAATCATAGAAAACTATTATTAATAGTACACAGTAGCAGTTACGCAAATATGCATAATAACCTACATGTGAATACTTAATCACTATTTAAGTACCCATGTTCTTGGTTTAAAGATCAGGTGATAGATATGCTGCGCATTTGCCAAAATAGGGCTTTTTGTTTGCATTAATTGTTCCTTTCGCATGTCAGTGCTGCATTCTGTCATTTCAGCCTTCAAGTGGGCGACTGATTCAGACTTACCTGTTTTGAAATAAACAAGCAGAAATGCCAGAAGAGAGTTGCCTATCTACCACCCTGCCTTTCTGGTTAGGTCTTTCATGGACAGTCTGAAATACTAGGACTTTTCTTGTCATAATGCTCTTAGGAGAATGTTCTGCCAGTTTAAATGCACGATGCTGTTTTACTATCCCCCTCTGTTCCTTCTGTAACTGTTTCACTGAGGTAGTCAGGAACTTGAATGGGACGAATGTGCTTATACAATTACTTCATGTAATAAGGATAAGAAGTGTGACTGTTGCAGAAAATTTATTAGGCAAAAGGAAGAACCCTGGCCTCACCTTATTAAGAAGTCTTGGGTAATTGAATAATTCCAAATTAACTAAATGTATTTTTTTTTTTTGTTGTTTTCTACCACCGTCATTCCCAAACAACTGATTTGGGATGAGGAAGCATGTTTACAACTGCATTGTTGATTCTGTGTTTCTTCATGTATTTTTTGTGGTTAAAGTTGTTCTTATTTCTGCTGTTTTTCAGGGTACTTTTGATGATTACCTGGAGTTATTCTTACAGTTTGGCTATGTGAGTCTTTTCTCATGTGTTTATCCACTGGCAGCTGTCTTTGCAGTGTTAAACAACATCACAGAAATATATTCTGATGCCTTAAAGATGTGTAGAGTGTACAAGCGGCCATTTGCAGAACCTACAGCAAATATTGGTGTTTGGCAGGTAATTTTTGTGTGTTTCTTTTTCTATTAATTTGTTTAAAAAATATTTCAACAAGTGTATTTAAGCTGTGTGTTTGACCTATGAGCCACTTTTAGTTTAGTTTAGTAGGTACTTTGTTCTCTTCAATGCCCTAGGATACTATCTATCCAACTATAGTGTTCTTTGTAGGGTTTTTGACCATATGTCTTTCAGTTGCCTTTGAAAAGAAAACAAATCCTTTCTTTAGTCCTTATAAAAAAAAAAAAAAAAAGAATTATAGGTAAGTAGTTGGATTCCTAAGCCGTGTTTGGCTGTGTGCCCTTGTGATTACTGGTACTCAAGCTGACTAATTTTAAAGTAACCTGGATCTGTGAGCAGGAGCTGGACCGTTCTGCATAACCTGAACATTGTAGTTTGTCTAAACAATTTCATGCTAGTAGTACTGGCTTAAGGATTTTCTGTCTTCAGTTGTTTGCATGTGCAATCATGCTAGCACCAGCTGGTTTGGAGCCTGCTGACTGTGCTGCATCAGTGAACTGATTCTGACTAAAAATAACCCTGACTAAAACTCTTCCAAAACCAGAGTGTTTTCTGAAAAGAAAGAAGGCTATTAAGTCACATTGAGAGACTTTAGCATTCTGTAACAGCAGTGGCCTGATAAGGAGTGTGAAGTAGTTGGAGGAAATTTCTAGAGGATGATCCATATTCTAGTTTTATTTAACAGCTTTTCTAATGATATGTAATGGAGACAAAGGGCACAATGAACTAGTGGATTGTTTTAATTTGAAGGGGTTGTAAATGTTGGTACCAAATGAAACAAATGGAAGATGAGAGATGGAATGGGGAAACCTTTAATGAAACAAACATACTGTAAAAACATGCAAACCAAGTATTCCGAACAATGTTCATTAGACACGTACATAGATTTCTCACATAAGTCCACTTCATTTAATACCTTTTAATATTAAGTCATTAAAATGTGTAAATTATAATCTGATTGCATTTTAACATCTGATGCATTTTCTATGCTGCCAACTTCTTGATGGCGTAGCTGCATTGGCCAGTGGTGTGACCACCAGTTAAATGAAGCTGTGGTCCTAAGTCTCAAGAGTAGCTGTAGGTATATTAATAGCATTTGGTTTTGCTAGAATAGTTTTGTTTCAATTTAGGGAGTAGGCTGAAAAACCATAATGCTCATGGTATGGTCATGTGGGGTTTTTTATAGTGTAGGTTTTTAACTAATAGTAGAAATGCATTTGCTTTGTGAATTAAAAATAATTACTTAAAAAATTAGTTTCATATGGGAAGTTAGAGCATTGGCTGACAGATTTCTGTTAAAGGAATACTGCAATTATTTTATCAGGTGAGCTGAGGTACCAGCTTGGTGTCAAGGAGAAAGTTACTTCTGTTAATTCATTGTGACAATTGCTACGATTCAATGTCAGTCTTTCTCATTCCAGAAAGGATCTTCGAATAAGTAACCATTATATTGCAAAAGTAATTGTCATGCTCTATTAATATTTTCAGGCATTTTGTGGGAGCTTTGTAGGCAAGAGCTTCTTAGACTTGTGCAATTGCATGCGTTTAAATGTGTCTGTCTTTCAACAAATTTCAGCTTGTATAACTGGTTGTGATTTAAGAAAAGCGTTCTGAACTATCATTACATTTTCGTATTACTTAACATTCAGACAAAACCTCCAAAAACAGAGTGTTGGGACTATTAGTTCCTCTAAGAGTTTTGCATTTTTTCCTTTATCCTGAAGGAAATTTGTGTTTGGGAGTACAACTGTAGATGGGTGTGTAATATGTGTTCAGATAATGAGTCATGAAGATACCAGGGATAAGGCTGCTTTCCTGTCCACTTTTTCTTTCAGATTATTCCAAATTTTTTAAGAGGTGACCTAGCATTACCTACATCTAGGATGTTAGGGGTCTATAAACAACTTCTCAAGGTCTTTACAGTACTACAGAATTGTGGAAGACTAGTATTTAACTTCTTCACAGAAAACACGCCTACACACGCAGACAGAAATCAAATTAGAGAAAAAATCAGGATTGCCCGATGGTCTTTGTAGTATTGAAAACCATGTTGTGGTGTCATGCTTGCCTGTTCTTAAAGCTGATGAAGTCTAGACTGCTTGCCCAACAAGTCTTATGTCATATAATTCAAAAGATGAATAAAAATAAGAAGTTAAAATAATGGGTCTTCTGAGGATTTAATGAAGAGGCAGGTATTGTCCAGAGCAATTTGGGGACTGGTAAATTAGAGATAATGGCCATAACTATAAATATATTTGTGTTTTATTTCAGCTGGCTTTTGAAACTATGAGTGTAATATCAGTAGTCACTAATTGTATACTGATTGGAATGTCTCCACAAGTGAATGCCCTTTTTACAGACTCAAAAACGGACCTTATTCTGACAGTGGCATTGGTAGAGGTAAGTCTGCCTTCAAACAGTGCATGTGTTTTTGTAACAAATAACATGAAGAACAGTGGAAATAATACCAGGAAGCAGATTTTTTTTTTTTTTCCTCCATGTATTAAAAGGAAATCAGGATTTCCCTACCACAGAAGTCTTTCAAAGGCTTGCTTTTTGATTTCTTTCTTTTTTTTCCTCTGTGTTTTCATGTACTGTGAATGTTATTGCCATACTTTTCCATACATTTGCAAGATACCGTGTATTTATCGCTTCGTGTATTTCAAGAATTTAATAGTGCTATTTCAAGAAGCAAAATTAACCATATTTTTGTGAACTGGATGTTTCTCTACTTGGTTTGTGACCCAAGCATATCTTATAAAGACCTCCTATGTAATCTTTATGAATGTTTCTTTTTAGCCTTATCGGAAACAAGTATATATGATGACTATAAATACTAGTGATTGTAACACCATTTGGGTTTCATCTTTTCTTAATTCTGTGTAGTAAACACTTGAGTGTCATTCCTGTTCAGGCAAGGAGGGATGACTATGGGCATCTTATATAATAACAGATTGTAGGACTTTGCCCTGATGTATCTTTCTTTTGGAGCTTTCTTGTATTGCATTGCCTTGACTTTAAACATTATGCTATTTTAGCTTTTAGGAACTGGATTACTTTTCTTGTGGCAAAAATTTTGTGTTGTCTGTGTGTAGTTGTTAAACTGCATCACCTGTGCAGCAGGAGCGCATACTCTGTTGTTTTTGCATGTGTTGTGGGTTATGCAATGAATTATGAGCTTGCTTTGAGTTTTATTTTCCAAGCCTTAAGGTTTGCAGTGTCAACTGGTTTACTGAAGTTTAAGTCTACAGACAGGCTGATGTATTCTTTTACTATGCGTGTGTGAACACTTGCATTAACCTCAGTGAGATATTTTAATACAAAACTAATTTGGCAAATTAAATGTAATGCTATAGTTCATTACTTGACAACATATCCAGAGAGATCATATTATGAAAACGGTATGACTAAATGTAAACGGTGATGATTTATGGCGACTTAAAGGATGGGGCTACTTTTGCCTTTGCTTCCTGGGCATTTATTCCCATCTTATCAGTTTTAATGTGAAGCTGGCTACATGGTCTCTAGGCAGGCCTCTGTTTCTTGGTAAGCCATAGGAGAATACCAGTATTTTTCTCTGTAAACTTAATTTCTGCTTATATGCAGTCCCTTAGATGACAGGAAATGCAGCATGGTAATTATGCAGCTCTTAGAATTCCTTTTTAACAGTGTATCTCAAATTATCTGAATATGCTGTGGAAAGGGAGATTGAGAAAATAAAGGGAAGAAAGTTTGAAGAGAAAAGGTAAATTAGTACTGAGGGAAGGAAAGGCAAAAATATTGTCGTATACTGAGAAGCAACTTTGGCGAAGGCCGCTGATCTATAATTAACTACATTGTATGAAGGGGCGGGTGGAGTCTCATGTTTGATGAGCCAGAGCAGAAAGGCAACCATTTGGTTAAAGAAAAGTCGAGTTTTCTCTTACTGTTCTTAGTAATAAACCCCAAACAAACCATAATGTACTTGTCAGAAAAGTTATATTTAAAGAATGGTTCTAATCACAAATATCCAGTATGCTTGATACTTCTAAGTATGCTGGCTTGATTTTTTTTTTGTTTGTTTTTGTGTTATTACAAACTATTTATTGTCTGAGAAAACACAAAGACACAAAACCAACATATGAGTCATCTAGTACTTTTCTGCAGCGTAACAAGCCATGTGATTTTTGGAATGTTGTTATTTATAAACAATTCCAAAACTGTTCACTGTGAAATTTAAAACTCTTGCGGTTTCCTGAGGGGCAGTCTTTCAGTACATTTTAAACAATATTTAACAACTTCACGAGTGCTTATTTATTTATTTATTTTTAGAATAGAGAATAGCTCAGGTTGTACAATTTTGCAAGAAGTTTTGTAACAGAAGTTATGAAGTTTCTGGAGTCCAAAAGAGTTCTCCAAAGTGAAACACATTTTCCGTACAAATTTTCTTTCAAAAACCATATGGAAATGAACACAACAAACGTGATTTTAACTTCTATTCTATTGAAGACAGTTTCTGTTGTGTTGACAGTTAAACATGTTCTCAGTTACAGAAATGAATTTTTTTTTTATCAGGAGTTATGTTGTATGTATTTCAGGTTAAAATGTTGATTACAAAAGGTAAAAAGAAGGGAAGATTACTAGATACTCTGGGACTGTAAACAGCAGCACCATGGATTTATGGCATCTTAATCGGATGGGATTATTTTTGCCTTTGCTTCCTGGGTATTTATTCCCATTTTATCTGTTACACTGGCACTTTCTTTTATCTGGTGCATGATGAATCAGAT
This sequence comes from Charadrius vociferus, assembly GCF_000708025.1. Lineage (NCBI taxonomy): Eukaryota > Metazoa > Chordata > Aves > Charadriiformes > Charadriidae > Charadrius > Charadrius vociferus. The sequence goes on from NW_009648790.1 coordinate 327,830, forward strand.
TAGTGAATTGATCTGGGAGAAGCTGTCTGACCCAATTCACTGGTGAAAGGGAATAGGGCAGAAGCGACTGTATGTGGAAGACACACAGCAGTGCTGTAGGTTAGTGCTGGATTAAATTTGTGGGACTTCCACACCACTGAGTCTTTCTCCTGGAAGTATTGCTTCATGTACAGGAAGGTCCCTAAAGTAGGAGAGGAGCACAAATCTCATGAATTGATGGTATTCCTATGCACCCCTACTGTATTTACTAATGATTAAACTGTGCGTTTCAGTTGTAAAGAACAATTCAGAAACAGCATACCTCACTCTAAACCTCTAGGACAAACCTTTTTTTCAGATCACCTAGTGAGATGCAGAAACACATGATAGACGTGAGTTATTTTACTTTCTGGTGTTTGCTGCAGGAGGAGATGAGCATTTTATGGTGTGTTTATGTGATGTTGCTAACATCAGGCAGTGTGAAAATGTTAAGGAACACAAGAAATCTCTTTTAGTAAGCTATGTATGCTTTCACATGTTCAGTTAATGGGGTAACCTACTTAAATCTTAGATGTTACTAAATATTTTTATCAGGTTTAAGTGATTGAGACTCTACATGAATATTTATATATGTTTGGTGCAAAGGTAAACAGAAAAAGCCCTGCCTGTTCTTACCAAAGCCAAACACAAGTATTAGCAATGTTAGCATTTTTTTTTTCTTTAAAAATGTGAGTGCTTTTTAAAAATAACACTAATACTCTTCAAACAGAAATAGGCTATATGGCGACATTTGACATCACTCAGTACAGAAGTAATGAAGAACTGTGTGTGGTATTCTTGTAAGCATTCTGTACCCAGCCCTTACAGATTCATGCAAAATAATTTATTTTTTTTTTTCATTAACAACATTAACTCTACTGTTCTCTACACTTTTGGATGGAATACATATCATATCAGTAAATGCTGATTAAATAGAATAAAATATTAAACATTTCATAATAAATAATGGTAAGCATTAATAACATTTAATAATATTTTTTAAGTATTAAAACAATGATCTTTTTTTGAACAGTTGACCTATTTTCATCAATCCAACGTCTGCTTCCATGGCAACGTGGTTTGAACCAGGAGCAGACTCATGAAACTCCCCTCTTTTTCTTATGGATGAATGCTAACTAGGTGTAGCAAGTGCAGTTTTCAAACAAAGTAGTAGGCAAATGTCCTTAAAGCAGGAAACAATAAGCCCTTATCAACATAATTTTAAAATAGTTATATCCCATAGTGTGTTTAGTTCTTCAGGCTCTATCATAGACACATACTTCTGGTATGAGCTACAGGTGCAAAGCAGGATGTTCCAAGTAAGTGCCTGCGCTGGTGTGAAACTGTTCCAAATTGACCTCTGACTTATTACACTGATTTGAACAAACTGAGGAAATTACTCTGAAGACATTTGGTGACTATTTGGAGTGGGTTAAAACAAGGTGTAACTTTAATTCTGCAGTGCTTTTTTATTTTTCTTTGAAAAATGTTGACAGAGTTTTGTTCCTGATGACAATTTCTTTTTAATTTAGCCTCTCATAAATTTGAAGAATGCTAGTTAAATCAGTTTCAGAACTACTCTGAAAGATGAGTCCAAGAAATAAGATGTATGTACAACTCTTAGTAGTGATTTTATTTTTTTTTAAATTTTTTAAATGTCACATGAATAGGGGTGTTTTGAAGCAATAGCTGTAAAGTACCGCTGACCATGAATGTATCCTAATCTCCAAAAGTAACTCGCTGTGTATCCAGCACTCAAATTTAGTAAACTAATGGAAAGCTTTTACGCAGAGGTGCACTTAGCCTGGATATTTTACATCACATTGAGGCATTTGGGGATTAGCTTGGAAATACTAAGTAATCATGAAGGGCCCTTTTGATGGCTGTAGTATAAAATCTGACCTTACAGTCTACAAATACGATTTTGGGAAGAATGTAATCAGCTCTGGTATAGATGAAAAAGAGGACCTTAGTGTAAGGACAGTAGTAAACATGGCTTAATAAACAATTGGGCTGTGTGGATTTGACTTCATGGAGTCCTCACAAGGATTTGAAATAGATCTTCATGACCCTCATAAATATATATATTTTAAAGTCACTTCTGTAAGAGGTATGGAGTGGAATAAGGGAAGTAACCCTTTCTTAAGCTTTATTTTTACTGGGTGAGGAGGAGCTGACAGTCCATTTATCAAAGGCTGGAGTGCAGGAATCATAGCTTGTTAATAAAGCTGAAAAGTTAGTGGTTTTATGTTTAAAAGCAATAGCTGATCCAAAATCAACGTGTTTGAGAGTTGTCTGGTACATCTGCTTTTCTCTAGTGGTCTGTTTTTATTAAGTGTATTTCTTCATCAAAGGCCTCCTGCTGTACAGTGGAAGCTCTTCGAGCTGCTTCTGAGCACTCTTAACGTAATGGCCCCAACACTCAATCAGGTCAGCAGTAAACTTGACAGTTATTTCTGAAATAATGTGTCAAAGAAATGGGGAAACACTGCCAGGGTCGAGCAGTTTAGATTCTAGTAGATGAGAAGGTATATTTATCATCTGGTTCTAGGCATCATCATACTTTGCTTTCTAGATAAACTTTCGATTAACATTGTTTGTGTTCAAGAATGCCTCTACCTCAGCTGCAAACATATACATAATATATATACATATGCATAAGAAATCACATCTAGAATGCCTTCTTTAAAAACCTGATGTGTATGTTTTCATTTTTAATATTGTACAAAATAGTAATTTGATTTTTATATTCTATGCTAGACAGGTAAGCTGCTTCGAATCAGTTTATTCCTAGATTTGCAATTGGGAGCCATAAAAAATAGCTCGATATTTTATTTTCAAACTGAAACCCTGGCAAGAATTATCAGAAGATGCTGAATATTGTTCACACTTAGTGGAAGTTTCTAAAGATTGTTGTAGTATAAAGACTTAACAGAGTTTACTAATTCAAAGATCGAAGTAAGTTTGTAGTTGCTGGTTGTATTCCCAAGCTTTCTGTTATTACAGAAATGAAAATGCATATTAATATCTATCTTAAATAGTCCAATGGCTTTTTGAAATTCTCAGGATTTAAAACAGTATTTGTGCATTTGCCTATTTGTTAGTCATTTTAATTTGTTCCTAGTTTTCTGTTCTTTTCTCAAGTGCTTTTTCAGATTCTCAGTTTGCTATGTTGGAAGTTGAAAAAATAATCACACAGATGAATGAATTGTGCTGTTCAAACCATGTAAAAATACTGAAATGTGTTAAATATTTGGGTGTGCGTCGTGATGCATAGGAGAGCAAGAAACCACTGTATTGCATCAGGTTTTTCAACCCTGATAACCGAAACTGTTGATATATTTTACTACTGTGTCCACCCCAACTGGAGCGTTGTATTTTGACAGTAATTTTCATTCCTCATTTTAGGGTGACACAATTTGGAATGTGATTTTTATCTTTAAATGAATACATGTCTTGGTTGTAAAGGTTGGACTTGGTGTATGAAATACAGCTTTACTATTTTATTTTTTTAAACAGATTTTTTTCGTCTAATTGAAGTTGTAGGATGTACAAAGGAATGGCTGAGCTACGTCAGATCATGGGTCTCTTTTAGGCCAGAATCCTTTCTGCAGCAGAGGCCAAGGAAAGAGTATATTAGTACAGCCAACTATGTAGTCATACCTCCTCAAACTTAATTCTCAGGATCTGGTGGTTTGTGGTGTAAACCTTTTTAAAGACCTGCCTCATTACTGAAAATGAGCTGGTCAGAGCTGCATATGAAAGTGTGCAATGTTTTTATACAATGGCATATCCTCTTCTTCAAAAGAACTTGAAGTATTTTATAGTAAAAAGCCAGTTAAGCAACTGATGTTAATATACTCTTAGCTTAATAAGTAATCATCGTGTGTGTTTGTTCTGCCCTTGTTTTTTCTGGCTTTTCTCTGCTCTTTTCAGTTGTCATTTCTGGGTTAGAAGGACTTTTAATTCTGAATTGGATACTGCCAGTGTGGGTGTGACACAGTGGAGGTTAAGAAATGGGTGGCAGAGGAAGCCCTTTCACCGGGAGAGAAAACCTGAGGGATGTCTCTAGAGAAACAGCGTTAGCACGAAGGGAATGGTCTCTTCTTGCTGTCAGCCAGGTGGTGGTAGGCACAGGGGGCTGCAAAGGTATCAGGTGCTAGTTAGCTGAAAGACCTGAACTTTCAAGAAGGATCACAGCAATGCTTTAACTCAAGTTGGGGTCCCTTCAGTAAGATGCAGAAATGGGTATGTCTTCTGGGATTGCGCCATTCCTCATGAATTTAACATTATCTGGTAGATACTGCTGTATTTTTAAACTATGCATATACTAGGAAGGTTGGATAGGGGAGATAGCTTAGGAATTCTTCCTGGAAGAGAGCACATAACTATGCTAACGAGAGCTTCAGAAGTGTCAACCTGGAAAAACAGCAGGAGAAGACTGAGTAGGAATATTTTTTTCTGTTCCTTCTGGGATTGTGCAAGGCTGCCAAAATGACAAAACTTCAAAAGCAAAGATGAATAGAGAACAGATCTTTGGAGACAATTACAAGGCATTTTAAAAAACTTTATAAGAATCAAACTTTCAGATCTCTTTAAAACTCACTTAGCTTAATATCTCCCACAAAGAAATTTCCTTTAATGTATAAAGATGATGTTTCCAGCTCAAGCCTCATCATTACATAAAGCTTCCTTGCTGGCAGTTGGAAGTTGAACAGGCAGGCAAAAGCCAAGTTAATACCTATTAATATTCATTGTTTATCTTCCACTTGATTAAGATTAGTAATTGTTTAATGACAATACAGAGTATGAACATTCAAAGCCTCCCGGCTTCGCAACCATTCCAAGGTTGGCTTAGCATTTCATGGAACTGAATTGTTTTGTAAATAACGCATTAGTTTATTCAGTTAAATTATTTAAATAATCTTTGGCAAGTGTGATATCTGTAGCTGCCAGCACAAGCCTGAATAATGGCATTTCCTAGAGAATAGGTAGAGCTATAGAATTCAGATACAGTATTTTCATACATCTGTGATGCAGTTTGCAGTAGTGTTTCTTTCTATCATTCCTACTAGAAGCCTTCCTCCTCTGGGACTGTGGCGTTCTTCCTGTCCCAAAAGTTATATATTAACCAGGACATTTGTCTAAGGTGGTATGTTTTGGTTTATTTGCTTGGTTGGTTTTTAAGGTCTGTGTAGTATTGGAGGATAAATCCAGTTCGTCATTTATATGCTCCAATGATTGTGAGTGAAAATTGGTGGCTCTGAGCAGGTAATCCAAAGGTAGAAAATGTGGGGTTTGCAGCTGCAGTTGGAAAAGAGATGGAGAACAGATCAGTAAAACTGACTGCAAATAGCAGGAGAAAGCCCGTCATACTTGTGTTGGAGCCTCTGTATTGTTGATTAGATATAAAAGACCTCTTTTCAGAGAGAACTTAATGATGTAATATTGTTGCTTGCATGTTTTCCAGTTATAAAATTGCAGAAGAATTTGCTTTTCTTTTATGAATTTTTTTCTTTGCAATAACTTCTGATGCTCTGGTTTGGAGCGTAAAGCCTTCTGGATCGACTGTTGTATTCATTTTGTTGACTTTTTTACACACCTCCTTAGTACTGTAAATTAGTAGTCATTTATTGGAAACCTGTAGCATGAATTCTACAATCTCTTATTTAAAAATGAACTAAATTTGTTGCTATAATTTTTCCCCTCCTGACCCTCTTTAGAAAAAGTTCCAAAGTATCAGTTACTTTTTAAAATCTGGGTCTATAAAAAAAAAAAATTGAAAAAAATCGCTTTGTTTTCTGTTTGCTTACTTTGTTTTGGTTTTTAAGTGCTGAGAACCACCTGGTACACTTAACTGAAAACTGATTTTGGAACTCAAATTGGGAAATAAAATGCAGTACTGGACTGAAAGGCTGTAGTATAGAGTTAATTTTTTTTTTTTAATAGTCTCCGTGAAACATTTTATTAAATGCAGGCTAAAGATGGTCATGAGTCATGCTGTAAAGTAAATGTCAAAAGAAGTGGGGTTTAATTACTTCATTTTTGCACTGAATTTTTATCTTATACTGGAAGGAAGTGTCAATCCAGAATTTCACTCTTCTGATTAGAAGAAATTAGTGGAATGATGTGTAATTTTCAAAGGGATTTTTCATTAACTGTGGCACTACGCAAGCTGCCTGGTATGCTGCTGCTTTCTATTCTGATACCTTGAGCAGTCCTTTTGAAGTCATGGGAGATTTCTAATGCATGTCTATAATCGGCTAAATCTCTACAATGAATAATACAAAGGAGGTACAGTTAGAAGCTGCTGAGAATTCATAAACCACAGTATGTTTGATCAAGGTTAGTTTTAGTCAGAGGATTTGTCGTAAGATAAAAAGTAAGTGTGTGTGTGTGTGTACGTGGTATAGGGATTACAGATAAACCAATATCAAATATAAGGGTATCTTTTATTAAATTTGAAATACAGAGTTTGCAGTACTTGAGTTTATCTGCATCTCAGATCTCATAACCATGCAAATTTTGAGCAAAACTTATTTCAAAATCCAGTGAAATGGGAATAAACAGTTTGTAAAGGAAATATCTAAATTTTTAGTGTTACAGTTTAGCAAATAAAGTTACTGAATTCAAGTACGTTCTTGTTCTTCTAGCTTCTAAAAGGCTTCATTTTAAAAAAAGATGGCTCTACTAGGAGTAGTTTATAACAGATAAATTATTAATGTATCTTGAAGAATAGCATGTTGGAAAAAAAATTGAAGCATTGGTTTATTCTAACACTGGTTGCATTTGGTAGTCCTGCTTTATTTCATGCGTAACTATAGGAACTGCAGGAACAAGCAGCAGAAATATAACAAGTAGTAGTGTGATATCTTTTCAGTGTTTTTCATGCCAGTTTAACAAAGCAGTTCTGGGGAAAGTGTATGACTACTTTTTTTTTTTTTTAAAAAAAAGCATAAAATGTGTATATAGAGAGGATTTGAGGGTTAACTCCTTACACTTGAATAAGGAGTCCACAACGCAGACTGTAGAGTATTCCTGTAAGTGCTTCTGTTTCAGTTTCACGCCTTGTAATTTCAGGAGACACTAAAATTACTTTTAAATTCTGAGTGCAAACTGTCCTTTAAGAGTCAAAAGCACAGCTGGTAGCGAGAATGAGATGTGGCCGTATTCCATGGAGACAGCAGGTTGAAAAGTGACACCGGTACCATTGTGTTACTAGGTTCGTGAGTTGGTCTTCCCTTAATTTGGATGGTCCTGTCATGGCTAAATAAAACTGACTTTGGATATGTCAGAAGAAATGAGTGAATCTGCCTTTTTAGGACTGCTAGTTTGAATTATTTCGGCACATATCTTGAAAGCCACATGTAGCACAAGACATTAACTGCTGATTTCCTAGGTAGCATTGAGGCTGCAGTTCTTTGACGACTGCATGGTCTTTGTATCGGTGTGGTTGAAATTGCAAGTTGAATTTGCTGACTTGTTCACTGAATTTGCTGAGTACAGGTGGAGCCTTCTACCCTTCTGTTTTCCTGTTTTTATGAATCTTTCAAGTTGCTCAGGCTTTCCAGGCAACCTCAGGTGCTGTGATGGTTGCACTAAGCCCTTAACTACCTAGAGAACTTAACAATAATGGTTACTGAAGAAGAAATGTTAGGCGTGCACCTCCTCGTATGGATGCTCTGTTATAGTATTATAATATTTTTGTTCTGGTATAACTCTTTAAAATGAGAGGTTCAAAATCCGCTGAGTTTTTAGTGTTTTCCATGTCTCCTCCCCTCCTCCCTAACTGTTTCTGAAGGTAGAGCGAGTAACAGTAATGGCAGTTTTCCTCTCCGCTCCTGCTCCCCCCTCCCCGCCAATGTAGATTAAACTGTGAGATCTGTAGTTACAGTTTAAATACAAAATAATTTGGGTAGGAATGGATCAAAAGCTGTATGTTGTAAAATGCCTCCTAAAGCTGAAGTGTAATAGTACATACAGCTGTATGATATATTTCTCAAAGTTTAGCTGGGGAAGCTATATGAAAGCATTGCCTTTCTAATAGAAACACTGAATAAAAAAGGGGAGGGAATCCAGCTTCCTTTGAAATGTCACATTGTATTAATAATTGTAGCTGTATCTTGCTTTGCTCAGCTTCCCTCTGAAGACATCTGGGCTGCAGAGATATAGCAAGCGATTGGAGCATAATCTTAGAAGCCATAAAAGAGACAGATGTTTGTTTTGATCCCACAAAGCAATTGTGGCTAATATGTAAAAAGTTGTATTGTGGCTTCTTTTTAAAGTTTGGGAGAATTACATCTTTGACTCTTCTTTCGAACAAAAGAAGCCTCCTGTCTTGTCATTTTCCATTAGTGCGTTGTCTAGAGATTTTGCCTGGATACAATACTATTGATGCACTTCTGCTGGTGCAAACATGTTCTTATGCATGTGTATACAATTTGTAACATACAATAATAGCTTAGATTTTATTGGCAAAAAGTCAAGACTTAAAGATAAATTCATGTTAGATTCTTTGTGCATACTAGCATCTATAGCTATAAACTGTATAGCTACATCTGGAAAATCAGTGTTGAAACTGTGGAGAGCCTGAGAGGACTGCCACGTGTTTGGGTGTCTACCTCAGACAAAGCTTGACTTTGTCAGGGTGGGAGTCAAGTGTGTGTTGTTCCCCCTCTGCTCCGGTCCATCCTATTTTTCATCAGGAGAAAACATGGCTGGCTGTTTTAAAGTGGAGGAGCTGCAGTAGAGTGTAACAGCTCCTCTGGTCTGGCTGAGTGTGGAATGAATACTCAGTGTGTTTTGTAGACCCTGCCCTTATGTTCAGCTTATCTAACTTTTCTTTCCCTGCTCTGAACCAGGATCATGTGTATCTTGACCAGCCTTAGGAGATACGATGTTCCAGGCATGGGGGTTTTCAGCCTTCCAGAGTAACCTATGAATGAACTTTCTATTTTTGTAGTCGGAAAGCTTTTAACCAAAATCTCCCATGGTCAAGTTAAGCTGACTGCTACTTGTAGCACAGAAAAATAATTGGCCACTGTTTCCTCTATGAGACGTTCAGACTGCTATGCTGTCCTTGTCTTCTGTTTTCTAAACTGCATGAACTCAAAAAGATCTTTCAGCTCTTCCTAATAGGTCAAAATACTTGGTTTTGTTCTTGCCTGTTTGTTTTCTTTTTTTTATTATTTTTTTTTTATTATGGTACCTGAAACCAGATACAAGTGCATAAGCTTTACCACTTCTGAGTATAGAAAAGTTAAAGTACATCCTATGTTGTATGTGATGCTCTTTGTAGCATGTCAAAATTTGTTTGCCTTTTCTGCAATGACCTTGTACTGAATCTTTCTTTGTTTTTCTGAATTAGTGCTATACATATTTCAATATGTAGCTGTTTGTGTTTGTTTTTACTGAATCTCATCTTGTTGATTAAGGCTATTTCTTCAGTTTTTCAGGATCACTGAGTTCTAATCCTGTTCTTCAGAGCATTTGGATTTCTCCTTGCTTGATACCATATGTGCAGTTCTTAAGCAGATTTTCCTGTTCAATCACTCAAATTGTTAATGAAACTATTGAACTAGGATCTGATCCATCTTGGATATGTATAGGCCCCCACAGGATAGTCCTTCCAGCTTGGCGGTTGTTAATGATTACTGTTGGAGGGATTTTCTTTTCCAGTCAGTTGTGTGCTTCCCTATTCAGTTATTTGACTTAGAGCCTTGTGAGAGTGACACAGCTACTGTCAATCTTGTTGGAGTAGTTGCATTTACTTTTATTGTTGCTTTTCAACCCACGTTTGAGGTTATATGCATTTCTGCACTATGGTTTCATTTGTGAATGGTTTTGCAAGGAATTTCAGGAATACACATTGATTTTTAGAAATGGGTTTCTAGCTATGAAACAAATGATAACAAAATGTGTTATTAATCCTCTGCTACTATTCTCTGAATTATAACCAATTAGTGTTATATCAAGGCATGGGCATGTCTGTGTTAAAACATGCATGATAGGCAAAAATCACACAAAAAAGGTTTACGTAGGCCACAAAGTTAATTGGTTTTTTTTTTGTGTTAATAAAGTTTTGTTGGCACTTGCATTTCTGAAGAAATCTTCATTTTAAATTCCACCTAGTTGGCTGCAGGTTTATCCCAGTGAGAAAAGATAGGGGTCTATTCTGTGACCTGATGGTGTTCTGCAGTTTCCTACACTCACCTCTACTCAGAACAGAAAGAGTCTGAGGTGTTCTTAGGTAAGTAGAGTTTTGTGGAAGGTGATTAGTGACCTCTCCCAGCGTGCCCTCCTTCATTGTAACAGCGTGTGAGATTGCAAATACACCAAGGTATTGTCAGTGAGCTATTGAGCCATTAAAAATGTAGTGAAAGGTCTGACCTGGCCAAACACCAGATAATTCTGTTTCTTTAGAACTGCTGAATATGTGCAAATATGTACCAATTCAGAGTGACTGAACTACGAAACACGTTTATTTTAGTGTGTACAGTCCCTTTGGACCATTGCTGTAATTCTAATAACAATTTGCTGGATTGCTGCGTTGAAGCAAGAAGTCAAGTATAAGGATGGGAGGTTTTTAGCCATACTTGGTAATCTAAAATGTAGCTATTTTATTTTAAAACCAGTTAGTGTGCTCGTCTTCTGTTAAGAAATGGTAACATAATATTTAGGAATGTTTGACAGTTTTAAGTCTGACAGTGTTTGAAACCAACTTGCTATTTGAGATAAAATGTCTGGTGCATTGGCAACGTTTTGCCAATCGCAGTGCAAATCATTGCCATAAACATAGGTCAGAGTTGGTGGTGTTTCTGTTTTCTGGTCACTGGCTAGTATTTAAAAGTAGAGAATAAATATATTTAAGGAAGGGAAAGAAAATGGAGTGGCTTAGAAGGGAAGGAACACAAGCATTCACTTTTGATTCTGGTAATCAAAGGTTTGATTAAGTGCTAGTGCGTGGTGGAGTTTATCTATGTATCAGTATAATTTAAAAAAATCATAAAATCTGGAGAATTCTGTGACATGCTAAATTAGTTTAGTACGTTTGTTGACAGTTCTATTCTTTCTTGATTATTACATTTTTGTCCTTGGATTTAATTACAAAACCTGGCGCTCGTGCTTAATATAAGGTAAGCTTGTCATCTTCAATGAATAGCTCTCAAAAGAAGTTGCAGATAAGCCATTAGTAGCTAAAATTTTTATCCTGGCAAGGAGGAGGTGCACAGAAACTCTGAATATGATACGTCTCACGATTATTTTACCACTAGAGGGCTTATTTGTATAACAGTGAAAAGCGTGCTTGAGAAGGTTGCCTTGAGACAGCTTTCTGATGCTTCACAGGATCCAAGAAAAACAGAGAAAAGCACCACATACGGAAGTGTGGCATTGAAAAGATGGATATCAGACTACAAAGTTGAGAATATTGGGAACGAGCAATTTGGTATTCCTAGTTCTTCTAAACTCAGAAAATTACATGAGAGATTGTATCTCACTTTACCACTAGACATTGACGCTGATTAGGAGTAAGAAAAGATTGCAGAAAATAAATGAAAATATTTAAAGTTTTGTTGTTTCTTTGAGCTGTGCTTAAAGCACCCCTTTGACAGTGTCATGCATTTTTTTACATCAGTTGCATTATCTTGGTTTCTACTTTTCTTCTGCTTTTTGTTACAGCTGAACATTTCATTTCTACAGTCCACGCTAACATGCAAGATTTTTCCTTGGGAATCTGCTTAGTAGAGAATGTGCCTCATTCACAGTGCCAATGAGAATCCCAGTATCCTCTCCTTCCTGTTCATAAAGCCTGAGTTATAATGGCAGAATGTAACATCTCTTTTGGCACTTTGCAAGAGCCTCTCTTTTGTTTTTAAACATTGTTTGGCAGTTGCTTGGCTTGTCAGCACAGAATCTGTGGAGACAGCTTTCCTGAAAACTGCTACTAGCTTTGGGGTTTTGCATGCATATGCACTTAAAATTAATTTTTGAAAAACTAGAGCTGTTGATCTGATTCTATTCTTTTGTTTAGAGATCCTGCAAGTTCTATTTAAGGAGTCATAAAATGTGCAGTTGTCATTCTGGGTTTTGTGTCTGTCATTAGCAAGTATGGAATCCCTAATGTAGACAGTGCAGCTTCATGTTTTCTCAATAATGTCTAGATACATTGTTTTGTTTTGCTTTTGTTTTAATAAAAAATACATTCAACTTGACAACAAAACTGTTAGTTATGTACGAGAGTTCTTGCTATTACTAGTAGTAATTGCACAATGCGGAGTTTAAAGGAAAGTTTCACAGGATATTCCCCTTAAAAAAAAAAAATTAAGGCAAAATTTTGTATTTTGAAAGACAAAGAGTAATTGTCTAGTTTTTATTTCCATCTTATTCACTGATATTTCTTTTCTAAAAGAAGCCATCTCTTTGGGAGTCTAAAGTTGCACACCACTACAAAGCTGTATTTCTGTGCAGGTAGCACGTTTCTCATTTGGTGTAGTGGCTTGCTATTACAATGCTGTGATGAAAGGTGATACATGCCACCATTTGTTTCAGCACTAACTTGTCTCGTAATAGTTGCAGATAAAAGATTGGGTTTTGTTCTTTTTCCTCTTCCTGTTTCCCAAAACTGTAGACAACAGTGACTTCTCTCATGAATATCCCTGACAGCTGTAAGACCCGATGCCAAGTTCTGGCTCTGAAGCCTTGACCTCTTCTTTGGCTTCTTTTCTGGTCTCTTGGCTGGCTCCTCTGCTTGTTGCTGTGGCAGCTGCGGAATCGTCTCTGGAGCTATCGATGCAAAGTTAGCTCATTTGGATTCTGCTTTATTGTTGGCGATGCCACTTCTCTTAAGCTTAGCTCCGTGAGAATTATTTGTATGTTTTTAATATATTCTAAGAGTGAGAATTCTTAAAATTCTTAAATTGCTGTGATACAAATATTGATTTTTAATTTTCTTACTGTAAATAGAAAGTGCTTGGTTCTACTTTGCTTGGAAGTAAAAACAGTCTAAGTATAAATACATGGCACAAAGAACAGTAATCCTCCATCCCTGATGTTTTTGTTTGGAAGTACCTTTCTGGATAAAAATAACCACTGCTTTCATTGTATGAAATATTCTGGCAATTTTTAAAGAGCAAGTATGTCTAAGACATGGTTAAAAAGGCTTAAAAGCATTGTGCTTATAATTGGAAGACCAGCGTGTATTGAATGTATGTTACCTATTCATGCATTTAATATCAGTAGCTATGTGTGAAGAGGGTCTGCTCTGGCTTGAAAGAGGTTCATTAGACTTACTAGAGGGAAGGGGAGAAGCAGACGTGTGAATAGATGGTGCAGGGCCAGGCCATGTGTCTAAACCTTGTTTTAAACACCCAGAATTTATGAAAAGGAAACAAGAATGACCATCATTTGTTTTATCTCAGAAAAAAAGTGAAGTTTTAATGCCCAACAAAACTGTTCATTGAAATTTATTATTAAAGTCAGACTTGCAGTGAGAAAATACAAATAAATGTCTAATGATGTTAGAGGTGAAGTACTATCCATGTCTTTAGCAAAACTACAAAGCGGGACCAAAATCAGCCCTTCGATGAGGATTACATGGTTGCACATTGGCAGAGGATGTGCAGGGTTTTAAGAAAAGCTGCTATAACTGGATAACCTCTCAGCATGTTTGTCACAATGCCTGTGGTTGTATTTCAGAGCAGAAGAGACAGTTATAAATACCGAGTAGAGGAATGTAAACTGTTTCTGAGCATTTCAATAAAAAAAAAAGAAAGTCTGACCCTAACTACTCACAATATATTATAACATAAACATTCTTCCTCAAGCCACTCCAAAATAGCTGTGAAATAAACAGAGATTCAGAAGGGTCAATATCCCATCCTGCTGGAGGAAACGGAGAGAACAGATATTCCTTATATCAAGGATCATCCGTATAAATGACAGTTTATTTTGAGATAGTCAGGGATTGGTTGCATGCACCAAAAGATGTAAAATGCCAAATCCTTCTGTCTTGTTGCTACCTTGCACCCCACAGGTTTGGCCACTGTTGTTTATGAACTTGATTTGATACCTGAGGAAAGTTGCCCCATCTGAAAACTTACCTGTTTGTCTGAGAGAAGAAAAGTAGCAGAACAGTGCTGTAGTGAGAAAGGAGCTTGAAGGAGAAAATGTAGAACCATAGGAATGGGGTAGGAAACCAAACCAGCTCCAGTCTGCAGAAATACTAACTCGGGAAGAACCAGAATCTCTTTAGTTGGGGTTTTCATTCTCACAACAGTTTCTGACACTGCGTATACTGACTTAATACTCTTGCTTCCATGAACTGGAGAGGGACAGAGCTTGTTGTGCTCTCAGGCTCAGCTGTTTAGAGAGAGAGAGAGAGAGAGAGAGAGAGAATTAAATAAAAGGAAGTTAAAATTCAAATGGATGTATGAGTCATTTCAATACTTGGGAGCTTTTTGCAGATAGGGAACATCAGGTGCATAACTGTATAAAGGGTAGCAGAAAGAGAAGACTGGGTCAAAGCCGTTCTGGTTGGAATTATTAAAACATATTTGCATATCAGTTAATAATTTGCCATAATTTTTAAGGCATATATTAAATTTCTAAATCTCTCCAGAAATATACACTGAAATTTACACAAGTAAATTAATTCCATACTGCAGCCACTTTTTATCATTTGCAGTTTAAACATTAGTAACAAAAATAAGAATAAATTCAATATTGTAAATGCTAATGCCAAGACTTTAAGTGCAAAGTAAATCCAGAACTGATTTAATGTTACTGATTTGTCGCTTAATGAATATATAGTATTGCGAGACCTTGAGTGTTAATTTCTAACACATTGACAGTTTTCTTTTTATTAGCCAGTTGTAAATATGTGTTCCCAAAGAAAAATTCTGTCCAGACCCACCTCCAGATCCAAGGTTCCAGACGTTCCCTTAATAGCATAAACCTTCATCCTCTGACTTCTGGAAATCTTTTAGTGCAGTTTCAGGTTTTGAATCTCTGTGTTGGTGCATATTTCAATCGAAGTTTCAGCTCTGTTTGTGAAGACACATAGCAGAACACTGCCTTTGTTTTGCACAGGAGAGGCCTTTTTAATGCTGGATGCCGTGAATGCTGGGCATTCTTTGAAGATCTCTCTTGTATCCGAGATATGAGGGGAATGTTACTTTGCTTAAAGGATTTTCTTACATTTGTGCTTTTTTATCCCAGTGTTATTGCCTCCTGCTGCCCACCAGAGAGCATTGGCAACCACTTCAAAATGTATGCTTTCCTAACTTTATATAACCTTCTGCCACCGTGTCTGTGTTTTTTGGAGGTTTTTTGGTCAGTGCTCATTCAAGCCCTCAGTAAGCTTGAAGCCGTCCTGGCTGTGTGCTGATCTATTTTTATCTGATAATTGGTTTTCCTGCTTGAGGGATTCACACATTGTAGATTAAGGCACTGATTTGCCTTGTCCCTGCATGATGTTTTTGTTTCCCGGTGAATTGCCATGTTGCTTGGTAAAATGGGTTTATTTTAGAATATTAGCTGCAGATACCTTGAATCAACTAAAGTGTAGCTGAAGGAAAAGAATTAATATAAACACTTTGCGAATCTGAGAATCACAAAGTTTGATAATTAATTACAATATGCTCTCTTGTATGCATACAGCGAAGAATGTTCAATATAAGGACATCTCTGTTGTTTGTTTGGGGGTTTTTTTGGTAAAAAAAATAATCAGTTGATTCATGATATGTATTCTTAAAATTGGTTTAAACCAAAATTAAATTTCAGTATTTGTGAGTTGAGGGATGGGGTTGTTTTTACCAGAGCTAAACATTAGTCCATATATTAGTGGAAGGAAAATGAGGAACTGAAATTCCTCATTTATCTAACTTACATAATGGAATAAGTATAAGTATCTTTGGATTTGGTCAGTTTACTGCAGCTAATGCTATCTTCTTCCCATAGAACGGAACCCCTGCCCAAGGTGATCGACGTTATTGACTCGAAGCTCAGGCTCACTTCCCCTAGCAATAAATCTGTAGGCAGATTTCTTTTTCTGGATCTAGCTGCATTTTTCACTCCTTTGTCAGAGGCATCATCCCTGCTAATCTGTTGTGAGAGTACTCCTATATCCATATCAGTCAAAGGAGTAATCGCAAGTCATATATATTTGCTTATCTAACTTGAAATGGATCAGGGGCCCATGACCTTCATATTCTGTAAAGGTCATCTTGGAATAACTAGCTTAAAAATACCCCACTACTCTTAGGAATTTACTATAAGAAAAAGTTGGAGCAGGCTAGAATGCTGAAATGCATGGGAAATGTATAGTTATCAAATGAAGCACTATGCAGTCCATGATCCAGGTAATTTGCATGACGTTAAGAACTGTAGAAGTTGCTGAACAGAAGCAAGGTAGTGAACTTAGCTAGCTGATGGATCTTTTAAATTAATCCTGAGAGTTGAAGTTTGTTGTTGCATGGAAATAATATATTGCAATACCCTTTCATACATAACATTATTTTGTAACTTTGCATCAGATCTTCATATGCAGCACACAATGCATTTAGAGATGCAGCTTGATCATGTATGTTGAACTGAAACCTCCATACATTCACTACAAAATCAGTTACTTCAAATATTGGGTCAAATTAATATTCAATCCCTAAAGCATTCTGTAGTTCCACTTTCAGTATCGTGATGATACTGACACTGGTAAAATCCATTTGTGAAAATTTCTATGCAGATAGAACAGGATCGCCTTTGTGGTGAACAAAGTAAAAAAAAAAAGTTCATACAGTTTTGGATATTAATGGTTTTTCAAGCTATTTTTCCATAACTGATAAGCTTTTATTTCCCATTTAAAATTGTGAGCGTTACATTAAAACTCTGGATAACTCAGTTGCATAACAATGGTATTATTCCAAAGCGGTGTACTAATGTTAGTTTGTTTAAACGGCAAAAAAAAAATCTGTAACACAGATAGATATATTTTCAAGCTGATGGTTAATTAGCCAAGGTTAATAAAAGGTGAGATAGTATGTTTACAGCCTGTTAGCAAAGTGAAAATATAGCAAGTGGGATTGAAGAGCCGCTTTATGGGACAGAGCAAATTATGAAACTTGAGTTTATAATGGGAAGGATAATTTTATAGTTCATATGTGAATTATCTCTCTAAAATATAAACTGGCAGGGTTTTTTTTACTGTATCTTTTATCTTTTATTTTCTGAATGTGTTGACTTGGTAGATTTTTCTTTTTATTTTATTTACTTAAAATTTTCTAAGTGAATAATGCACATCCATAACTGCATTTAACACTGTTGTGCTGAGTGGTGATTGCCTATATAAACACAGGACGTCTCAGCAATAGGGTTAAAAGGAAAAAAAAGAGTTCAGGACTTCTCAATAGCTGCATGTTCTTTTTGGGGGTACTAGGCCAGCATAATTCAAAAAAAGTTTAACAAGTTTTTGAAGTTCTAATCTGTCATTTCACATTGATAACTTCTAACATGTAACCGCATGAAAAAATGAGTCAGGCTTTATTTCTCTTCATATATTTTACTAAATGTATTTTCATGTATGTTATTTTGTTGTGGCAATTGTTCTTTAACTGTTTCTCTTGTATGAGGAACTCCTGACCTCTGCCTGGAATGCTTTTGGTTCTTTCTGAGTAACCACATACAATTACAACTGTGATCCCCATTAGATAGCTAGAATATTTATCAAGAAGTTACTGACTTGGTTTATGTTACACAGTTTGTTAGGGTACCTCCAGGAATAAAATACCAATATCCTCACTTGCGATGTTACACTGCACAAGATTGTTAATAATCTTTGCCCAGTAGAGGGTAATTTTTTCTTTCAACTAGCGTTACCTCATAGCTCTTTCTCCAAAATAACTTTGAAATGCAGGATGTCTGAAAATACATAGTTAAGTGAAAGGAACTTGTAGGATTAAGTTTGTTACAATGCTTCTTTTTAAATAGCTTCTAATATTGAATAAATCAAAATGTTACAGATATCTGTAGTTCCAAAAAGAATCTTGAAATGAGAGAGAGAGAAAGTTTGACTGGACAACTACCGTTACCTCAAAATTTAGACAGCTGTTTAATTTTTCTTTTTGATGGTCTGTGTTTTTTCTGAGTTTTAGCCTGAGGAAATTTAAAAAGGTACCAGTATAATTATTTGGTGCATTAATTATACTAGTATACTGCATGAAATAAAATTCTAACAGGTCTCCAAAACAACATAATCTGCTCTTGTACTAGAATAAAAATATGTGCAAGGAATTATACTGAAATAGCCCCAGTTGTATGAAGTACATGTTATCCCACATTGGTGTTACTTGATTAGACAAGCTCTAAACTTTTATAATACGCGTGCCATTGTTTTGGAAGTTGTTTGCTGATTTACCAAGGTACTCGGAACTCAAACAGTTTCTGCTTGTTTAGTCTTAGAGCTTTAAATTCTGTCCACGTTAGTATTTTAACTGTATTCAGGAACTAGATGGGTTTTAGAAGTTCCTTAATATTATTTGAGAGATAGGGATTTTAGTCCAGATCAGCACTGAATTGGAAAATGTATTTGAATTCTGATAAAGGATAGTTTTTGGAGGGTTTTTATGGAACACACTAAATGGAGAAAAAAAACAGCAACCGAAAACTGTTTCAGTCTAGCAGAACTGTGGAGCTAGTTTTCAGAAATATGTTAATTGCAGAGTTTTTGAAAAACAAAGGCAAATTCTTATGCTTTTTCCTTTTATGCCTCCCCAAACATAATTGATAAT
>NW_009648790.1:346668-374147 GCF_000708025.1 Charadrius vociferus
GGCTGTGGAAAATAAACTCAATGAAAGTTGACTTAAAATAGTTTTAACAGGTATCTGTTTATGCTGAGAAGTAACATAGATGTGATACCAGAATAAGCAAAATAATGATTTTGCTCGATGGGGAAGAATGAGTCTGTAATGGCTTGAAATGAGAGTCATCTGAGCACTTAAACAGTTTTTCCACCCAATATTGAAAGCTTTTTGAATGGTGCACACAGAACAAGACCTGTTTCATTGTTATATAGACACACTGTTTTTCAATGTAGTAAAACTAGGCTGCTGATCCTTTGAACCAATAATGCATTTTAAGTAAAGAAAAATGTTTTAATCCTGTGTCACAGTAGGTAGTGATCTCGCGTACATTGCCGTATTATCTCAGCAGTTGGGAAAATCGCCTAAGCACAAATAGTGTGACAAAGACCAGCGTTCTGTTTCATATTCCATTTGCAGACTTGTTTTCTCCTGTTGATTAAAAGTATGTAGAAAAATGTGTAATGATGGGTTTATAATTTGGTACAGGGGAATTAATTTATTCCTTCTTATTATCTGATACATACTCATTCTGCGGTAAATGATATGGTTCTTGTGAACTTATAACTCTGGTTTTATAATGCAGCTAAGATGCTATTTTAAATCCCAACTGTGGGAAGCAAACTTTGGAAAAATATTACATAGACAAACGGGATGTCATTTGCTCTCCTTTTCCTCTGCTTGACACTGTACTGGCTCTGAAAGTCTCCTGTGTATACTCAGGAATATTTTGAGCCAAATGTTTCAATATTTATATCACACACAACCAAACAAAACAGGCAAAACAACAGAGCCAGGAACCCCAACGGGGTTAATTTAGCTGCTCTCTTCCTCTACAGTTCAGATTTAATGTATTTATTTATTAAAGCACAGATTAGTCTTCTTATCTTAACATCTAGAAGATATTTTGAGAACAAAATCATTGTTCTACAAGTCCATCTCTTTTTAAAGGAAGCTAATGATGAAACAGAGATGTGAGCTTTGATTAGTGCTATTAAAATTGTTTTGCGGTAGTTGCTTAAAAGTAATATATATATTTAAGATAACTGTTGGGATGGCTCCCACAGTCAGGGATGTGCTTCATCCATGTATGGAGTAAATTTTAGGGTTAAAAAATGCCTTTTGATGAAAACAGCATATTTGGTCTGTTTCCCTCTAGCAGTGCTGCACAGTGTTCAGGCTGCAAGGAATAACTGATGTGTTTTCAGTTACGTTTTTCAAAATGTTTTATGAGCAAAAAGACTAACCCAAAGATACAGATACAGCCTCTGGCATGAGGAGTCCTGAAGCAGCACTGTGGGAAGCTACCATTATCCACTTGTCTCTTCTACACTTTCTTCCAGGGACAGGATGTTGGATGTTTGTATGTTCTGTTCTCAAGTTACACAATAGCATTTATTTTCATAACCTTCTAAAAGCAGCTTTCGTATTCTTCAATTTTAAAATCACTGTCAAATGGGTAGGGCAAAGGAGGAAGGGCTAGTTTGTGGATACCT
The DNA here is from genome assembly GCF_000708025.1 of Charadrius vociferus. Taxonomy (NCBI): domain Eukaryota; kingdom Metazoa; phylum Chordata; class Aves; order Charadriiformes; family Charadriidae; genus Charadrius; species Charadrius vociferus. The sequence continues at coordinate 348,195 of NW_009648790.1, forward strand.
CAAAGGTGAGGGCAAAGATGCGGTTGCTCTACCACACGTTTTCTGGATAATCTGCAGTCTGACACTGCTGTCAGCACTAGTTTCTTCAGAATGTATTGTTTTAGGCAGGGTAGGTGTTGGGGTTTTTTTTGTATGGAGAGCTGTGCAGGCAGAGCGGAAAAGTTACACCTGTTTCAGTGAGCAGAAGCAGAGTCAAAAGAAGAGTGAACTTGGAGTGAAGGACAAGAAGCCAGGAGAACGCCTGCTGTGTTTCTGCAGGAGTGACTGCCTTTCCCCAAGCAGTGCCATTGAGCAGGGACTGAGCACTATGGGTTTGAGAAAGCCTGAGCAGTGGTGCAAAGTGCATGATGGCAAGGGGAGAAAGGTAGTGTGCACAGTGAGATGTGTCTGAGGGCAAAAGAGAATTTGGGTGCTCTGGGGAAGGGCTGGAGGTGCTTGAAGACTGTAGGATCTGAGTAGGATGGCATACAGAAGTGTTGGGTTAGGAATCCTTTCTGAAAAGGTATGGGGTTTGTTTGCATTTTTGCACAATTAACACTGAATTCCTTGAAGTGCATGAGGTTCCTCCTGAGATCTCAGAGAAGAGGCTTTCAAGCCATTTTCTTGGTCTCTGGTATCTTCTTCATTTTCAAACTTTGTTGGAATGACTCTGTTGCTGTTTCTTGTCAGATAGTGGCAAATTGTTGGTGGTTACCCAGCCTGTCCACGGTTGGGTCCTTGTCCTCTCCAGAGGGGGTAATGCAGGAATAGCTTGTAGTAAAAGCTTAGGGTGCTTAGAGGAATTGCTCAAAAGGAGTATTTTTTATTGTATCAGTATGTGGTCAGGAGTATGCATTTGCTGGTTTTTGTGTATATTTATGTGTGTAAGGGAATGGATACTAAAAGGTTAAAATGGACATACAAATAGTGATTTGACCACCTCTGGTGGTCTTCCCCATTTGTCTGTCTGCAGAAATATTCAATAATAGAAAAATAAATTCATGGTTATGTGTGATAACATTCCCTCCCACGTCTCAAAGTTTAAAAAAAAAAAAAAAAAAAAAGCAAGCTGCTTGCTATAAATATTTTGAAGCATTGAATTGTACAAGGTACTGTAAGGTAGATATCTGACAGTATGTTTTTTTCCTGTAGTTTGACAGTGATCTTAGAGAAGGGGAAACTTTAAAGTATACTACATAGTTATTAAGAAAACCTGTCTGTTACTGTCCACACAGTAACTGTGACGCTGTTTGGTAGCTTATGTCTGAGAAGATATATCGGAGATGATAAATAACTGCAGTGGAGCATTATTCCTCTTCAGCTATTACTCTGTAATAAATGATGTTCCTGTGTTTTTCTCTTGTTACTAGTAACAACATAAACATATCAGTTAATGAGGAGTCTATGCAATCTTCGTTTGGTTTTGAAAGGAAAAATCCACGTTACAGTGTTAGAAACAATAAACTGCCTTTTGGAATCCTAGATCATTGTTCTGTACTTGCTCCTGTGGTCTCCGTAGCATGTAGTGAAATGTAAGGCAAGAAAACATGTGGCTGTCTTGGGTGTGCAGTGAAGAGAGAGGACTGGATCTGTATTGTATCGTTTTGCTAGGGCTTTGAAGAGAATGCTATAAAATATTTTTTAGTTGGAAACATGATTACCTTCTGCAAGGTCTGGAAAGTGACACTGATACTGATAAAACTTATCCTGAGATAAATACATTGAAATTAATTCCAAAAAGAAATCTTCAACCTCTTATTCAGCTACCTAAAATACATTTTCTTTTAGGATAGGTATAAATGTTAAATAGAGATTTATGATACTTTCATATTTAAACTGAAAATTTCTAACTTTAGAGTCGCTGCCTTCCTTGTGGACAGCCCTAAAATTAATTTCATGCTTGGCTATTCTTATCAAACCTCTTTTTAAAATAATAACTCCCTGTAATTTTGCTTCATGATTTTGGTTGAACTTCTGAGTGGGACTTCCAACCCCTCTCTACTTTCCTTCCTCCCTCTGTTCCCCAAGTGACAACTGCCTTTGTTTTTGTGGCTATTTCTGTATACAGTGCTTATATATCTTAGCCTTCATACCTTACCTTATCTGATGCACAAGCTTGCTTTCCTTAAATCCACAGAGGGCAATTATATATACTGCTTTCTTAGATTATTCTGGTTAATGCTTTCTCAACGTATAGAGTGTTACAACAAGGGATCTGGTAGTTAATGGGACTCTGCAACAGCAATGCTGGCTATTGCTGTCTCTTGCCTAAAATTCCTGTAATATTGCCACAGAACTGGCTGAGCGTCTAGTGAAAAACAATGGAGAATGGGCTTTTTGGAGCTGTAAATTATCAGTATGGTAAAAGAGTAACTAATGCTGTCCGTAGTGAATAGCAAAAAGGAACAAAGCCTTATAGAGTGGCATAACTTACTGCTTTAGAGTGCATTAATTACCTTTTGGGGCAAATATACTACTGTTGTACAGACTTTCCTATATTTACAAGTGTGACATAATTCAGAATTGTACAGACTTTCCACATTTATATATTTACAAGTGTGACATAATTCAGAGTACTCATGTGGACTTCTGAAAAGCTCCTCTTTGTATATGTGTGACTTTTCCGTGGGTGCTTTTTGCTTCAGAACTGTATTGCCTTTTTTCTTTGGAAGCTAAAAATTAAGATCTGAATGACGTATTTATGGCATCTGTTGCTTAAGTAAACAGGCACAGGATACCGGGCAGAGACCCTTGTGTGATACCTGGAGGAACAGAGAACAAAGTGAATTGTTTGGTGTCTGTGTTTGGTGAACAGTGCAGGGGACAGTCTCTAAAAATTGCTCACTGTCCAAGCTACCAGTGGAATAGTTAAGTAATAGTTTTCACTAATGAGAAACTGTGAATTTGTTATTTCATTGTTTCTTTCTCTTTTAAATAGAAAAATAGCATTTTGATTTCCTTGTCTACTTGGTGTTCTGTGTTCTGACATCCCTATTTGGGTTTTTGTTTTGAAAACAGGGCGAGCCGGGCAGAAAGCTGAATGAAATTAATGACATTTGATTATTTTAATTTGTGCAAGTTTTTTTATGCTTCTTACATAACACAGCCTGCACTGTCAGCCTGGAAGTTTTCTACCTTTAGGATGTATCTACTCCATTGCAACTACTATGAATCTGGTGAATCGACAGATGTGGATTTTTTAGTTTAATTTATTTTACCAAACCAGCAATAAAACTTGAGTTTCAGTAATTACAAACACAATTTAAACTTCATTCTGTGTGTTGGAGTGATGCTTTGTTGGGCTTCACATGAGATTTTGTCTTTGCAGATAATGATTATTTTTTGCTTTTTTTTATTTTTTCCATGCATTAATTAAAGAAAAATTAAGAAAACAATTAATTGCAAGACGGGTATCTAGCATGAGGTCAATTGATTTAACATTCTTATCTAAATATTCTACAGTGCTTATTAAAATATAAAGTAATTTGGCGTAAGAGCTAACTTATGCCTTATTAAGAGCTGCATGGCTAGTTTACAGCTAAGTATGATTGCTTCGTCCTGTTTAAGAAGATTATCTTCTTTCTGTTTTTAAAACTGTAGCATCTTTCCTGGCTAAAGATAGAAGGAGGACAATTTAAACTTCTGATGAGATAGTATAAGGGCTGTTTGGGAGCTTAATAGAAATTTAGTTGATTTTTAATTAAAAGTCAATAGAATCAAGTGCACTTGAATGTTACTCCTTTACCATACTGTTAATTTACAGATAGATCTTATTTCAATAGGAAAAAGTGACTAATGGAGGTGACAAGAACTTAATGGATTTTTTTTAATGGATTGTGCTCTGCTTTCAGAAGCAGACCAGCATTAAGCCTGTCAATCTTTGTAAAGATCCGAGCATCTGTCACACGCACACACAAATACAGTAACTGTGATTTAAAATCTGAATGTTTACCCTTAGCAGTTTATAAAGGAACTATTAAATAGTTGTTCCTGTATTAAATTTATCAAATGCTGGAGGTTAAAATGAGTGTGCTGAGTGAACGTGCTTGGATAGCCTCATTCATGTGTGGTGTTGAAAGGCTCTGCCTATGCCTTATGCCTGAGAGGTGGTAATCACTGCATCACCCAGCAAGGCAGTTAAAATTGCATGTATTCAGCATTTCTGCACGGTGCTGCTTTTGATGAGTTCCTACGTATTTCTGTCTCAAAAAAAGTTTGCATTATAGTTCAACAGGATGTTTAAAGATAGGTAATAAGCAAGAAGTTTGGAAAAGGCAAATATGTAAATCAACATTGTTTATTTAGTGGACTCATCTGTGTCATGCATCCATTTTTATTACTATTTATTTATTATTACTCAGGATTTTAAGGAAGTTACCGATAGGAAAGTTCAGCTAAGGTTTTGTGGTAAGTTTTAAAGAAGGAATGGAGAGTGTGGACAAATGTATGGATTTCTCCATGTGAAAATAGGGTCCTTCAACAGAGGAAACCTTAGTTTTGATCGGTATATAGAGATGAGACTTTTGAGACACATGGATTTTTATCTCTGAACAATTCTGCAGTGCTATGTAACATTTAAAGGATAGTTGAGCAGCTGAATGAAATGCCCTTGCTTTTATTTTCCTAGACTTTGGTAGCTAATAAAATGTAATAGAGGATGTTGGTTGTAGAGGATGCTGAAAAAAAGGTGCTGCTGCAGGAGGTCCCAAATTTTATTTGAAATTGCTGTTGGTGGAGGCAACAACTCCCTGTTTTGTGTCTGACTGTTAAACTGGGGTTTTTTTGTAACACTGGTAATGCTTATGCCAGATCTTAGGAACCCCATATGTAAGTTCATGGCTTAGAAGAGAGGATAAATGGTTACTAGAAAATCTAGATCCATACCAAGACCTTTGTATGGCCTGCAGAAACCAAAGATGCACTAGAGTGTGGACAGTAGTTAAACTGGTCAAGAGAAAGCAATTAATTAAAAGATCTTGTTTATCAAAATGAATGCAATTCCACATCCAGATCTGCAGGTTGGTGATTTCTTGGAAGGAAATGGTACAGAAAATACCGGAGAGTCTTATGTTCTGTGACTTCAGTGCATCTTTACAATGCACTGCTAATCCAGACAGTCCAGGACAAACTGTTGGGGTTATGTAGCAAGTAATTTATACATGTGTTAGACTGATTTCTTGCATTGCTAGTAGTTACATTTTATGAAATGGTAATAAAACAACCTAACATTTTTGAAGGATAGAATTAATGAACATATGGAAAATACTTGCAAGAAAAAACTGAACAGATATCTTACAACCTTTTATAGCTGTATAAGAAAATGAGACTTGAGTTCTAATCCAGATGGAAAAGTAATAACAAGTCTATTTAAATAGTGCATAATGATTACATGGGCTAACCTCTGGAAATTTGCAATGAAAATATCTCCAAAGGATTGAGCAGTTCCAGATGTTAAATCATTTTGTGCATGTCTCCTTTTACACTGTCATTTCTATGACTGATCTATTCCATAAACCTGGTCTTGAGTTTGGAGAGAAGTATAGACAAGGAATAGCACAGAATGTCATGAACCTGAAACTGGACCACTCCACAGTGCCCAGGGTGAGACTTCTCCCTAAGGCTTATTTTTCTTACTGGGCAATTATCTTTACTTACCTCATAGGGATACTCTGACACTTCATATATCAGATACTTCTAAGATGTTTGAATGATCCTCCTTCCACTAAACCAAGAAGAATGGAAGAGAAAGGCTAAAGCTATTCTTGTATTAATTATTTACTCCCATGAAGGTGGTTGCTAGTTACTTTCATGTTCTCAAAGTAAACATGGCAAGCCCTTCACGGTTGTGTAATGCCACTTTTAATATAGAACAGAATGGATGACTCAAACTTATCACCCACTTCCGAAAGGAAAAGATAGCTCATTTTCCCATTGGCATTTCAAGGAGGGTCCTGGATGGCTTTATGCAAATTCCAGGTCTTTGACAAAAAGTTTCTATCTACAGAATAAGCTGTTCGTGGAAGCAGCATTTGCAAATTATAATTTTCATTCACAGATGCTTTATTTCCTATTCTTGATAGCTGTCAGGTTCTTCAATTCATCTATGACAACAGAGTCACATTTCTCAAGTTAAAAATAAAATACCTTCACCAATTATAGCTGCATACAATACCACCTGAATTCTGGTAGGGAGTTCCAGTCTTTTTTCTTTTTTCCTGTCTGATTGTGTATTGAGCCACACTTCTGTATGTCTCACAAGTTGCTCTCATTCCAACGCAGGGAGATGTTAGCATCCTTTTGTTCTAATTGGTTACATTTCCATTATTTTCCTTCTCAGGTCTCTTAAGCAGCTAGCTTGACCTGCTTGATAGTTAATCCTAGAATGGGAATTTATCACTTCCCTTAATTTTGGAACTGACAAGAGAAAGTATGTCTTGTTAATTTCATGTCCTTAAAAGCATCCTAGATGCTTTTTTACTCATGTTTTCCTTCTCCTTGAAAACATCCTTTATTGCATATTTTACTAACAGAAGTTCAGAAGAATCTTGAGAAATGTCAGATCCCTCTGCTTGTTAAAATGACTTTAGGGTACACCTGAATATTTATCATACAGCAGCATATTAAGGGCATTAAGCTATATGATACATTAATTGTTTTCTTATGTTAGCCCCTTAAGCCCCACATATGCAATCCTTGATTTTATTTTTTGGGGGGGTGGAGTGTATGTTAATGTTATATAAACAGGTGGAATTTGAGTTTAGACCATTTTCTAAGCCCCTCTAAGGTAATTTCATCTTACAAGGGCTACATGATATCTACTGGAGATTGAAATCTTCTTGAGTGATTGGATAATTTTCTTTTCCTTTCTTACTTTTTCTTGGCATTCAGCCCCTCAGTAAAAGGTGGCTACCCATGCTCAACTTCACAGTTCATCATATGAAGAGTTTTATCTTCCGTATGAGTACTCTGCAGATTTGATGTCCTTTGAAGTTGTTCTCAAATGCGTTAAGAAGCTTGGTTCCTTTTTGGGGGTGATAAGCAGAAACAAAACTGGACAATAGAAAAAATCCAACCACTTCCGTTACTCAACAGCTGCCTGTTTTAAAATGAATCTCTGAAATGTTGCTGTTGGGTGCTACAACATTCTTGAGATTTGACTGAAAAGATACTTCATCTGAAGAGTTGGCTTTTCCCAAATTGGTACTGCACAGGATCAGCTGCTTTCCTTTTCTAGACAGCAAGAAAAAATTTGCATCATCAGACTTAATTTGAGATAACAGGATTGCTAAGTCCTGTATCTTATTGAAAAACTGATTATAAAACATAAGTGAAATACTAAACTTGTTTTGGAGTAATTTAATAGGAGAGCCTCTGAATTCTTGGACTGCTTGTTCATTCTGCTACTATCCCAGTGGTTCCTTTCTACTGCCATCATTTTCACTCTATTCTCACTGCTTCCCATCTCAGAGAAAAGACAGTTCATATCAGTGTTAATTAGATGATTTATGTGTCTTTTGAAATGTAAGCAGTCTGGTTTCTGGGGGGGGTTATTATTTTTTTATGGTTCTTTTATGGTTTATTTTATTATTATTTTTATGGTTCTTTTTTTTATTTTTCACTTTGAAGTAAAGAAAACACAGGATTAATACATTTGGCTAATTCTTTAGTTAATATTGACATGCTAATCTGTCAAGACACTTTCAGCTCATAAAATGAAGGAAAGTTCCTTTGCTACTACAGTAAAACTACAAACATACAAACAGGAAAAACTTGCCTGAAAAAAGAAATTGTGCAGCTTTGCAGTTTTAATTTTCTATTGCTGCTGTTTGTAGAGCATATGTAGTGAATGAGTATGCAATATTTGGTATGTTGACGTAATGGAGTTACAGTAGATTTCAAGTAAGTTAGAAGTAAAATGAGATTACTGGAAAGGAAATTGAATAATCAGTGTTTTTCTTGGTTTAGCCCTTTGGGACTCAATTTCGTGTGCAACACAACCTCTCAAATCTGACTTTCAGCTAAACAGAAATTCAATATGTATGTGATACACAGATGAACACTTTACTGGACGTTTTTCAATATGTCAGTTCAAGTTTGGCTAAAGATGATGTTACTTTTTGGGTTATTCTTGTTGGTTTAAAATTAGTTCTTTGCCTTATGTTGGCCAGCTTCTGTAGAATATTTTTTACGAGCATTGTTTATAAAGCAGCCTAAAACTTAATGATTTGAACTGTTTATCACATTATAAACAGGGTACACTATAAGACTAGTGATAAAAAGAACACCTTACATGATATCAGGTTTCCTTTATAAGCTACAAGATTGCCAAGTGACATTTGCAGCTATGAAAGTACTACGCATGACGGTATAGGTGTACTTTGAAAATGGGTATTTTGCATAGAATGCTTTATGCACATAAGAAATTATGGTTCAGGTAGCTGTGGTTTATTTGTGTTGAATATTTCTAAAGTTGCTAGGTTTTTAAAGCCAGAAAGCCACTGAAGTTAGCTTACCACTGGTGTGACTTCCGTCATATGTTTTCAGTTCTTGCTTTTTAAAAATTTGAGCTTGTGGTATATTTTCTTCCTAAAAAAAACTCCAATTGCTGAAAATTATGCATTCTTGTAAACAAGTTGCAGAAATTGTGACCTTTGATACTTTGTTTCAAGCATAAATTATCCTTGCCATTTAAGAGAAGGAAAAATCACATATTTTGCATTTGACTACCTTCAATTTCTTGTCATTCGTTCTTCTTTGCCTCCTTAAGTTTAGGACCCTTCTGTTGCTTTTGATGTCTTATTTGCATACTTCAATCAAATTACCCTTTAACTTTTTTCTTGTCAAATAAAGGCTTCTTTACTCTGTCACTGTGATTCTTTAATCATTTGTATGTTTATTTTTCTGTGAGCTTTTCCCATTTTTTCAGCATTGTTCCTATAGAATCAGGGAATCACAGAATGGTTTAGGTTGGAAGGGACCTTGAAGATCATCTAGTTCCAATCCACCTTGGTTGGAAGTAGATGACCTTGGTTGTATGCAGTCAATGAAGAGATGCGGTACCTTTGCATCTGCACCTTGGTTTCTTCACAATTTATTGCTACTTAGGCACCATAGTTTTTTTCCAGAAATTATTTCACTTTTCTTCCAAATCATCAACAGCTGAATATTCTGATCAGTACTGAACGGTTATGAGACGGTTCCTGTGCTGCTGCAGGAAAGGTACAACCATACTAGGATGGTATCCTTGAGCTCTATCATATGTCTCATTTTTAAGCCCATTTAATTTATATAATGGCGGTGTGTGTATTTAATCAAAATGTTGTGTAAAATCAAGTCACACGTTTTCAGAAGCTGTAAGTAAACTACATCAAAATTGTTGCTTTTTATCAACCAAGTTTTATAATGTCCTCAAGAACCAATATCCACTTAATGTGATACATTTTCTGCTAATGTAAGTTGATTGGCACTAATTGTTGATTGTTAGTGGTGACAAAAATTTATGACTCAGGCATAAAACAGGCCGTGACGGTGTAAACCTATGTCGTGCTCTGTGTCTGTATATAAAATCTTTCTTGGTGTAGTTTTATTTGTGTACTCATTCTTTCTGATCTTTTCTAGTTAGCATGATGTGTCATAAAAACAAACGCATTACTTAGGAATGAAGACATTCAGGAAACTTAGTTGTGATTGTAAATACGGGAAAAACAAAACGGTTCTGTTGCAGAAACAAGACCTGGCCTAATAATAGAGACCACCATAATAGAGATGTCTTCTCATCGTTCCTTTTGGGATTTGTGAATTTGCATACAAGGGGGCTGTGAGATTGGGTGTGGCACATGGAGTGGAATTCTTCATTATCTGTAGGTACTTACTATTGTGATGGCCGCACCAAGTTTACTTCTGTAAGTTTAATATAACTGTGCTCTCCACTGACTGTAGGACTCTTAAAAATTACTGATGTAGTTACTGAATGCAGAGTACTCTTGACAAATAGTCCTTGATTTCAGTTCAAATAGTTCAGCCTCTTGTAATATGCCATTGTGTAATATATGGAGTTTTTGTGTAATTTTGTACTTTATATTAACTTGGAAAGATGCTAAAAGCAAAACTACATTTGTATTGAAGTGGATTATTAGAAAGTCAATAGAAACACAACAAAAACTGAAATGGCTGGAATTTGTCAGCATAAATTTATCCATCATTGAGATTCTCTTATTTTCTCAGGAGCAATTGAGACAATTATACTGGGGTGTGGGGCAGGGAAAGCTTTGCTCCAGAAAGCAAGCAAAAAGTCCACTGTAGTTTTATCACTGGTGACTACCAGAATGCTCGCAGCATCAGTCCACCATAGTGTTGATCCTCTATTTTTGTTACATGCTAATTTTTTTTTCAGTCTAGTTTAATGTCAACGCACTACAAGAACACATTTATGGATATGAAACCATATCCTTTGGGTATGAATTAAATAAGTGTCTTTGTAATATACAGGCAAATTATAGATTGGCCTTTCGACTTGTGTTTAGAAGAAGGAAAAAAAGGATTTTTTTCCCATTTCTTAAAAGAAATAGCTTAACCCCTTTTCCTTTGTTGCATGATGGGGTTTTCCAGTATCAGATATATGTCCCAACATAATCAAATTCCTAGAAATGCAACAGGCATCTCAACATTGTTCAGAAGCTCCTATATAGTATTTTAAAACTACTAAAAAATTTAGAACTACTTTAATGGGCAACTTCTCAAGAAAATTACTCTTTATGTATTCTATGGTAGCTATGTTTGCTATCAGTTTCTTTCACTATGTTTATTCACTACAATTTCTTGTTAAAAAGGTAACAAATATGACATTGTCTATAGTTCAGTTTATTCTGTGCATGCAAAGCAGGATTGTCTGGAGGTGACAATTCAGTGTCCCAGTAGGCTCAGAAGCCTTGGACTAGTCTCTTTTATGACAGTGAGATCAATGCTGCTGTTAAAGCTGCCGAGTGTGTTTAGGCTATAATAATGTCTGCACCATTATTTACCAAAAGAATTCCAGAAGCAGACTGTATGAGGTATTATTTGGTAAGACTATAGGTTTGGTGGGTTGCTGAATTTAAGGAAAGGGAAGGGGGAAAGCACTTGTTAAATAAAATGTCTAGACTCCTGTCTGCAGGAATCAATTGGCTCTCACCTATTTGTATATTCCTAACACATATCTCTAGCATCATCACTTTTCTCAGCTGTCACTTCATGGCAACAAAGCAGCAGCAGCAGTGCCTTAGACATGGCATTTATAACTACTGGAGCAGCAAAACAAAACAAGCAGTCATTCCCTATTGTAATGGGTTTGTTTTGCCTTTATGAAGGAAGAAAAGGACCTTCAGCTTCTTAAATATTTTTCCAAGATTAAAGTATGTAGATGCTTCTGTTCTCTTTCAGTCTGGTATGTTTTCCCTTATGATTTTACACACACCTCACTTGCTTTGTTATTTTAAAACCTGCTGCACTGTATTATTTTCTAAAGACAGTAACTCTGTCCACACTCTTTGGTTATGCAACTCCTTTCATGACCTGCATGGCTGCTAGTCAGACTTGATTGACAGTGTTTCCTCTTAGACACGTTAGATGTGGGTGCACAGGAGGCACTCTCATAAATTTAAAGTACCTTCTGATGCCAGCCTGAAACTTCTTAAAAAAAAAAAAAAAAAAAAAAAATCCCAATAGCATTAATACCATTCATGATCAGGGGAAGTAAAACTGAAACAGTATTTTGAAATGTGAACTTCTAAAATAGTTTTGGGTGACTGACACCTGTATGCACAAATAAATTCCAAAAGAACTCAGTAGATTATATCCCGTACATGCATTTCTGTAGTTGCTTGTTCTCCCCTCTATGATGTTACAAGACATGAAGCATCTGTAACACTTAATAATACGTAACACTCTGCTGGTTTTGGCTGGGTAGAGTTAATTTTCTTCACAGTAGCCAGTATGGGACTGTGTTTTGGATTTGTGCTGGAAACGGTGTTAAGAGCACAGGGATGTTTTAGTTCCTGCCTGCTGAGCAGTGCTTACACAGAGTCAACAGCCTTTTCTGCTCCTCACCCCACCCCACCAGCGAGTAGGCTGTGGTGCACAAAAAGTTGGGAGGAGACAGAGCTGGGACAGCTGACCTAACTGACCAAAGGGCTGTTCCATACCATGGGATGGCAGGCTCAGCAATAAAACTAGGAGGAAGGTTGGTCAGGGACCCGCTGCTCAGGGACTAGCTGGGCATCAGTCAGTTGGTGATGAACAATTGTTTTAATTTGCATCACTTGTCTTTCTTGGGTTTTACTTCTCTCTCTTTGTTATTTTCCTTTTCATTATGATTTATTATTATTGTGTGTTATTTCATTTCAATTATTAAGCTGTTCTTATCTGAACCCACAAGTTTTCTCACTTTTACCCTTCCATTTCTCTTTCCCCATCCTGCTGGGGGAGAGTGAGTGAGCGAGTGGCTGTGTGGTGCTTACTTGCCAGCTGGGATTAAACCATGACAAATGCTTAATGTAATAATTCATAAAGACTATTCTCTGTTAATAGCATATCAAGGTTTTATTTTCATAAAGCCCTAGTATGTATATTTACCTCTCCATTACAAAAGAATGAAGTAAAAGGAGATGGTAGATGCTAATTCTTATGAGGAGCATTTTGATTTGCTGGTAAACACATGATAATGATTGTAATTCAGTTCTCTACTGGAATAAAAGCTCCTTTCCCTGCATCTTCCCTGAACAGAGCTCCTCTTTTCAACGAAGACAATTCCAGGAGATTGTGTTATTAGCTTTTGAATTGGTTCAAACAAAAAAAAAAAAATCTCTTTTGTGAAGAGAGGGTCATGCTTCTATGGCTCCAATAATTCTTTTGTACGGTTTCACTTTCATGAGAATTTGTGAATTCTAGCTTGATTTCATCAAAGGCAAAGGTTTTCATTCTGCTACAAAAAATATCAGTGGACTGCTGCATACCATATAGGTGTTACTAATTTCAAGGATCAGGTGTAACATGAAACATGATGAGTTTGGGGTTGTGGCAGAATATCAAACACAATACAATGGAAGGATGAGTATATGTATATTAACATAGGGTATTTTTATAGTTAGGGAATATGTCCTGGAAGGAGTCTCTTTTTTTTGGTTTTGTTTTGTTTTTTCTCCTTCTTTCTTTCTTTCCCGTCCTTGAAATACAGAACTTCTTAGTTAATGGACTGTAAAGTGGATATGTCCCGCAGGGCAATTTTTTACCTGAGAGGGCTGAGGAGCAGTAGGTATTGTTTGGACTATGAATGAAACATTTCCCATTTAGTGAGTGCTTAACCAGAACACCTGATCTCCTGAGTGCTGGCCATAAGTGCCTGGCCAGCTGACTTGTATTCAAATTGATCAATGCTTCTTTTATATAAAATAAAGATTTTAAAAAACAAAACATAAAATGGAAATGTTGTTAAGAAAATAAATAAAAAATTCTCATTACCCTCATTGGTGGGGTATTAATTTTTGTTTGGCTTTGCTAACCTGTAATTTTGTAAAATAGACCTAATAAATGGTGATAACGGGTATCATGTCTAGTAGAGATTAGTCTTTCAGTTTCCGCTGAAGTGGAACACTGAGAGTTTAACTAGCCTGAGAGCAACAGTGATTTATTTGCGTGCTTCCAGATCCAGAGAGGGCAAGACAGCGACTTCATGCGAGGAACAGGAGGCAAAGCTGGTAAGGCATATTTTCTCACACACGGAAAAAGTGACACTGTTGCTTCAGGAGAGGCAGTGTCCTAGGAGCTGGTACCTGGGCTTAATTAATCCTGTTACAGAAGCATACGTGATGGGACAGAAAGTGAATTACAAAAAATAGCGTGCAAAATAATAAGGTTCTCGGTCTTCACACCTAGCCAGGTTGATTTGCTATACTAGGCAACCTTAGGAGTCCAGGACTTCCATCTTTCTCGTTGGTTATCCCCTTCTTGGAAAGCGTCAGTCACATGAACTGGCTCACTGCCCCAGTTTCTTGAACTGAAAGGTGCAAATAGTGGTTACAAAACACCTGAATCAACAGTGTGTATTTGTGGATGGGATGTACCATGTCGGTACGTTGTGAGCTCATGTCATAATGATTTCTCACCATCTCCCGAGAAGGTTTTAAGATGAAGGTCTGGTCTTTGCTTAATTCAGATGAGGTCATTTGTTTTATCCTAACTCACCAAAAGCTACTTTGTTTTCAGTAGGATGGTACCTTAGAATGATTTGCTTGAGCACAGAGGTTTTTTCAGTTTCGAGTTTTTGTGTTTTTTTTTTTTTACCTCCAGTGAAGACAAGGTCAAAGGTATTGAAGTAGCTTCTAGTTATGATATGTAGTTCTGACTTCTGATATTCTTTTAAGGTGTTCGCTTTTGGGTTTGGGGGATTTTTTTTTTTTTTGGTGATAAATCAGAGCGTGAATACCTGCAATTGTTTAAATAAGTAGGAAAAAAAAGCGCCTCTATTCTCAGATCCTCTGGAAGAGGATGAAAAAACTTTGCTGAATTCCCCACAGATTGACAGAATTTAAATAGAAAGGAAATGTCCCTTTAATGAAAAAGCATTAATTTACTGTTGCAAACTGGAGGAATAGCAACATTAAAATGAGCAATAGACAAAATGATTCATTCTTTAATACACAGTCAAATAACCTGAGCAACATACGTTCTTCTTCCACTCCCCACCCACCCTTTTTTTTGAAGTAGGGAAAAAAGGTTTAGACTGTACACGTGTCAGTGGTCTGGTATCCAGGTTACAGCAACTTATTTATAGCCAGGTTCAGAAGTTGCTTCGGTGTCCTAAGATGGTTTCTTTTGTTAAGATTTGTCACTACTGAGGGAACATGTTTAGCTTTATCATTAAAGGGGATGTACCACATAATATAATCTTTGAGTTGCTTCTTTACCATTAAACACTGACTCAGTCTGAGTAACTACCTTGGAAATAATTCTTATAGCTGTATGCAAATGACAGGTTAATACTTCAAAAATGTTGCGAGAGAGAGCTTAAATTATGTTTATCAAAGCAGTAAAAGGCTAAAGCAATGTATTTCTGTATACTGTATATGTATGATTTTTTTGAAAGCTCTTACTAGACTGCTGCCATAGGAGAGAGTTGATTTCTACCAAACTTTATAGTAACTTTGATCTGGAAAAACTGACTGTTGTTGAGTTGTTTATTGTAGAGATTAGGACAGAGAGAAAGGTGTTTACTCATTTGAAAAGTGTGCTGGTTCGCTTAAGCTCCTTCTATCTCGTAGGAATTCTGTCACGCTTGGATAAAGCCGTGGTTTGATTCATGTATCGTCACTATAAACAGCATTATAGTTCTGGATTTTATCATCACCTGATGGCGTGCTCATAGTCCTCTGAGAGCTACCTGTGTGTAGACAAACTGAATGTGCATAGATGAGCAGATCTGAGCCCAGAATAAGTCTTTGCTTTGACTGTAAGACCCTTCTTTTCCTCCTTCATCATAGTGTCTGTCCACCAGAGCACCTGACTGGAACTACTCAAAAAAAAGGAATTTTGAACTTGAACATAGGCAACGTTTTTACCTGTTATCTTCATTTTGTTCTTCTATATTTCTTTTCATAGTTTTAGATATTTTTGTTTGTTTGAGCTGAAATACAACACATTCTTGTAAGAGAGGTCCTACTGTTGCTTTCTAGTCCAGTGTTCGTGACCTCAGTGCTCGTTATCAGAAATTGAGCTGTGATGGGAGAGAGAGAGAGTTTGGCCTAAACACACTGTCAAAATGTTTATGTAAGAAAATAATGAAATGAGAAAATGAATTATACCCCTTTAAAACCATTTTATTATTTGTGTAGTGAGCTTGCTGTTTTAATTTTGATATGAAAATTAATTTACTTCTAAATTCTAATTATTGCATTCTGCAAGCAATAAATAAGATGACAATGTAGAAGGAGTTTCATTTTCCAGCTGGGGGGTGTGTGTGTGTGTGTGTGTGTTCAGAGTTTTATTTGCATAAGGTCTCCTAGAACACAATGAAATTACTTTTTTTAGTGGGATCTGTGGTTGTTAGGGAAGACGGGGAGCATGAAAGGAATAATTTAATATTTCTGAAGTTATGGGTAAAACCTCATGAGAACTCTTGGCCTCATTTACAAGAGTGCAGTAATATTGGCTTATTGACCTGAAGCACTTGAAATAACTGTCTTGAACATCTCACGCAGAGGCTGGATTCTCCGGCTGAACTACCTGGGTGCTGAAGTAATAATGTTATAGCTAATAATATACAAATGTTTAAAAAAAAAAAAAAGGGGATTTGCAGTCTCAAGAAGTAAAATAGTCCTAGAATTCTTTAGACACGTCACTGATGTGCTGGGGCACTTGTGCATCCAGGTTCCTGAAAAGATAATATAGAATTGTCATGTAATGGGGAACCTTAGATTTCAGCATTTTAATGTAGCCTGCTCTTCTGATTTTCACAGCACTGGGGAAGTAGATTAACCTCAATCTTTTTTTTCAGCGATAGAGCAGAGAGAACAATTTTGCTCTTTTATAACAGATGGTATGAATGGTTTATTTTATGATGCAAGTTCTAAGTGATTTTGTAATACTGTAATCCCTCTTCCAGCTTTAGAGATGGAGTAGTATACAACAACCTAGTAGGTAATCAAGAAACTGGCATTTGGGATTGCTGAAGGCTAATGAAGCTTAAAACGTTTGCATTTGACTTGTTGATGGGAAATACTAAAATGGAAATACTAATGGCCAGGGGGCTTTACCGGTAAATTGACCTAAATTTTCTGAAAAGGTATGAGACTCCTAACTTAATGTGTCACTTAAAAGCACATATGACTGCACTAGTCTGCACTGGGAGTTCATAGAGTAAGTAGACTAAAAAGGGGATAGGTGGGAGTGTGTGGGGATACTGCAAGTTACCTATTTTTATCTGGAATTCCTGAACCACATCTGACAAGAAAAATTATCTCTGAACATCTACTCAGCAATTTCAGAATACTGTTTTTACCCCAATCCTTTTGTCGCTTTGTTGTTTTTAATTAGAATTAATTTCTTGTTAGCTGGGCCTTGGTCCTGCAAAAGTGGACTTTTGTGTTTGCTTTTATGTAATTTGAGTGAGTTTTTTTCTGCCTTGTAATCTGGGGGCTGCTGGACCAGTGAAACCAAGATTAAATATCTGCTGATGGGTTACTCACACTAGTGTGATGAAAGTTCACTTTTCAGCAAGAAAAGACAGTTATTTCCTCAGCAATAGAGTAGCCTGCATAGGTGGGCAATGACGAGGGAGATACAGCAAGCCAAGCAGTCTTTATATTTTGGGAAAGTGAATGAAATCAGTAATTTTGTTGTACATGAAGAAGTGTTTTGTAAGTTCATCCCAGAAGCTTGAAAATTATGTATCCTTCCTCATTTTCTTTTAAGGTGCATTTGCGAATGTTTGGGGTGTGTCAGAAGGTGAGTGAGGATCTTGGCTTACAGAGCCATGCCTGAAATTGTCAAAATAATACATGAATTCATATAAAGATTTCACAGTTAACCACTGGTGTCCAGTTAACATCACTATGATAGCATCAGGAGCAGAAAAGCTGAATTTTACTACATTTAGCCAAATGGAGCCATGAGGTTACTGAGGTTACAGTGCTTCAGATTAATCCGTATGACCTTCTGTTGCCGTTAACTATCCTTTCATCCCTAAGAGTGGGTAGTGTACTAGATTTTGCCATCCACCTGCCTTGCAATAGCATCCTTTATCCTTTATTCAGATTTAAGTAACTCTTTACTGGAATTTTCGGTACATTCTGTTGGGCTGCCTCCATTCAGTGACTGATATACGACACCTTTTTCCCCCTCTCATCTTGAGACTTCATCAGCTGTAAAGGCTGGAATTAGCATTTTCTGCAAAAACAACAAAAAAAGCTATTTATCTTAAATTGTAAGTTAATTTTTTTTCTTTGCATATTTAGTATTATTGAGAACAGTGTCTGAGTTAGCAAGGATACAGCTTTGTGTGAATTTTTCCCCAGCAGAAGTCAGAAATTAAGAAAAAGGTTTTATCTCCTGATATTCCAGTGATTTTTAATCAGAATACAGTAATTTTAAAAATGATTGAGACTGAATCCATCAAAACATGTATGAGGATCTTTCCTAAAATATTCTCCAGTATTGTAGTCTCAACATTCTTTGTCTGTAAGTCTTATTAAAATATTGAACACATTATTATTAAAATATTGAACACATTATTATTAACACTATACGGAAGTCCCTAAGAGATCTGTGTTGTAAATTGTGAGGCCTCTGTCTGCACCCATTCACGTGAATAAACCTGTTAAGTACAACACTTTGCAGCTTAAATAGTCTAACTAGTTTAGTAGTCAGCTTCACTAATCAGAACAAACTAGAAACTGTACATCATATTTCGTATTGCACAAGTTACACTTAGACCTTTTTTAATGTTTTAAAGTGACTTCTCTGCAGAAACATAGTATCATAAAAAGGTTTTGGAATATTTCTTCTATGCAAGCACTGTTGCGCTTATTTCCCACTGGGTTCAACTGCTGAGATTTTTATGGCATTTACTCTTAAATTTATATAAATTGGAAAACATAAGTCTCCCCTAACCTTTAACTATATGAAAGCTAATATCTGTCTGAAGCCAGTTGCCTAGGCTACTGTATGGGTAAGGGGATGTATAGGAACCTGCAGAGAGTCATTCCTGCCTTCGTTTGGACTGGAATGATTTTGCCATCTGGGGATGTGTAGTCTGCTAGTTTTGGCTATGCTCGATTTATTAGATAATTAAACTTAGATGAAAGCAAATCTTATACAAAAAAAAGTCTTGATTCAACTTTGTATGTCTAGCCTTTAATTTCAGGATAATTATTAATAGTGCTTGTCTGTTTCAGTGACCCAAATACTTGGACAAACTGTAAATATTGTATAGTAAGACAGAACTTTTAAAATATGGTGTCTGATTTCAAACATCTGCATGTAGGTATGTAAGTAGCATTGACCTGATTTTCAGAACTAGAGCACTGCTGGTTGTGCCAACAAAAATAGAGCATGCTGACGCTTTCTCAGAAACTGGTTTTCAGCATATGATCCCCAAACTCATGGTCTGAGGTATGTGGTGCTAAGGGATTGCTTTTCATTTTTGATTTCTGAAGTTATTGTCCCAACTTGATAATATTTGGTATGCTATTATATGGAGGAAGACGTTCCACTTTTACTCTTGTTCTGCCTCTGTGCTCAGAGCAACAATAGAGAGGTGGCATACAATTTTTTTGGTCTTGTGAACTCCATAGTTAAATGAGTTTTGCAGGAATAAAGAAAGATTTCTGTTAGCTTTAAAGTTTTAAAAAGGAGCCATCAAGATGAGCTTGTGTTTCACCATTTAGCACTAATCCTTCCTTTCTAATTGTAAATCTATGCCTTCTTGCTTGTTTGGAGTTGACAGTTAATGGCTTTGTGATTGATCAAAACTGGAGTTTGGAGCACGAGCTCTTGGTCTGAGTCATCACTGTACGTGGAGGGTGTGGGACCAAGGAACATGCAGGTATCTAGTTGGACTGATTTTAAAATGTCCTTGCCCACAACCAGGTTAGGAATATTACGTCAGTCACGTTGCCCTATGCTCCTACCCATCTTCATGCAGCACACGACTCACCCCTGCACACTTTCGTATGCTTAGTGGGAAGGCTGCTGCTCTCAGCTGGCTTTCTTCTGCACAGAGGGAATGTTCTGCTGGTGGACTTTAAGCAGCAAAGGCAATTTGCACTATTTAAGCTTAAATAGAGTTAGTGAGCAAGGGAATGCAAGTCTGCTCCCTCACAATCGGAAACCGTGTTGGTAATTATTCAAGATAAAAACAAAATTAGTATTCTTGAAAATGCTTTTAGTCTATTTTAAAACCCTGGTTTTATAGTGGAGTATTGCTCAGTTGAAAGCGCTTTCAGATACAAGGGGTTACTTTCCTTTGCAGGTGAACATTTAAAAGCAGAATTTATAAAGTAGCTTCACTTTCTGTAAAGAAGATATTTTATTTAGAAAATTGTAATAAAAGTTGATACAGGCCATTGAAGAATAGATTGTCCACTGCTGCTAATTGCCTATAAGGAAGAAATATGACAGACTACAGAGGTATTGCAGTTTGTGCAGTCATCTCTCCTAGACCTATTATTGACTGAGGGTAACACCATGTGCCTTTCAGATAGCAGGCCTGGTTGGTGTTTCTAACCTGTTTGTTGCGAAGCTATTGAACATAGTGTCATAGCACGGGAAAAGAAAGAACATTCAAACAAGCCAAAAGCTTTGATCAGCATCATGATTTTTAATCATTCGTATTTAGTTGGAAGCTTTAATTGGAAAAATCAGATTTTGCAACTCCTTATTGCCTTAGGGAAAAAAAGCAAGCGATCCCTGATCTTAATACCAGTTTTCTCTGAGTGACGCAGTCTAACCAGACTTTCAAAAAATGTATATAAATGTGTGTGTAAAGAAAATATGTATTAGATTTGAAGGAAATAACATTTTTCTTCCCTTTATTCCTTTCTCTTCACTTAAGAGAGACAAGTATGTGTCCTGAACAACATCCATGTTGTTACAAGCAACATTATATATTCAGAAAACTTTGTGTTTAGATGAACCTTTTTTTAAATACTGTTGTGCAAGTATCTCGGAAGAGAAGGCACACACAACACTTAAACAAAATTTGAGCCATCACTCTAGGTTTCCTATTTATAGAAATTCCTTAATGATTGAATCTTTATAATTCTTGTAGTAATAGTAGATGCTAAACTGTTACTATTTCCTGTTTGGAATGGGCCAGGTTTGCTGTGCTGGATGTAAATGAATGGTCTTGTGCATCGGTCTTTTGGTTTACACAGGGGTGGCACATTAATTACGTGAACGGCTGTATTCTCACCATAACATCAGGTATAGAGAATAGAGTTGAGGACTCTGGAGGGCATAGCACCTTAGGAGCTTTGGTCCACAACAAAAGTCATTACAGTGCGTTTTTAAAGACAGTAGGTTGAGAACTGGCTGTGTGAGTTACAGATTCATCAGAGAAGCCCCATAATTCATCCTATTAAGCATATCCTGTGCTGACAGCGCACAAAAGACTAGTTTTGCTGTGCAGCGGCAAGTTCACCTAGAGATAACAAGTTTGACAATATTCTAAAAGTGTGAAGGAGAATTTAAATTAAAATAAAGGTCAGCTGTATATATTTAAGCTTTAAAAAATAATCAAAGGACAAAAAAAATGAATAGGCCATGTGAAGATAAGATTGCTGGCATGGTGGGGAATAAAAAGAAGGGAAAGAAAGAGAGAGGTGAACTTTTAACCCAACCATGGATAAATGAAATTTGTGTCCCTCAAAAGCAAAGCATTGCCAGAAAGATTACCTCTACTAACAACCAAGCATGTCTTTAATAAGATCAAAGAATCAAACCTCTGACAGAACAGGGTAAGAAAGCACTGCTCTGATCAGTGCAACCGTATCTTGTTTGTATTGTAAAACTACTCTCAGTTGTATCTCCCTTGGTGTTACAGCAATAAAATTAAGTAAATCTTTCCATAATGACATTTTTTCCTTTAGAAATTGTATTTTATAATTCTAAAGCATGTTTTGTATTTGCCTCAGGCAACCCAAGTTGTCAAATAAACTCTCACAAATTACCTGATTTCAAAGTCTAAATGTTCATCTTGGAAGAATAATGATGCTAAACACTGGCTCACATCTTCAGCAGAATCTTGAGTGCCGGTGGTCCCCAAATGTTTTTGTTTTGAACAATATTGCCTAATGCTTTTTGTCTGCGTGAGAGAAGTTAGACAAAAATAACCGCATGTAACATGGAAAGATGCAAAGTTACTTAAAACAAAGAAGTTCCTTCCCTGAAAAAAAACACTGGAAAACCTCCGAATTTTTGAAAACCTGAGCTGGGATAAAATACCGTGATATACATATGTAATGTGTTTAATGATACAGTGTTTGAAACATTGTAACTGATTTTAAAAGATCAGGTAGGCAATAAAAAAAAATAAATCGCCTGCATGAACATATAAAACAGAACCAGAAGCAGTATAGCATTTGGTGTTTCTCTAGTTTTCATCTGGCATCCCTGCAAATTCTGAAAAGGATCCAGATGCTTTTCAGGTTTGAGGTGACAGGGTAATGTGCTTGTTCCCACTGGAAGCGAGAAAAAAAATATCATTTAATCCTGTATGTCTGCTGACTAGTAAAGACATTGTTTCTGGCTTGAGCGAGCTAGGTATCTGGGATGCTAAAATGATTCATTATAGAAACGGATTTTAAATTGCTATGTACAGCGAAGTCATCTTGTCTAACCCAGAACCATTCAGTACTACCAAAGAAAGGTAATGTTCTTCTGGATTGAAAGAAAAATATGCTCAATTTTTTTCTCATATTACTTTTATATCATGCTGGAAGGTCTTACTTTTGAATACTGTTTGACTGAGAAAATTTTTTTCCTATGTTTGAGACATACTGATATTTCTTCTTCCAGTAAAAATGTTAGATGAGATGTTAGGAAAAGAGTGTGAAGTAGCAGAAGTGATTTATGACCCTGTTATCTGACATGACTTTAACCTTTTAGGATTTTTGTGTGACAGTCTACTACATTGGAAGATAATTCTTTAGTTGTTATGTCATAGAAACCCACACAACTTCAAATACCGCCAGATCTCTCAGACATTCCAGGACAAGTTCTCCTGTTTTATTTTCTTTTAACCTTTTTGAGTATATGGGGAATATTTCTTTGGTATATAAGGATGTGCATGTTTTGGATTATGAAAAAAAACACTTGGTCAAGGATATAAAAAAGAAAAAAAAATCTGGGCCAAAAGGTTTTGGAGATTTCTCCTCTCAAGTAACAGCTCTTAAAGGACTTCTAAGGGAAAAAGGCAAGGTCACAGCAAAGTAATGTTTGGAACCCTGAGAATTTTGTTTGTTTTGCCTGTTCGCTCTCCTATTTGTTTCCAGTCAAGATTCATGTGACTGTTGAGGGAGTCTGTGTTTGAAGAAAAGATTTGAACGGCTGTGATCTTCAGTAATCTCACTTTTATAAACGTGTATCTTTTTAAGACAGAAATTGCATTAATTTATCAGGATTGCCTATTTTTAGAGGTGATCACCTGCCTCTGCACCCCAGGAGTCATCCTGTCTCTTTTGGAGACAGCAGGTCTTGGAGATGGTAAGCTGGCTCACGTTGCTGTTTGGGGACAGTGAAGCTGACAGAGCGATAGTGTATCGTGGCCGATTCCAAGGTGTGCTATGTTTGCAGCAACAGCCTTGTCCTTGCATGCCAGGCTTGCTCACTCCTGTACATATGCATCCTTTCGGCTTTCTCGGTGTGCTGCTCCCATTTTTCCTGAAGAACTCTCCTTACCCATGTTTAGCGCAAAAAGGAGTGGCATTTTTGCTTCATCTAGAAGCTGAAGAAAAATCACCGTAGGATACTTTCATTTCCAGCATTTCCTTAACTCAAAGAAGAAAGAGAATCACTTTTCAGTCTGGTCATAAGGAAAATGAATAAATACAAATGGTCCCCAGATTCAGGAATTAACTATCTGCTTTTCATCGGTGCAGACCCAGAACTGGTTCAAGACTCAAGGTCTGCAGGAGAAATACTTCTGTAATGCCATCCTCCTGGTTCACAGTGGGGCCAAATCACTACTGCTAGAAGTTATTCCTGTAGTGAGGTAATGCCTCTTCACAGGTTTCTCTCATTCCCAGAATGAGTTTTGAAGCTGAGACACAGTCATTTTTGGTACCGTGTTACCCCATTTAATGAGTAGCAGACCAGTCACAGGTGCAGACCCTGGACTTTTCAGATGCCTGTGATAGCACTGGTCAGCTCTGCTGAGATTCATGTGTGAAAAGTCTCAGCTTCCCACCTGTCTCTGCTTGCATGTTATGTTATAGTTACTCAAGGACCCATCACTGGTCCAAGATCTTGTCTGACATCTCAGCATTGCCCATTTGAGATGCTTGAGGCATCTTTCAGAGCTGTGTTCAGAATTGCTACTTAATTCATTTCAAATTGAAAGTGGCCTTCTCAGCTGAGATCATTTCAGCCAGAGAATGAGTCAGCTGCAGGTTTTTATGGCTGATTATTCCTATGTGATAATGTTTCATAGCAACAAAGTGATGCTGAGCCCTTGCTGCAAGTTGACTCCCAAATGGTCTTAAAACTGTAATTGAATCTGTAAGTACAGCTTTTTTTTTTTTTCTTTCAGCCTTGCTATTTGTAGGGAGATGAGAAGTTGCGCTCACTGCATGTTGCCAAAGCTGTTACACTGCTGAGATTAAACTGTTGGTTTTCTGTTCTGTCTATAGTTCCAAAGGCCAAACTACTGACTCTCTGGAAAAAAAAAAAACAACACCCTAACTGAATAAGTGAATAACAGTCTTTGTTGCTGTATTACCATTTTTGCTGGTATTCCTTTCTCCCTATACCTCAGAATTCAATTGAGAATATCTTCCCGATTCAAATGTGATGGTTTTTGAGATGTCACAGAGGCCCACTGAATTTGTCAGGCAGTAAGCATTGGATTATGCTGATAGAAGTCTGGTTTTGAAGAACAGTACTGCGCCGACGCAGCTCTATGTGTCCCAGTGTATAGGAGAGTTCCTGCTTTTCAGTCTTTATGTTGGGATTCACATTCTCACTCGCATTCTCAGCTGATAGAATGACTCAATAGAAGCACTTACTGCCACTGTGGGGAACACAGCTTGTTCCTCCTCTCTTCCACTCTGTTTCCTCCCACCTCTCTTCTGGAGTCTGCACCTTTTGATGGGCTTTGCGCTCCTTAAGAACGTAAGCAGTTCTGGAAGCATTTCACAGGCTTCTCTTACATGAGTGCATGGCGAGCTAAAGCTGGGAGGTATATTATTGCTGAAAAACCTGATTGCATGCATGTGACCTACAAAGGGATCTACATTAACTGCAGTATTTTGTCTCAAAAGTGAATTTTGCTCAGTTAAAGATTCTCTTTTTGTCAGCTTGAACAAACCCAACAAGTTCCCAACAAGTTGAAGCAGGTCAGCACCTAAGGCTAAACTCTGGGCTGTGCTCTGTTGCACAGATCTGCCATGGCCGTAAAAGTTGATGTGAGAATTGCGTGGCTAGCTTCCAACAGCTTTAATGAAGAACTCTCTTATAGTGTGGGCAGGTACTAGTGTTCCAAAATGGAGAAAATCTTATGTAATTTTGTGAATACTCATTCACAGAAAAGACAGATAAAGTGGGCTTGAGGATGTACAGGTCTTTCTTTTTTTTTTTTTTTTAAAGACACAGTTTTTATGCAAGCTTTTCAGGAGTTGGCAGCATACCCAAACACATGCTGCAATGTTTAATTAAAATACTCCAGCTGAATGGAAAGCTTTTCTTCTGACCTTTATTGAAAAGCAAAGGATTATTTGACTTTGCATTGTTCTGATTAAAAAAACCCTCTGTTTTTTACAGGAAAAGTGCAGGTGATGAGTTTCCAGTATGAAAATTGTTAATTTAAAAAAAACAGAATTGTTTCAGATTAGCTAGTTTTATTGTACCCATTTCAATTAATTTGTTTTGATTAAAGTTGCATAGGAGTAGAGACAACAATTAATCTGCAGTTTACTCTGTGATATATTGCAATACCATTATTTTTCTTTGATGACTCATGGCTGTGACATTTTGTTCATTATTTAACATTTCATGATTCACTTTGTGGTCCAGATTAAAAAATGTACTGTGTCCCACAGAATTTACTTGCAGTTTCAAACAGATGTAGAGTAAAGCATGCCACTTACAATATGGTGAATACACAGAATAAAGCTATGCATTACACTACATTTGTGAATCATTCAATGAAGATGCATTTGCAGTGTGGTGAAATACTCTGTTTTGTTTGAATTGTGCTTATTTGGATACTGTTTTTATCTTGATGTTGTA